>NW_006408565.1:12707013-12732916 GCF_000296735.1 Chrysochloris asiatica | reverse complement strand
GTCCCAAGTCTGCCCACCAGTGATGTATCCACCCTGGCTTTGGGGTGCCTCATTGTCCCCCTTCTTCTGTCTGTCTGTGTATTCTTTCGCTATCTCTATTGCCGCTGGATCTCCCCTCCTCGTGAACCAAACACTCGTGTACAACACAAATATGTCGAGGTCAGTCCCCAACAATAGTTGAAGAGCTTCTGGAAGAAAATTTCCCTAACATCCTGAAAAATGAAAAGATAAGCCATCAAGAAGCTCAATGGACCCCAGGAAGGATAGACCCTAAAAGAAAATCACTAAGACATATAATAACCAAGCACTCCAAAATCAAAGATAAGGACAGAATCCTGAAAGCAGTTAGGGAAAAGAGAAGTGTAACATACAAAGGCAAGCAAATCAGATTAAGCTTGGATCTCTCAACAGAAACCATGCAGGCAAGAAGAAAATGGGGAGACATATATAAAACTTTGAAAGAAAAAAAAACTTCCAACCAAGAATCCTCTACCCGGCAAAACTGTCAATCAAATACGATGGTGTAATCAAAACATTCCAGGATAAACAGAAGCTAAGGGATTTTGCCAAAGCCAACCGGCACTGCAAAACATCCTAAAAGGAAGTTCTGTGGACTGAGAATCAGCAGGAACAGACAACAACTAGAGAATGACATACATGGCAGCATCGCCCTGAACTCAATTAACAAATGATCAAGAGTCAAGAATAGAATAAAATTATAAGAACAGAGGATCTGGAAGGTCAGTTGATTATCAAAACAATTACAATGTGAAAGAAAGTAAACACAAGGGAACAGATATCCAGGTGGTGAGAAGATCAGGTAGATTACAGGATAAAATAGACTGCCTTAAATGGAGGGAAGAGTTAATGGACTATAAGGTAACCACAACAGTGGAGTTGGACTGGGGGGAGGGGGGTTCAGTTCGGATGTTGGGGAGGGCAATACAAGAAGGGGAGGAGGTGGAAGAACAAGATAGATAGGGGAACACTAAGACACTAAGATAGGGGAACACTAAGCCTAAGTGGGACAGAGGTAAATAGTGATGCATACTCAACCTTGGAACAACAGGGCTCTGTGATACAGGGATCTAGGTATAGTTTAAAGAGGGGAAATAATACTAAAATGCTTGACTGTCTCATGAATATTGGTTTCCATTGCTTACTATTGTAAAATAGACACTTGAGTGGGATAGAAAGGAATGTTGGAAAACATGATTACAGAAAACTTGTAAGCCCGTCTTCAGCCTATAACTTATTGGAATACCTAAAAGGGATTCTAGAACTTGCCTAGTGAAATAAGCCTCCTGCACTCCTTTGTAGTATATAAGACCTTAGGTGGAATCCTGAGTCCCATTCAGAACCTTCTGAGGTGGGACATTCTCACTAGAAAGGACAAGCAGAACAGCCTGGAACAGCTAGAGTGACATAAAACACATCTTCAAAGAAAGATCATCAGGAAAAACCCAAAACAAAATGTCAGTATGACTGGCTACTAGAAGAATAAGCAAACTGTTCACTGGGAAGCCATGAAGGCAAGCAATCAAGTCCCTACAGGACAAGCTCCCCTCTAAGACTGAAATCAAAGGAAACACATGAACAGGCATGTAAGCTTGCTGGCGACCACATTGTTCTACTGGTGAGTGGAACAAGAGGAAAGGCAGCAATGAAGAAACAGGCTGAGTTCAACCACGTTCCATAGACTTCTGTTGACCTGAAGATGAGAGAGAGAAGAGGAAGGGCTGGTTGGTTCAAAGTATGATGAGACCTGGGGAAACTTGAGCCCATGGACAGGGACATGGCCACAGAGGGCAGTAGCTGAGAGTGAAGCATCCAGCTGATATGAAGTGAGGGGAGATGCGCAAGAACACCCAAATTTGCAGATGGTACCCATTTGACCTGTCCTCGATTGCTTGGGTAATCAGAACTCAACTAGAGGAAGATTTTAAAAAGAACAAAAAAATTTTTGATAAAGGAAATGTGGGTAAATTGCTACAATTTGATGAACTTGACCAATACTAATGAAGGTAGTAACTCTAAATACCAACAGAGAAGGAAGATATCAATGCTATCCCCTCTGTACACAGGGCAGATAAGGACGGGCAACTTAGACATTGACTACCTAAAATGAGGGGGTGATAAAGGCACGAAGTGACTGGTTTACAAGGTTTCAAGGGGGAATTTAGTTTAAGAGTGTGGGGGTGAAGAAAGAGTCCCCGCTGAATAGTTTTCATCTTGTCTAGATGGGCCTGGTTAAAAGAGATAGGGATAAGATTCTTATAATTCAACAGTGAGTAATTGTTATCATGACTAATTTCAACTGTCACATGTGTAAAGGTAGAAGTTTTGTAACAAAAATAGGGGAATAGTTAATCTTATAGTCCGGAAACAGAGGACCCTAGGATCATTAAGGGAGAAGAGCACAAGCAGAATGTGGGGACCTTATCCAGAGAAGCAGCAACACCAGAGATGGAGGCATAGATGGGGACATGGAAAGAGAGAGCAGCTGAGGAGTCTAGATTCATGCGAAGAAAGGGACTAAGAGATGGAGGCCAGGAGGCAGACTTGCAGAACTGTGCCCTTTGGTTGTGTAAATTATATATATGCAAGTGTTTTAAAAAAAAAAAAAAGAGTTAAAGTGGAATAGACAGAAATACTGGTAACTGATGGTACATGGAGGGGATTATAATCATTGTAATGAAACAAGGTGTAAGATTTGTTGAATGTAATGATGATCTGCCCTGTAAATTTTCACTTAATCCACAATGATGGTTATGTGCCAAAGTGTTGGTTCCTACTCATAGCGATCCTGTATAGGGTTTCCGAGGCTGTAAATCTTTACCGGAGCAGAAAGCCTCATCTTTGTCCCAAGGAACAACTGGTAGTTACGAACTGCTGACCCTGTGGTTCGCAGCCCGATTCGTAACCACTATGCTACCAGAGCTCCACAATAAAAACCTTAAAAAAAAACAAAAACGAGTTACCGAGTTGTAGATGGCCACTGACCCTTCATTGGACAGTCCTTGTCTTTGCTGACTAAGAATGATCAGGATAGACAGGCAGAGTTTCACACATGCAAAGATTTAAAGATTTATTGATAGGAAAAAATCTGACCAGAGGAGATTAGGAAGGCCTTAGGCGACTTTAGCTCTCATCTCCCCAAACAAAGACTTAGCTGGGGTTTTAAAACATTTAAGTAGGGAAAAGACATCATGTTTATTCTTAGGGATAGAAGGGGATTTCCAGGAAGTGACCCATTTAGGAGGACCATGCTGACTGTGTTTGTGGGCAGCATTTCTTCAAGATGGATTCCACCACAAAGGTCTCTGTAGGGCAGACAAAACTTATTCTGGGATGTCTCCCATGGGTAGCTACAGTTCCAGCCCTTCCCATGGGGTTGGGGTTCTGCTCTGTCCCCAAGAAATGGTGGGTAAACCAGTTAATCTGTAAGACATTTTTGTTGTTGTTGAAGATGTTGTTGTTAGGTGCTGTTGAGTCGGTGAAGACTCATAGCAACCCTGTATAGGGCTTCCAAAGTTTAAAATCTTTGCGGGAGCAGAAAGCTTCATCTTTCTCCTGAGGAGCAGCTAGCAGGCTGTAACCATGGATCTATGGTTCACAGTCCAGTGCTTATCATAAGGAACCACCTCGTTAGTAAAACATCATGTTTTTGTTGTTAAGTGCCATTGATAGTGACCCTGTGTAAGGTTTCCGAAGGAGCTCTGGTAACGTAGTGGTTACAAATCGGGCTGCAAACAACAAGGTTAGCAGTTTGAAACCATCAGCTGTTCCTCGAGAGAAAGATGAGGCGTTCTGCTCCCGTAAAGATTTACAGTCTCAGAAACCCTCTTCAGGGTTGCTATGGGTCGGAACCGACTCAACAACACACAGCCACCACAGCCATAAGGTTTCCAAGAATTGGCTGGTGAGTTTGAACTGCTGACCCTGCGGTTCAAACCAACCTTGAGATCAAGTGTTTATTCTACAGTGCCATAGAGGAAGTAAAATAAAGAAATTTTAACGGTGGTGTGTTTACAGTAAACAGACTGTAAAATGGACAAGGTCTTGAAATTGATGGTTTCACCTTCCAAGAGGCCCCCTAACCTCTGTCTCAGGGAGACTTGGAGAGGAAAAGTAACAGATGTTGCGGGTGGGCCACATGAGGGCCTCAGCTGGGTCTGTCATAGCTGTTCAGGGGGCTTTTCTGCAGAAACGGCTGCAAGCATTAATTGACAGAGAACTTCCAGGAGTTCAAGTTGGATTCACAAGTGGAGTAAGGGATATCATAGCTAATGTACGATGGATCTTGGCTAAAAGCAGAGAATACCAGAAAGATGTTTACCTGTGCTTTATTGACTACACAAAGGCTTTCAATTGTGTGAATCATGACAAGCTATGGACAACATTGCGAAGTATGAGTATTCCAGAACACTTAATTGTGCTCATGAGGAATCTGTACATGGACAAAGAGGCAATTGTTCAAACAGGACATGGGAACACTGAATGGCTTAAAAATAAGAAAGGTGTGAAACAGGGTTGTATTCTTTCACCATACTTATTCAATTTGTATGCTGAACAAATAATCCGAGAAGCTGGGTTATATGAATAAAAAAGTGGCATCAGGATTGGAGGAAGACTCATTAACAACCTGCGATATGCAGATGATACAACCTTGCTTGCTGAAAGTGAAGAAGACTTAATACTTACTGATGAAGATCAAAGAGCACAGCCTTCGGTATGGATTACATCTCAATATCAAGAAAACAAAAATCCTCACCACTGGAACAATAAACAACATTCTTATCTATGGAGAAAATATTGAAGTTGTCAAAGACTTCATTCTTCTTGGATCAACTATCAACACTCATGGAAGCAGTAGTCAAGAAATCAAACAACTTATTGCATTAGGCAAATCTGCTGCACAAGACCTTTTTAAAGTGTTGAAGAGCAAAGATGTCAGCTTGAGGACTAAGGTGTGACTATCCCAAGCCATGGTATTTTCAATAACCTCATATGCATGCGAAAGCTGGATAGTGAATAAGAAGACTATAGAGAAATCGATGTTTTTGAGTTATGGTATTGGAGGAGAGTATTGAAAGTGCTGTGGGCTACCAAAAGAATCAACAGATCTGTGTTGGAAGAAGTGCAGCCAGAGTGCTCCTTGGAAGCCAGGATGGCCAGACTTTTCTCTCATACTTCAGACATATTGTCAGGAGGGACCAGTCGCTGGAGAAGGATATCATGTTGTAAGGTGGAGGGTCAGAGAAAAAGAGGAAGACCCCCAGCAACATGGATTGGCAAAGTGGCAGCATCAATGGGCTTAAGCGTGGCAACAATTGTGAGGTCAGCCCAGGACTGGGCAGTGTTTTGTTCTGTTGTGCATCAGGTCACTGTGAGTCGGTACTGACTTGATGGCACCTAACAACAACAACATGGAGCTACAGCGTTTAGAAATCATCTGCGGCTGAGAATCCATTCATTGAGCATTTACTGAGTCCCCACTATGTGTGTTCCAGGCATTGAGGATACAATACAGAACCAAAGAAACCTTTTTTCCACAAGACAAAGTAACTAGTAACTCTTTCCAAGAGACCCACTAGCACCCTGACTAGGGACCAGTCTGTAGAGAAGGACATCATGGTTGGTATAAAGTAGAGGGTCAGCAAAGAAGAGGAAGCCACTCAGTGAGACGGCCTGACACAGCAGGCACTACCAGATTGTGAGGATGGTACAAAGCCAGGCCGTGTTTTAGTCTTACAACCTCATTTCCCAAGTACACAACTGCTGCCACATTTTATGTATCTGTTAGAGCAGCACCCCACTGCTCTGGTACCAGATTCTGACTTAGTTATCTAGTGCTGTTATAAATGGGTGGCATTAATAAACAGAAATTTATTTTCTCACAGTTTGATGTTTTCTTACGAGCTGTCAAGTCCTTCCCAACTCCTAGCACCCCTGTATAGTGTTACCAAGGCTGTAGATAGTTCTCCCTCAGGGCAGCTGGTGGATTCGAACTGCTGACCTTTCTGTTAGCAGCCCAATGCATAACCCACTACACCACCAGGGCTCCTCTCTCACAGTTTCTTGTCGTTGTTGTTAAGTGCTGTTGAGTCAATTCAGTCTCACAGCAACCCTATACAGGATTTCCAAGGAGCAGCTAGTAGGTTTGAACTGCCAATCTTGTGGTTCTCAGTCCAGTCTTTATCCTACAGTGCCATACCAGGAGTCCTCTTATAGTTTGCTGTTGTTGTTATTGAATGCCATCGAGTCAGTTCTGACTCATAGCAACCCTGTGTAGGGTTTTTGAGGAGCGGCTGGTGAGCTCGAACCACCAACGTTGTGGTTCAAAAACAGTTGAGAAGGCTAGAAATCTGAATTCAGGTTGCCAACTCTAGAAGGTTTTCTCTCTGTATTGTTGCTTCAGTTTGTGTCCTGGTTCCTTGGGGATCTCCACGTGTCTTCATTGATCTTGCCCATTTCTGTGTATCTAATCTGCTCCTTTTATCTCTTGTAAAACACACCCTCTACTAATCCTGCCTCATTAACATAACAGGAAACTCTTTCCTAAATGGGGTTATAATCACAGGCATAGAGGTTAGAATTTACAACACACAATTCTGGAGGATACAATTCAATCCATAACACTGGTATCACAGGTTTCACTAAAGAATTCCAACAGGATGTTGGTATTATTTAGACCCTCCAATCAAAGACAACAAATATGTCAGCCAGAAAATAAAGCCTACTTTAATTACATCAATTTGCTATTGCTGTTAGTATCTTCAAGTAGGTTCCTACTCATAGCAACACTATATAGGGTTTCTGAGGAGGGGTTGATGGGTTTGAACTATTGACCTTGCAGTTAAGCTCTCAAAAGGTAAGGCATACTCGGAGCCAAAAATCAAGTGAAGACTGGAGCCCAGAGATGTTAGTGGTGCTTGGAAGCTACATATAATTCAAATTTCAAAAAGATATAGTCTAGAGCCCACCCATGGTGACGACTCTCATAGAAAACTCCCTCTGTATAAAGTTGAGATCCCAAAAAGTGTCAAGGTGAACTAAAACAAAACCACCCTACTGCCTACTCCCTGGGGACCCCAAGGAAAATTGCTCTTACTGAATCTTGGCAATGAGTTGAAGCGGGGGATCCCTCCCTTATAATTAATTTGTAGCTACAAGCCAACACTAATAAGAGGTTTTGCAACCTGAATTCACTCTACTTGGGTGGTCCAAAATACTAAGCCAAGAATTTAAAGTGGTCTCAATCCTGTAATGTCTACAGACTCCTGGCAGAAGACAGTATAAATCCCCTCTGTAGTAACCCACCTTCAAAACAAGTTAAAAGGGACTTCCGGAAAGATGGCAGACTCGGCAGAAGCACTACTTGGACCCTCTACAACAAATATACGAAAGACCAAATGAAACAGACCAAATGAAAATTCTGGAACCCTGAATTTAAGAGAAAAGGTTAGAGAAATGGATTGAATGCTTGCTGGGGGGAAAAGCTGAGCAGGGATAGCGAGAGAGGGAAACAGGCTAAAGAACAGTCTGCCAGAAGTGATGCAACCATCTTGAACTTTTGTGATCATCTGTGGCAACAGAAGGTGTCCTGGAAGAGCAGATTCATGCCTCCCTGGTGACCTGAGAAGTGGCCAACTCCCACCCTCATCCACCCCCCAACACAAACCCTGCTCTCCAGGAATTTGGAGCCACATGGTTGGGAGCCACTCCAGTGTGAGAAAGGAACCGGCTGTGCCACTTTGGTGCCTGAATTCAGGTGGGATTGGCTCCAGACTTACACAGCTTGAAGAGCCACCAGATTACCATGTAACCAGTCACCCTGCCGCCACTGCCCTGTGGTCCTAACAGATGCTGAAACCAGCTCCACCAAGGACCTCCACCCACTACTGCCAGATGGAGTGTTGGGAACATAGACAACGATAACACTCAGGCCAATAGGAACTCCATCTAGGACCAGGAACCCAGCTGCCACATTCCTTCCACACCCATCTCATGAACACCCAGGTTGACGGAAGGCCCCCAGAATTTTCTTCTTTAAGGTTCAACAACCACTCTGGTGTGTTTTTGTTTTGTTTTTATTTTTGCTTCTAGATTTGATTTTTCCCTTTTGCTGACTCGTTTTTGCTTGTTTATTCTTTCTCCTCCTTCTTCTCTTTCTATTCCCTTGACTTTCTTACTTTCTATCTCTGCTTTTGTCTTTTCTGCTTTTCTCCTGGTTCTCATTTCCCCTCTTCTTCTTTTTTCCCTTTTTGACCTTTCTTTACTATGCTCTCATTTCATCTTCCCTCTCGCTGGTTTTTTTTAAGTGTTTTTGTTAGTATTGTTTGCTCTTTTATATTTCTTTTCTATAGTTCCATTTCCCTAACCCTCTTATGTCTTTATAGTTGTTATATTCTTTTTTTTCTTCTTGCTGTGTGTTTTGGTTGCTTTTTTCTCTTTATTATTTTCTCTTTTAATTGCTGGGTATTTTTTTGCTTATTCTGTCTTGTTTTCTTTTCTTATGTGGGGGAGGTGGGAAGATTTTTATCTTTCCCACCTGACAGGAGGTAGTAACCGTGCCCATACAGCCCAGTTAAAACAATACAATACCTTCTGCAGTTCCACCCATGGAGCAAGAGTCAATACCAGCTCTGATATCACCAAATCAATGATGAAAAACAGCCAACACCAGCCAAGCCCACCCTAAACTGAGGTGGGTGAACAATGAACAAGAATGCAGCACATGCTTCCATTCTCTAAATGCACCCTCAGGAAACAATTGGTAAGAGCCAAGAATACATCAGCATGCCATCTTCAATTAAATACAAATACATCAACCACAATGTCCCTAAGAAATAGATCATTTTAGCTCATACAAAGATACAAAATAGAATGATTCAAAAAATGACCAAGATGCAGAGCTAGAAAATGTTTCTGAGGAAGAAAAAGTAATGGAAATAACTAAAAAAGAATTCAAAAGAATGATACTTAGGTACCTTCAAAGGACTGACAGAAAGATCAAGGAAATCAAGGATAACACAGAAAAACGTTTAGAAGAATTCAGGAAAACACTACAAGAACAAACAGACAAATTAAATGCAAATTTTAAATAATACAAAGCCTGCAATTATAAATCCACAAGATTCATACTAGGATCTCATAAGTGGATAATACATTGAAAGAGCAAAGAAGATTTGAAGCAATGGAAGTCCAAATTAGTACGCTTGAAGATAAATCTTGCAATACTAGCATGCTAGAAGAAATCAGAAAAAAAAAAAAGAATGAAAAAAGCTGAAGAAAGCCTAAGAGTTATGTGGGACACCATGAAGAGGAACAACTTCTAGGTGATCAGAATTTCAGAAGAGAAGAGACAATAAAAAGCACAGAGAAAATTGTCAAAGAGTTGTTGAAAGAAAACTTCCCTAACTTCATGAAAGAAGAATCTGAACAAACTCCAAACAGGATAGATACCAAAAGACAATAATCAAGACATATCCTAATCAATCATACTTTCCAAAACCAAACACAAGGAAAAATCCCAAGAGCAACTCAGGAAAAGCAAAAAGTTATCTACAAAGGAGAACCAATAAGACTTAGCTGTATGTTAGAAGAGACTCTGAAATGTGCTCTACAATGTAGAGATGCTAAAGCAAATGGAAGAAGTGAGAGGTATGGGAGCAGAACAGAAAATTTCAGCTCGAGAAGACAAAGTCAAATATTATAACACAATGTGCAAAGAGTTAGAAAATCAAAAAGGAAGAACACACTCAGCATTTCTAAAACAGAGGGAACTGAAGAAAAAATTCAAACCTCGACTTGTGGTATTGAAGGATTCTATGGGCAAAATTCTTCTTGAGCTGTTCTTCTGCTCAAGAAGATAAAGTCAAATATTACAACAAAATGTGCAAAGATCTGGAATCAGAAAACCAAAAAGGAAGAACACACTCAGCATTTCTCAAGCTGGGAGAACTGAAGAAAATTTCAGGCCTCGACTTTCGTTATTGAAAGAGTCTCTGGGCAAATTATTGAATGATGCAGAAAGCATCAAAAGAAGATGGAAGGAATACACAGAGTCACTGTACCAAAAGGAAATGGTTGATGTTCAACTGTTTCAAGAGGTAGCATATGGTCAAGAGCCAATGATACTGAAGGAGGAAGTCCAAGGTCCATAGAAGGCATTGGCAAAGAACAAGGCACCAGGAATTGATGGGATAAAAATTGAACTCTTCCAAGAAAGTGAGGCAGCACAGGAGGCACTCACTCATCTCTGCCAAGAAATTTGGAAGACAAAAATTTGGCCGACTAATTGGAAAAGATCCATATTTGTGCCCATTCCAAACAGAGGTGACCCAATGGAATGCAAAAAACATCAGACAATATCTTTGATATCCCATGCGAGTAAAGTTTTACTAAAGGTAATACAGAAATGGCTGCAAGCATACATTGATAGAGAACGTCCAGAGATTCAAGTCAGATTCAGAAGAGGCTGTGGAATGAGGGATATCATTGCTGATGTCCGATGAATCTTGGATGAAAGCAGAGAATACCAGAAAGATGTTTACCTGTGCTTTATTGACTATGCAAAGGCTTTCAATTGTGCAAATCGTGACATGCTATGGACAACATTTCAAAGTATGAGTATTCCAGAACACTTAATTGTGCTCATGAGGGATCTGGACCTGGACCAAGAGGTAGTTGTTTGAACAGAACATGGGAACACTGAATGGTTTAAAATTAAGAAAGGTGTGCCACAGGGTTGTATTCTTTCACCATACTTATTCAACCTGTGTGCTGAACAAATAATCCGAGAAGCTGGGTTATATGAATAAAAAAGTGGCGTCAGGATTGGAGGAAGACTCATTAACAACCTGTGATATGCAGATGATACAACCTTGCTTGCTGAAAGTGAAGAGGACTTAAAATATTTACTGATAAAGATCAAAGAGCACAACCTTCTATATGGATTACATCTCAATGTCAAGAAAACAAACATCCTCACCACTGGACCAATAAATAACATCCTTATCAACGGAGAAAAGATTGAAGTTGTCAAGGACTTCATTCTTCTTGTATCAACTATCAAGACTCATGGAAACAGCAGTCAAGAGATCAAACAACATATTGCATAAGGTAAATCTGCTGCACAAGACCTTTTTAAAGTGTTGAAGACCAAAGATGTCAGCTCAAGGACTAAGGTAGGCCTGACCCAAGCCATGGTATTTTCGATAGCCTTGTATGCATGTGAAAGCTGGACAGTGAATAAGGAAGACCGGAGAAGAATTGATGCTTTTGAGTTATGGTGTTGGAGGAGAATATTGAAAGTGCCATGGGCTACCAAAAGAACCAACAGATCTGTGTTGGAAGAAGTGCAGCCAAAGTGCTCCTTAGAGGCCATGATGGCTAGGCTTCTTCTCTCATACTTTGGACACATTGTCCGGAGAGAACAGTCGCTGGAGAAGGATGTTATGCTGGGTAAGTTGGAGGGTCAGAGAAAAAGAGGAAGACCCCTAACGAGATGAATCAGCCAGGTGACATCATTGATGGCATCAAGTGTGGCGGCAGTAGTGAGGTTGGCCCAGGATCGGACATTGTTTTGTTCTGCTGTACGTGGGGTCGCTATGAGTCCATTCCAACTCGATGGCACCTGACAACAACAACAACAATTAGGAGGTTAGACATCCAAATTCAGAGTGGCGCTGGGGAAAGGTGCTTACCTCCTTTCAACATATATAGGCCCAGAAGTCTTTGGAGATTTCCCTGTGACTTGGCATTATTTTCCTTCTGGATCTAGTTGCTTCACAGTGCAGCAACCCCAGGTCCAAAGGACACACTCCACTCTTGGCTCTTCTTTCTTGTTTGTACTAGGTCCCTCTCTCTGCTCACTTCACTCACCTTGTAACTTTGTAAAATAAAAGATGTTGAAGCTGTATTCCTAGGAAACTCTTTTACATTAGATCAGGAATTAAGGATATTGCAATCCATTCTGAATTCTTTTATTGGTTTATCGTATCAGATCACATCATGGGGAATCAAACAGCCACATCACATTATTACATAACAATGATGTTAATGAGAATCATGACCCAGCCAAGTTGACACATATTTGGGGGTCACACAATTAAATCCATGACAGTGGGTAAATCTAAGTGCTATAGATTAAGCATTACTACCATGCAGGGTTAAACTACCATTACTACCATGTTTGAGAAGAATATTAAAGTTACTACAGACTGCCAGAAGAACAAATAAATCTGTGTTGGAAGAAGTACAACCAGAATGCTCCTTAGAAGCCAAGACGGTAAAACTTCATCTTTCACACTTTGGACATGTTGTCAGGAAGGCCCAGTCCCTGGAGAAGGACATTATTCTTGGTAAAGTAGGTCAGCAAAGAAGAGGGAGACCACCAGCAAGATGGATTGGTACCGTAGCAGCAAGAATGGGTTCAAACTTAGTACCAATTGTGAGGACGGTGCAGGACCGGGCAGTGTTTCATTCTGTTGAATATAGGGTTGTTGTGGGTTGGAACCAACTCGACAGCACCTAACAACAAGGGTTAAAAAACAAATGTAGGACTAAAATACGTGACAGTAGCATGAGAAAAGGGTGGTGGAGTTTTAAAAGATGCATGCATTTGGAGAAGGATAGTAAGGATTCATTTCAGAATTTGACTAGCCAAGTGGATGTGTTGTCATTTCAAAAGCAATAATTAAAAGAATAGCAATAAAGTATATAACTTCCAAACTGATGAGAGGGGACAAAGATGAGAAAAGTAATCAATCCCCTAAAATACCTAGAAAAAAGTGAACACAGATAAGTCAAAACAAATAGAAAGGGAAAAAATCCAAATATGCTATTGATGACCTAAAATCCCAATTATCAGGATGAATTTTTTTAAATCTAAGTAAGTGTTGCTTACAAAAGTCACAACCATAGCATTAGCACCCAAAATGTTTAAAACTTTAAAATTAGAAAAAAAGAGATACTCTAGGCAAATACTAACATTGTTACAAAGTCTGAAAATGTAATTTTTAATATATCATTTTTAAAATGTGTAAGCATCCAGGACTAACTATACTTTAGAGCAGTGAAGTAATTCTGTAGGGTACTGTAACGGTGGGCATGTGACATATGTATTTGTCACAATTCATAGATAGGACTCTACAACATAGAGTGGTCCCTAACGCAGACTATGAGAGCTAGTTATTAATAATGTATCCATGTTGACTCATCAACCATCACAACATACTACACACATGCAAGATGTTAATAGTACGAGAAACCGAGTGTTGGGGGAAAGGAAGTATATGGGAACTCTTTGTACCTTCTGCACAACTTTGCTCTTAACCTAAAAATGCTGTACATTTTTTTTTAATTAAGTTTATTTTTAAAAATAAGGCTAGGATTTTGCTTAATTATGAAGTAGACTTGCATGTTTACATTTATGTAAAATATTTGCTGTGTAAAGTTTTTGTTTTTTGGGGGGGGCGTGTGATTCTCTTAAATGATTATTATATTTAAATAAAAAATGAAGGTCAGCAATAAAAATAAAAATAAGGCTAGGAACAGAGCAGTAAATATGAATGCTCATACACACATATATATTTTTATTGTTGTTGTTAAGTGCCGTCTGACCCACAGCAACCCATAGCAACATCAGGGCTTCCCAGAAGCAGCTGATGAGTTTGAACCATCAACCTTACCTTTCAAACCAACTTTGCAATCCAGCGCATTAACCCACAGTGCCACACACAGGACTCATATATATATATATATGAAGGTAAGTCAAAAAATATTGTTACTAAGGTTTCAGCTCATAACAGGCATGGGTTTATTCCAAACAAAACATGTTCAAACATGTCTGTGTGATCAGTGAATATCTGTAGACAAGTTCTCTCAGTAACACAAGTTCTGAGTCTTATTAGTCTTCTTGTTTGTTATTGTTGTGAAGTGTCATCAAGCAGTTCCAACTCATAGGGACCCCATATAGGGTTTCCGAGGAGCGGCTAGAGGGTTTGAACCACCAACTTTGCACTTAGCAATCCAGTTCTTAGTCTCCTTGTTGTTGCTGTTACGTGCAAGTGTCATCAAGTCGATTCCAACTCATAAGCAATCTGAACAGAGTTCCCAAGAAGTATCTGGTGGGTTTGAACCACCGACCTTTTGGTTCGCGGTCCAGTACTTATCCTACAGTGCCTCAGGAGCCTAGTCTACTTTATTGTTAAGTGCCTTCGAGTCAGTTCCAACTCATAGTGACCCTGTGTAGGGTTTCCGAGGAGTAGCTGGTGAGCTTGAACCACTGACCTTGTGGATCTAACTGACTTGTTGTTGTTGTCAGGTGCCATCAAGTCGGAACGGACTCATAGCGACCCCATGCACAGCAGAACGAAACAATGTCTGATCCTGGGCCAACCTCACTACCGTCACTACACTTGACGCCATCAGTGATGCCACCTGGCTGATCCATCTCGTTGGGGGGTCTTCCTCTTTTTCTCTGACCCTCCACCTTACCCAGCATGACATCCTTCTCCAGTGACTGTTCTCTCCGGACAATGTGTCCAAAGTATGAGAGACGAAGCTTAGCCATCCTGGCATCCAAGGAGCACTCTGGCTGTACTTCTTTCAAAACAGAGCTATTGGTTCTTTTGGCAGTCCATGGCACTTTCAGTATTCTCCTCCAACACCACAACTCAAAGGCATCAATTCTTCTACGATCTTCCTTATTCACTGTCCAGCTTTCACATCCATATGAGGCTATTGAAAATACCATGGCTTGGGTCAGGCGCACCTTAGTCCTCAAGCTGACATCTCTGCTCTTCAATACTTTAAAAAGTTCCTGTGCAGCAGATTTGCCCAATGCAATACGTCGTCTGATCTCTTGACTGCTGCTTCCGCGAGTGTTGATAGTTGATCCAAGAAGAATGAAGTCCTTGACAACTTCAATCTCTTCTCCATTGATAAGAATGCTGTTTATTGGTCCAGTGGTGAGGATTTTTGTTTTCTTTACATTGAGTTGTAATCCATACGGAAGGCTGTGCTCTTTGATCTTCATCAGTAAATATTTTAAGTCCTCTTCACTTTTAGCAAGCAAGGTTGTATCATCTGCATATCTCAGGTTGTTAATAAGTCTTCCTCCAATCCTGACGCCACGTTTTCCTTCACAGAACCCAGCTTCTCGTATTATTTGCTCAGCATACATATTGAACAAGTTTGGTGAAAGAACACAACCCTGTTGCACACCTTTCCTAATTTAAAAACATTCAGTGTTCCCATGCTCTGTTCGAACAACTGCTTCTTGGACCAGGTACAGATTCCTCAGAAGTATAATTAAGTGTTCTGGAATACTCATACTTCTCAATGTTGTCCATAGCTTGTCTTGATCCACACAATTGAAAGCCTTCGTGTAGTCAATAAAGCACAGGTAAACATCCTTCTGATATTCTCTGCTTTCAGCCAAGATCCATCGGACATCTGCAATGATATCTCTGTATTCCATGGCCTCTTCTGAATCCGGCTTGATCCTCTGGAAGTTCTCTGTCAATGTATGATTGTAGCCGTTTCTGTATTACCTTGAGCAAAACTTTACTCGCTTGAAATATTGAAGAGATTGTCCGACTTAGGATGCCTTAAAAAACAAAATGTCCTATCAAAACATAGGTTTCCCAGGGGATATGCTAGGTCAGTTAAATTCAAGGCTGAGAATTCAGGTTACAGTGACTGTTTGGGGAGAATCCCAATTAGGTAATCTTGACAGATTTTCTCTGAGAACACAGGGGCTTTTAAGACGTTTTAAGGAAACTGAAAACTGCATTGGTGAGGAAAAGGCCAGAAGAATTTCACCAAGAATTTTTTTTTTCCATCACAACAATGCACCTGCTCATTCTTCAAGGGTAGCAAGCACTGTTCTATGAGAATTTTGTTGGGAAACCTTACTCCATTCAACAACCCTCATTTACAGATCTTTTTGTTCCCCAAACTCAACGAGCATTTAAATGGAACATGATTTGAGTCCCTCAAAGACATCCAAACAGCTGTTTTGATGTGGTATCAATCGAAGACCATCGAATTCTTTAGGGAAGGCTTCAAGAGCTGGAAGCCTAGATGGAGGATATGTTGAGAAACAATGGCTTCACAGTTTGATATTTTGTTTAATAAATGTTTCTATGATTTTTTAGCAAAACTTTTTGACTTACCCCCACATGCGTGTATAAACATATATGTTTGCATATGCACAGAACATTGAAGAAGAACATACAATAGAAGCCAATGACGTTGGAGGCCTCTGAGAAGAAATTAGTTGTCTAGACAACAGGGAAGAGAGGGCACCTCAGACTCCTTTTCACCTTTTAAATTTTGAATACTATGTCTGGTTAAATACTAGAATGTGCTGAGGCAAAAAGGACAAAACAGTAAGTCTGTCCAGAGATGGGTAGTGAGATTATCTGAACAGTTATGTGCCATAATCTTCTGTATACTTAATCAAAATTCCAGGCAAAGAGGCAAAGGGTTCTCTGCCTGTGCAAAGGCCGTGAGGCAGGACAACACACAACACCTTGAGGCATTAACCACAGGCCAGCATGGCTGGAGAGTAGGCCCTTGGTTAATGAACAGGTGGCACAGAATGAAAGAAGTAAGTGGTGATGCCATCTTGCAGCCCTACAAGATTCCAGTCTGGAAGCAGGTCCCTTTTAAGCATTGACAAGAGTCCTGAGCCTGCATCCCAAATCACCCAGGGCCAGCCCCAGTCCAGGCCCTGAACCCTTCTGAACAGGACACGTTCATTGTTCCCCATCTCCTGAAGGCTGATTTTCCCCCAAGAGGCAGCCAGTTTCTGTGGGCGGATGTTCTGGGTGAGGCTCACAAAGACACAATTGTCTGGGGCACATTTCTGGCCCTGCAAAGCAGGCTCCTCACCCTTCAAAGAGGGTAAATCAAAGCTCCCTGGCAAACAACTTCAGCACACAGCCCGGCTCTCTTGTGACCCACTGCACCCCTCGAAGACGAGGAGGGAGGTGGAGGCAGGGCTCTAGTGGAGCTGGCTGGCACTACTGGAAGTTCACTGGAAGAAGCAGAAAGTCACAGGTGGAGTATTTCATATGAGCCCTGTGCTTCCCAGCAAATTCTAAACAAGGGGCTGGTACTGACATGCTTGATTGTTGTTGTGAGGTGCCACCGCATTGGTTCCAACTCATAGCAACCTTATTCACAATAGAACAAAACACTGCCTGGTCCTGTGCCAATCTCACAACCGTTACACTTGAGCTCACTGCCGCTGCCACTGTGCCAATCTATCGTGTGGACATGCTCAGTACAGATAAAGAAATCTAATCAGTTTCCTGAGGTCACATGGCTGACCTGCTGCAGCCTGCCCTCCAGCTTCCCCTTCAGGAGTACAGGGAGGCTTCCACACCTTAACAGTCTGACAGGAAGATACCAAGTTAGACCTCCCAATCCTACCATTTGTTGTTGTTGTTGTTGTCAAGTGCTGTTGAATCGTTTCAGACCTTGTAAAGGTGCAGCTGGTGAGTGTGAACCACTGACCTTGTGGTTAGCAGTTCAGTGCTTATCCTACGGCGCCACACCAGGCCTCCATCGGACCTGGTAGGTGGGATACCTTAGGAGATGATGCCTCTCTGACTCTGACCTCCAAGGGTGTCAAGGACAGTGTCTGGAGTGTAGTAAATGTTCCATCAGTGGTAGCTCTTCTGTGATGCCCAAGGACCAACCCACTGGAGAGGGGTTAATTAACAGCACACTCACCCATGCCAGAGAGCACTGCAAGGACGGAAATGTGAGTTCAGATGGAGGGCTGAGGGCAGTCAGGACGCATAGCACACCCTGAGTGAGTTTTTCCAGGTTCACTGGGATTAGATACAATCACAGAGCCACAGAGAAGGCAGGAGACCGGGGATCCAGGCACAGTGGACCGATCATAATTTGCCATGTTACTTTAGGTAGGTCATTTGCCCTCTCTAAGTCTCACTTTGTCTGTAAACTGAACGATCTGGACTTCCTGAAATTGAAGGCCTCTTTAAAACTAAAATGTCTTATGAACGCATTTTATTCCCAAAGTCATCCTAAAATAATAGATAGGTAGAAAGATCAACAGAGCAAGATGGGTAGATGAATGAATAAACAGTTGGACAGATAAAAACTAGCTGGTTATTAATTATCTTCTTTTAAGGCTGACTCCAGAAAAAATAAACAAAAAGGGACGGAGTGAGTGAGATGGAAAGAGAGGAAGGAAGGAAGGAAAATATGATCATTTAGGGCACACAGGGACCAGCTGCTATAAAAGAAATTCTAATTTCCTATGGGGCTGGTGCTCTAGGGGCCAGAGAGTCAGACCACAAAAGGCACAGGACGCAGGCCTCAGAAGGAAGGCCTGTCTCTTGTCCCCTCTACTAAGAGTATTTAAAGAAGAGTATTTAAACCGTTACTCTTAATGGTTTATTCTGACTCATGGCAACCCTGTATGTGTCAGAGTAGAACTGTGCTCCTTACTTAGTGTCTTCAGTGGCTGTGTTTTCAGAAGCAGTTGTCAGGCCTTTATTTTAAAGTGCCTCTGGATAGACCCAAACCTTCAACCTTTTGGTTAGCAGCCAAGCATGTTAACACTTTGCACCACCCAGACACTCTGAGACTAGTACTCTTGTTGTTGTTATGTGCCGTTGAGTTGGTTCCAACTCATAGCGACCCTGTGTAGGGTCTGAGGAGCGGCTGATGAGCTCGAACTGCCAACTTTGCCGTTCAATCCATCCTTACAATTGAGCACATTAACCCACAGTGCCACACCAGGACTCCTGAGAATAGTATTAGCCACTGCCAAACCATGGGCACTTTAGCAGTTGGAGAACATCAGCTGTGTATTGTGTTTGGATTGGGATCTGTTAGAAGTCCTCCTTATTACAACAAGGCCTGGGGACGGGGGGCCACCAGACCTACGAAGTCAGCAGCTTTCTCACTAACAGAAGATGGTGGTGGTGGTTGTGTGCCACCAAGTTGGTTCTGACCCATAGCAAACCTGAATAGGTCATCTTTCTCCCACTGATTGACTAGTAGATTTGAACTGCTGACCTTTCAGTTAGCAGCCCAGCTCCTAATCCACTACGCTACCAAGGCTCCTTAACAGAAGAGAGTACTCAATGTATAATAAGAAATGCAAGGCTGATGATTTCATTTACAACTTCAATGAACAAAATATTCTACGTGTAAATGAACTGTAATGTTCACATTGGTTTTTTGTTTTGTTTTGTTTTTTCACATATCTCCACATCCAAGTTTATATTCCTGAAAGAACAAATGATAAATGGTGTACTAATCACAAAGTCAGTAGTTCAAACCCACCAGCTGCTCCTCAGAAATCCTATACAGGGTCACTATGAGTGGGAATAGACTCTGATGGCAATTAACAGCAAATCACCTGGGTGGACTCCTGGTGTGGAGCTGTTGATAAGCACTGGACTGCCAACCACAAGGTCAAGAGTTCAAACCCATCAGTCGCTCCTTGGAAACCCTCCCTATACAGGGTTGCTAAGAGTCAGAACCAACTTGATGGCACTTAACACCAACAATGCATTCAGTTTGCTGTTCAAGTTCACCCAGAAAAGCCTTGGAAGAAAGGCCAGAAGTTCTACTTCCAAAAAAGCAGCCATTAAAAGCCCTGTGAAATACAGTTCTACTCTGACACACATGGGGTCCCGTTATGTCTGAAGAGCCTGCCCCCAATCACCCCAGAGCTCACATGGCGAAGTCTTCCTGGACAAACCTATTGAAAATCAGCCGCCCACCCTGCACTGCCCACACTCCCTGTCCCCCTTACTGGTCTCTCCACAGTGTGTTTGTTCATCATCTCAGTTGTCACTTATGTACTCTTGACTTCCTTTCTGGACAAAACCCTCTAGGCAGACAAGACCTGGCCTTGTTTTGTTGACTGTGCTCAGGAGAGTCCAGTCCAGTTTGTTTTTGTCATTGTTGTTATTGCTGAGATCTGGTGACTATATTGCCCAGTTTCAGTCATACTGTCAAGAGGGATCAGTTGCTGGAAAAAGATATCATGTTTGGTAAGGTGGAGGGACAGAGAAAAAGAGGAAGACCCCCAATGAGATGGATTGGGCCAAGTGGCAGCATTGATGGACTCAAGCATGGCAACAGTAGTGAGGTTGGCCCAGGATCGGGCAGTGTTTCATTCTGCTGTGCATAAGGTCGCTATGGGTCGGCACTGACTCGACGGCACCTAACAACAGCAAACAACATCTTCATAATCATTAGTATTTGGGATCATGGGTGCGGCTATTGTGTCAATCCATCTCATTGGGGGGGGGGGGGGTGGCCTCCTTTCACTGACCCTCACTACTTTACCAATCATGTCTTTTTCTATTTAGTACTCTTTTCTGATGACACGACAAAAGTAAGTAAGTCTCATCATTCTAAGGAGCATTCTGGCTGTATGCCTTCTAAGTTGCTCATTCTTTTGGTGGTCCATGGTAAATTCAGCATTCTTCACCAATTCTTCTGTCCTCCTGTGTCACTGGTCAACTTTTGCATGCATATAGATGCTTAATAAATAGCTATTAGTTGAATAAATGAATGAACACATGATTAAATTAAGTTCCTGCAGGTATAACTGCAGTCCTATGAGGAGTTCAGAGGTGGAAGGTGAATTGTGGCTGGAGTTGGGGACGTCATAATGTTGGAAAGGTGGAGAAAGGTGGGCTTTGAAATTCGCTGGGTTTGCTGAGAGAAAAGGTCACAATCAAAAGTCTCAGTGAAAGAAACATGCACCATCTTACTAAGAAGTCAGCTTCTCTTCAAAAGAAAAAGTTCAGCTCATCTTCTAAAAAACAAAAAACAGTATCTGTCTCACACTATGCTAGGTTATTTTCTTACTTAGTTTTTCCAACAAATTATTATTTTATTCCCAATTTACAAATAAGAAAAGAGAGGTTCAGAAAGGTTGAGTGAGGATTCACAGAACAGAGCATCATCAGTTTGACATTCACCATATCACATTTCTTTGACTATTGTTTCAATGAGCATTGATTGTGGACCCAAATAAAAAGAAATCCTGGACAACTTCAATCTTTTCTCCATTTATCATGATGCTGTTTGTCAGTTCAGTTGTGAAGATTTCTGTTTACTTTAAATTGAATTGTAATCCATACTGAAGGCTGTATTCTTTCATTTTCATCAGCAAATGCTTCAAGATCTCTTTGATTTCAGCAAGCAAGGTTGTGTCATGTCATATCACTGATTGTTAGTGAGCCTTCCTCCAATCCTCATGCCATGTTCTCCTTCATAAAGTCTTGCTTCTCAGAATATTTGCTCAGCATACAGATTGAATAAGTCAAATGAAAGGCTATAACCCTGGCTCACACCTTCCCTGATTTTAAACCATGCAGAATTCCCTTGTTCTAGTTGAACGATTGCTTCTTGGTCTATGTACAAGCTCCTCATGAGCACAATTAAGTGTTTAGGTATTCCCATTCTTTGCAATGTTATCCATAGTTTGTTATGATCTACACAGTCAAATGCCTATTCATAGTCAATAAAACACAAGTAAACAGCTTTCTGGTATTCTCTGCTTTTAGCCAAGAGCCATCTGGTGTCAGCAGTGGCATCCCTCATTCTAGGTCCTCTTCTGAATCCAGCTTGAGTCTGAAAGCTCCCGGCTGAGGTGTTGCTAAAATCATTTTTCATTATCTTCAGTAAAATTTTGCTTATGTATGATTTTAATGATACTTTTCTATAATTTCTACATTCTGTTGCGTCTCCTCACTTTAGAATGGACACAAATATGGATCTCTTCCAGTTAGTTGGCCAGGTAGCTGTCTTCCAAATTTCTTGGTGTTGACTAGTGGTTATAAATGCATATATGCATATATGCAAAACCTCTTTGATATGTGTGCACTTCTGTCTTTGTTTTTATCTCAGGTTGTTTTTTTTTAAATCAAAGCATCTAGAATGGAGAAAAAGTGGGGCAATAGGGTATTTGCCACACATGTCTCTTATTAGGGAGAATTAAAAGAAAAAAAACTTTCTTAAAGTCCCCAGCAGCCTTCCTCAGGCATCTCTTAGACCAGAATTGGTCACATGCTCACCCCAAAGACCAGAATTGGTCACATGCTCACCCCAAGACCCATCACTAGCAAAAGCACCTGGGAGTGCCATGACTGTCCTAAACCCTGGAGATGGATCCCTGTTACTGGAACAAAACCTGGATTCGGTGATAAGAGACAGACAATGTCAATACATAAATAAAAGGTCACGCTAGACAGAAGATGAAAGCAAAACTAGCTAATGTTAACAGGGTACTCGCAATGTGCCAGGACTACGCAGACCACATACATGGGCCTCTCCTGCCTCTCTAGGATGGTAGCACTGGAATGAGGATGCTCAGAAATGATGAGGGAACAAGGCTCCAAAGCTCTTACCAGAAACCAGATGATCCAACCCCAAAGATGCTTCCTTACTATCACTGGCATTTCCCTAAGCAGCTCAACCTCAATTCCCAACCCCATCAGAGCCCCAACGGCTCCAGGATTAACCCCAGACAGTGTTTTTTTCCACTGCCAAGTTCTCGAGGCACTTAACCATGGAGGGTTCCACGCTGAGAGTGAAAGCAGAATAGAACCAGAAAGTTGTTACTATCAGGAACCTGGAACAAGAGACTTGGCCAAATCAGCCACAAAACGCTGCTCCCACATCAGTGGATCTCTTGCTGGGTCCTTGGGTTTTGTTTGTTTTCTCTGCCCATAGATTCTTTGGTACTCTCTGTCTCTCATAAACATATTTCTATGATAGATACTGTAAATCTGCTTCATTTGAAATTCATAGTTAATGACCTATTCCCTCGTATTCAGGAAACAGAGTAAGGTTCCGGCTTTTAAAGGCCAGGAGTTTACTAGCCAGAATATGACAAGTATTACAAAGTATAGGCCTGCCCTGAAAGCACTTAAGAAACAGTCTCCGTCAGAATTTTCAAGAATACCTTCAAATAACATCATTTATCTGCCAAGAGGCCAAGAGGGTGGGGAGTCGTGGTGGGCGGAGAGTAAATGAGTATTTGATCAAATCCATATTTTCAACTCCCCTGTGGGGAGAAAGGGGGGGTAAATATTTACTAACCCTTCTCACTCTGGAAAGGTTTCTGTGCACACTAGTGTGGCCAAGGCTGTGGGTACCCTTGAGTCTATGCACTCAAGCCCTGTCCCCTCCATCCACCAACCCCCATGGCTAACAACAAACAAACTCCGCCATATTCTGAACTCTGTGATCAAAGAGGTAATTTAATAAAACGAGTATCCCTGTTTTCAGGTCGGCCCACTTAGCTGAAACCCAAAGCCAGCTCTGAAGTAATTGGACCATGGATGAATCGATTAGGCCCATCCGCACTTTCTCATTTTCAATAGAGTCAGGACTTAACCAGGTTACTTTTTGTTAAACACATTACCCAGGTACTCTCCTCTTACCAACCTAATGATTTTGTGTTGGGCCTGAAGGATTATAATTGCAACCCAGTGAGACACAGTGATTTAGTGAGGAACGGGGAGTGCAGGCCGCCCCCTACCTGCCAGCCAGTGGATGGAAACTTTCTTCCTCCAATCTTGTCAGGATTAATGGCTGAGGGTCTGAAACGAGCCACTCTGTGAGAGATCGTCCCTGGGAAGAACAGGTCACCCACTCTGTAGTTCTTTTCTAGCCTGAGGAGGAATGAAGACCTCTTTGTTCCACCGTCCCAGGAGGTGCTACAGGTCTGAGGTGCTGCTGGTCATTCCCAAGTCATGCCCTTTAGCTGAGACAGTGTGACCCTCACTACGGAAACTCCTAGGGGTTTCCTTTCCAGTCTCCGCCCACCCCCAGGCCTCAGGCTTCCTAATGACACACATGATGCTCCCATCTCAGACTCTCTCCCCATTCCCATTCAGTCGCTCTGTCTTCTGTCTCCATCCACCCCACCCTGATCCTGTCTCTCCCTCTTCTTTCTTCCCACTATCTTTGGACCCATTTCCTAAAAACTCTGTTTCCATCTTGCTTAACCCTTGCCACGCCGTGTGAACTGCTAAGCAATTTACCTCAAAAACCCGGCGCCAGTCTCCTCCTCTGAATGGGGATGATGAAGGCACTGCTCATTGGGTTGGGAAGACATACCTGGGGGGTGGCAGCCCACCCAGCATCTGACACATAGAAGTCTTCAGTAAATGTGAATCATATCACTTACCATAAGAAAAGATCCTGAAAAAGACAAACAATAACAAGTTCTAGAAAGGCTGTGGAGAAATTGAACAGTCTTACACTGCTGCTGGGAAGGTAAAACGGTACACACTTTAGAAAAGAATTGCGCTGGTGGCTGTGTGCCTTGGAGTCGGTTTTGACCCATAGTGACCCTGTACAGGGTTTCTGAGGCTGTGAATCTTTACGGGAGCAGAACACCTCATCTTTCTCCTACGGAGCAGCTAGTAGTTTCGAACTGCTGACCTTAAGGTTCACAGCCCGATTCGTAACCACTACACTACCAAAGCTACTTATCATACAACCTAGTAATTTCTCTCCTAGGTATGTATACCCAAGAGAAATGAAAGCAAATGTCCACACAAAGACTTATACATAAATGGTCATAATAGCATTATTCATAATAACCAAAAACTAAAAAGAACTCAAGTTTCCACCAACTGAATGAATAAGCACAGGTAAACATCTTTCTGGTGTTCTCTGCTTTCAGCCAAGACATCAGACATCAGCAATGATATCCCTCATTCCACATCCTCTTCTGAATCCAGCTTGAACCTCTGGAATTTCTCTGTCAATGTATGCTTGCAGCTATTTCTGTATTACCTTTAGTAAAACTTTGCCCACCTGGAAGCGAAGTATGGTATAGTCATATGATGGCATATTATTCAGCCATAAGAAAGACTGAAGTACTGATACACACTACAACTTGAATAAAACTTGAAAGCATTATGCTAAGTGAAAGAAGCTAGTCATACAGAGAAAATCTCTTCAAAAATCAATACAAATCTACTAACCAAAATATATACAAAACTCAGACAACTTAAAAAGAAGACAAATCATTAGCCATTGTTGTTGTTAAGTGCCATCGAGTTGGTTCCTACCCATGGTGACCCTGTAAAAAAGGTTTCCGAAGAGTGGCTAGTGGGTTTGAACTGCCAACCTTGCATTTAGAAGTCCAGTGCTTACCCTACAGTACCACACCAGGATTAGTGAGATGCAAATCAAAACCACAATGAGATACTATTTCATTCCCACTATGATGGCTAAAGGAATCCTGGTGTGGCCCTGGAGGGTAAACACTGGACAACTAACCACAAGATCAGCAGTTCAAATCCACCAGCAGCTCCTTGGAGACCCTATTTAGGGTTACTGTGAGTCGGAACCAATCTGATGGCACTTGACAACAACTAAGGATGGCTTAATTATGCTGTTAATTATACACAATCAAAAACTCATATGATTTGACTTCTTGGTTTGTAAGTTTAAGGTCACAGTTTATGGGACAACCCAATTAATTGATCTAATAATGTGTTTCTACCACTTCTCTGTCAGTTTGCTGTACTTTGATGACTTATGTGATACTGGAAGCTATGCCACCACTATAATATGTACTAGCAGGGTCACCAATGGTGGACACATTTCAGAGGAACTTCTGGACTAAGACTAGGAAGGAGAGATAAACCACTTCTAAATGGTTGTTGTTGTTGTTAGGTGCCATCGAGTCTGTACCAACTCATAGCGACCTTATGCACAGAAGAACGAAGCACTGCCCAATCCTGGACCAACCTCACTATCGTTGCCATGCTGAGTCCATCGATGCTGCCACTTGGCCAATCCATCTCGTTGGGGGTCTTCCTCTTTTTCTCTGACCCTCCACCTTACCAAACATGATATCCTT
>NW_006408565.1:12696438-12704998 GCF_000296735.1 Chrysochloris asiatica | reverse complement strand
GCCTTCAGCCTATAACTGATTAGAATACCTAAAAGGGGGTCTAGAACTTGCCCAGTGAAATAGGCCTTGTGCAAAACCTTTACATAGGTACAAAGCCTTTACATATAGGACCTTAGGTGGAATCCTGAGTCCCATCCAGAACCTTATGATGTGGGACATTCCCACTAGAAACGACAAGCAGACTGGAACAGCTACAGTGACAGAAGATACATCTTCAAAGAAAGATCATTGGGAAAAACCCAAAACAAAAATGTCAGCATGACTGGCTACAACAAGAATAAGCAAGCTGTTCGCCAGGAAGACATCAAGGCTAGCAATCAAGTGTCTTCAGGACCAACTCCCCTCTAAGACTGAAACTCAAATGGAACACACAAACAAGCATGTAAGCTTTCTGGCGACCACATTGGTCTACTGGTGAGTGGAAGAGGTGGAAAGGCATCAATGAAGAAATGGGCTGAGTTCAACCCCAGTCCATTGAATCCCATTGACCTAGAGATGAGAGAGAGAAGAGGAAGGGCTGGTTGGTCCAAAATGTGGTGAGACCTGAGGACACTTGAGCCCATGGATAAGGACTTAGCCACAGAGAGCTAGAGCTGAGAGTGAAGCATGCCGCTGCTATGACGTGAGGGAAGATGCACAAGAACACCCAAACTTGCAAACAGTACCCTTTTGACCTAGCCTCGATGGCTTGATAATCAGAACTCGACTAGAGGAAGAATGGAAAAAAAAAAGTTTTTTTTTGATAAAGAAAACAAGGGTAAATTGCTACAATATGATGAACCTGACCTATGCTCAGAGAGGTAGTTACTCTAAATACCAACAGAGAGGGAAAGAGTCTTCACATCAAGTACCAATGCTATCCGCTCTGTACACAGGGTAGATAGAGAAGGGCAACTTAGACATTGGCTACCTAAAATGAGGGGGCAATAAAGACACTAAGTGCCTGGCTTACAAGGAGGTTTCAAGAGGGAGTTTAGTTTAAGAGTATGGGGGTGGGGATGAAAGAGTCCCCACTGAATAGCTGTCATCTTGTCTGGATGGGTCTGGTGAAAAGAGATGGGGATAAGATTCGTAAGATTCAACAGTGAATAATTGTTATTATGATTAATTGCGACTGTCACAATTGTAAAGGTAGAAATTTTGTAACAAAAACAAGGGAGTGGTTAATCTTACAGTCCAGAAACAGAGGACCCTAGGACCATCAAGAGAGGAACGCACAAATAGAATGTGGGACCTTATCCAGAGAAGCAGCAGCACCAGAGATGGAAGCAGAGATGGGGGCATGGAGAGGGGGAGTGGCTGAGGACTCTAGATTCATGGACTAAGAAGAGAGGGACTAAGAGCTGGTGGCCAGGAGGCAGACTTGCAGACTGTGCCCTTTGGAGATGTAAATTATTATATATGCCTGAGTGGTTGTTTTGTTTGTTTGTTTTTTAAAAGCTAAAGTGGATAGAGAGAAATACTGTTAACTGATGATACATGGTAGGGATTATAATCATTGTAATGAAACAAGGTATATGATTTGTTGAATGTAAACATTCACTTGTAAACTTTCACTCAATCCACAATAAAAACCTTAAAAAAAAAACAGAAAGCAGCTAATGAAAAGAAGTCTATGCAGATGAGAGAAAAATGATGAATGACAAATTTGGAAAACCTGGTGGTACTGCTAACTAGATCTAAGATCAAGATTTTGTAGAATGAACAATCATTACATATGCTACAACTTATCCTAATAAAATAGTCCGTTTTAAACCTTACCTTTCAACCTGACTTCATGTGATGTTTTAGAACCATTCTTTGAAAAATATAATACCAATCTTGCATGCAAAAAAGAACAGATTTGATGCATTAGACATTAATGACTGAAGGCTGGAGGAGTTGTGGTTTGACATCAAGAACATCATACAGCAAGGAAGCAGAAAAGGCAAAAATGACTGTCAGAAGAGACTCTGAAACTTGTTCTTGAACCTATAGAAGCTAAAGCAATGGGAAGAAATGAAAAGTAAAAGAGCTGAACAGAATATTTCAAAGGGCAGCTTGAGAAGACTAAGTCAAGTCTTATAATAAAATGTGAAAGACCTGGAGTTAGCAAACTGTAAATAAAGAATAGCTCAGCATTTCTTAAGCTAAAATGACTGAAAAAACTTCAAGACCCAGATTGCAGTATTGAAGGAATCTATGAGCAAAATATTGACCAATGCAGCAAGTAGCCAAAGAAAATGGAAAGAATACACAGTCACTGTAACAACAACAGCAAAAATGGCTGATGTTCGACCATTTTCAGAGGTACCATATGATATTGAAGGAAGAGGTCCAAGTTTCATTTAAAACAATGGTGAAAAGCAAGCTTCCAGGAATTGATGGAACACAAATTGATATGTTTCAATAAACTGATGAAGCCTGAAGACCCTCCTTCATCTATGCCAAGAAATTTGAAAGACAGCTACCTAGCGAACTGATTGGAAGACAGCCATATTTGTGGCCAATCTGAAGAAAGGTGACCCAACAGTATGCAGAAATCACTGAACAATGTCATTAATATTACATGCAAGTAAAGTTTTGCTGAAGAAATTTAAAAACGTTTCCAGCACTACATCAATTAGGAAGGTGCCAGAAATTCAAGCCAGATTCAGAAGAGGGCATGGAAGAAGAGATAACATTGCTGATGTCAGATGGACCTTGACTAAAAGCAGAGAATAGCAGAGAGATGTTTACTTGTGCTTTATTTACTATGCAAAGTCATTCAACTATAGATCATGACAAGCTATGGATAACATTGAAAAGAATGGCTATTCCAGAATACTTCATTGTGCTCATGAGGAACCGGTACATAGACCAAGAGGCAGTCGTTTAAACAGAACACGGGGATACTCCATGATTTAAAGTCAGGGAAGGTGTGCATTGGGGCTGTGTCATTTCACATACTAATTCAATCTGTGTGCTGAGCAAATAATCCAAGCATCAGGACTGGACAAAGAATCATTAACACCTGCAATATGCAGATGACACAAACTTACTTAGTAGACATTAAGAACATTTTAAATACTTACTGATGAAGATCAAAGACTACAGCCTTCAGTCTGGATTGCACCTTAATGCAAAGAAAACAAAAATCCTTACAACTGCACCAATGAATAACATCATGATAAATGGAGGAAAAAAATGAAGTTGTCAAAGACTTCATTTTGTTTGTATTCACAATTAACGCTCATGAAAGCAGCAGTCAAGAAATCCAGTGACATATTGCACTGGGGAAATCTGCTGCAACAGACTTCTTTCAAATGTTAAAGGGCAAAGATGTCACTTTGAGGACTAAGGTACACCAACCCATGTATTTTTCATTGTCTCATATGCATGTGAAAGTTGGACAATGAATAAAGAAAACTTTAGTAGAATGGATGTATTTGAATTATGGTGTTAGAGAAGAATATTGTAAGTGTCATGGACTGTCAGAAAAACAAACAACTCAGAAGTAAAGCCAGAATGTTTCTTAGATGCAAGAATGGCAAGACTTCCTCTCTCATACTTTGGACATGTTGTCAGAAGAGACAACTCCCTAGAGAAGGATATCATGCTTGGTAAAGTGGAATTGGTGGAAAAGAAGAAAGCCTCCAAGAAATGAGCTGATATGGTAATAGCAACATGGACTCAAATATAACAATTGTGAGGATGGTGCAAGGTCAGGCAGTATTTTGTTCTATTGTGCATAGATAGGGTCACTATGTATTTGTTCTAACTAGACTGTTGTAACAACAGCAACAATGTGTTTAGTGCCTCTGTTCTACCTCCCAATTCATTGTGCAGTGTCTGGGATCTTAAAAGGTTGCAAGCAGCCATCCAAGCCACAATTGGTCTCCATTATTAGCCTGGAGTAACAGAAGAAGAAAGAAAGTCAGAAATAGAAGGATATAAAATGTTTAGCTAACTGCCCCCTCCGCCCCCACCCCGCCACGAGACCAGAAGAAATCGATGGTGCCCAGCTACTACTGCTGACCATTTGGATCAAAGAGTCTGTAGAAGAATTTTGATTAAAGGGGGGCAAATGCAAAATAGAATTTCAAATTTTCATTGAATCTAGATTTTCTCGAGTCATGGAGGCTGGATGAACTCCCAAAACTATTGCCTTAAAATAGTCTTTAAATTATTTTAAGGGTATCACGTTTGATAAAGTGAAGAGTCAGCGAAAAAGTGGAAGACTCCCAACAAGATGTTATGGGTCGTGGAGTCAGTTCTGACTCATAGCGACCCTGCACAGGGTTTCCAAGGCTATAAATCTTTACAGGAGCAGAAAGCCTCGTCTTTCTCCCAAGGAACAGCTGATAGTTTCGAAGTGCTGAAGTCAGAACCGACTCAATGGCACTTAACAACAACAACAATCTTTAAACCGTAAGCCAAAAATCTACCCTTAGGTCTTCCTTAAGCCAAATAATTGTTTGACTTAAAGTAAAAAAAAAAGTCTACATTGAGCACTGTGTTCTTTTAAGATCTATCTATGTGGCATCAACTTGACAACCACAGTTCAAAGGTTAGATAGAAGAGGAACAACTCAGAAAAGGAGGATGAGAATTGTTGTACAAATTGGACAATGTAATCAGGGTCATTGCATTGCACCTGCAGCAACTGATGAATCAGTGGTTTTATTTGCTGATATGTTCTCAATAGCCAAAAATTAAAAAAGAAAGAACCTAATCACAAAGGACCACAAACTGTATGACTCCATGCATATAAAATGTCCATAAAAGGCAAATCTATAGAGACAGAGCATAGATTTGTGATTGCCCGAGGCTTAGGAGGAGACTGGAAATTAGATATAAATGGGCACAAGGGATCTTATTGATGTGATGGGAATGTTTTAAAAAAGGATTGTGGTGACAGTTAGTAAATTTACTAAGAATCATTGAATTGTCTGTTTAAAATGGGTAAAATTTATGGTATGTAAATTATGCCTCAATAAAGTTGTTTCAATGGATTATTTCAAAGTCAATTTCCTGGTTGTGATATTGCACTATAGTTATGCAAGATGCTGCCATTGGGAAAAAGAGGGCGAAATGTATGTGAGATTTTTCTGCATTCAGAATGGCATGTGAATTTTTAATGATCTCAAAACAAAAAAGTTTTCTAAGAAAAAAAACTCTTAGAAAGATCTTTCGTGAGAAGTCACTCTATTGTGAAGGAATAAGAGGACTTTTCGTTTCACTAACACACACACACATAAATACTGTCATGAAATTTTAGTTGGTCTGAAAATAATAGTCGTAGCAGTGGTATTATTAGATGTCAGATATGCACGTGCTTTTCTATATATCACCTACAGTGCACTTAAGAGAGCTACAAGATGGTCTTTTTATCTTGTTCCAAGGATTAGGGTAGAGATCACAGCCTTGAAAACTCTATTGGTGAAACAATTCTGTTCTGTGCACATGGCGACACCATAGCTTGGAATTGGCTCAATAGCAACTAACCATAGTAACAAGAGTTTGGGGAGACGTCGATGGATAGTTGTGGGTTGATTCAAAAATGCCACTTCTTCCTTTCCTCACCCTCAATTCATCAAAACGCTTAAAGAAAATGATAGGAAAAAAGCAGGCTATCCTTCAAAGGAGTTCTGGTAGCCAGTTGGGCTGCAAACCTCAAGGACTGCAATTCAAAACTACCAGCCATTCCTCGGGAGAAAAATGAGGCTTTCTGCTCCTGTAAAGATTTACAGCCTCGGAAACCCTGTATACAGGGTCACTATGAACCGACTCCACGGCACACCACCGCCAACCACCACCACCATCGTTGACATGGAGATGAAGGAGTTTGTGGGGCTGTTGACGTTGCCATGAGAGTAGCAACACCTGTTGTTGTTGTTGTTGTTGTTGTTGTTGTTGTTGTTAAGTGCCATCGAGTGGTTCCAACTCATAGCGACCCTGTATAGGATTTCTGAGGAGCGATTCGTGAATTTGAACTGATGGCCTTGCAGTTCAAACCAACCTTGCAGTCCACTGCTTACCCTCCAGTATCACACCAGCAACTTCTGTAAAAGCAGAAAAATCAAAAGTTCCTAATGATTGCTGTTAGTTGCTGGCAAGTTGGCTCCAACTTGTACAGCAGAACAAAATCTTGATATATTTGAGCCCATTCCTGTGTCATTGGAGTATCCATCTCATGAAGGGTTTCCTGCATTCTCACTGACCCTCTACTTACCTAACATGATATCCTTTTCTGGGGATTGGTCTTTCCTATTGACTCGTCCAAAGTAGCCTCACTTCTAGGGTGCCTTCTAGTTGTATTTCTTCTCAAATTGATTTGTTCTATGGTCTGAAAGAACCTTACCTTCTAATTTTATGAGAACAAAGTTACTGACATTTGCCTTTATTTACAAGAGCAACTTCCAGGATAAATCATTGTATTAACACATAGACCCATCCAGTGCCCAGTGCCTCCTACAAAACTTCCATCCAAACCAAGATTCAAAACGATACTTAGACATCAAAATAGAGTCCATCCTGTCCAGTTTGTGGTATCCTTTCAGGTCAGCAAAGGAAATTTACAGCTTTTAGAAACATTTCAAACAGGTTTAAATCAAAACTCTGAATACCCACATGGCCTGAAAATAAAATCATTTTGGAAAAGAAAGACTTCTCTGTGTCACCAATGTCCTTTGGAAAAGATGAGCGCCCGTCACTAATAGCCATAAAAGTCACAACACACAACACCCATTGCCACAAGTCAGTTCCAACTTATGGAGCCCCATGTGTGTCTGAGTAGAACTAGCCTCCATAGGGTTTTCAAGGTTGTGACTTTTCCCAAGCAAAACTGGACCTTTCTTCCAAGATATTTCTAGATGGGTTCAAGCCGCCCTCCTTTGGGTTACTTGCCCAACACTTAACTGTTGGCACCCCCCAGGGCCAAAAGCACAATACTAACTTAGCACAAAGAGGGAGCTGTCTTCCTGATTATCAGATCAGCTGCTTCTTTACTGGTGTTCTGGTCTCCAGTCTGTGGCATGAAAGTGGATGAGTCATTTTTATGAACCATGATGGAAGGACTATTGAAGGAATATGCTGTGCTTGGGAAGATCTGGATGGGAACGTTATAAATATTTAAGTACAAGTGAGATCAACCCACTACCTCTTGGTATAAAATAAAGTTGAGTGCTCACCCTTCCCTCTGCAAAGCTGAGCGCTCTGGCGGAAGGAAGCAGGCCCTCACTACATTTCCTGGAGGCGGTAGGGCACACTCTCTAATGAGAATGTGAAGTGAAAAAGATATATGATAAACAGCTTCTTACGCCAAAGAGATGATTCCACCTGATTCTCCATCTCTTGCCTTCCTAAAAACAACAATAGCAATGATGTTTAACAACCACTTACAAGAGATGCCTAGACGCATGGTGACTAAACACCATAGGTGTGAGGACTCTCTAGCCTCATAGGAATTGCCAGCTCTGTGGCTTTTCAGCTACGTGGGCCTGGATGAATTACCTGTGCCTCAGTTTCCTCATATGTTAAAGATTGTTGTTATTAGGTGCCGTCAAGTCAATTTTGACTCACAGCGACCCTGTATAGGGTTTCTGAGGCTATAAATCTTTGCAGGAGCAGAAAGCCTCATCTTTCTCCCGTGGAGAGTCTGGTGGTATCAAACCACAGACCTTGTGGTTTGCAGTCCAGTGTTTATCCTACAGACCCACTGGGCTATGTAAAACTTGATTGGTAATAATTATACCTTCCTCCCAAGGCTGGCTGTTGTGAGGATTTAATGTGATTTGAGGTTTGAGGTTCTTAGTAGGGATACTTAGCACATGGAATACCCTGGATGGAGCAAACAGTTTACACAGTCAGCTGCTACCTGAAAGGGCTGGAAGTTCGAGCTCACCCACAGGCACCTTGGTAAAAAAAACCTGGCAATGTACTTCTGAAAAAGTGTTCGTTGAGCCCAATTCTACTCTGATACATATGAGTCCAAATGAACAGCAACTGTTTTGTTCTAATTTGTTGTGTTGGCACACAGCAAAGGCTCCATAAACAGAATTTATTTATTAGCATGTTCACTTGGCACCATGCTAAGTCTGAACCTTCACTATTTCATTAAATCCAACAACTGCATAAAGTATTTTCTTTTTCTTTTACAGGGGAGAAAACTGAGGTCCAAAGAGCTGAAGTGGCTTTGGCCACAGTCACGTAGCCTCAAAGGTTAGCCCTGGAGGACCACCCCACATGGCATCCACGCTGCACTCCTGCCATCCTCAATACTCACCTCACTTGCATGGGCCTGTCCTGTGCCTCTCTTTCATTTCTCCATCTCTTACCTGTCACATAGTCTGCGTTTTCCCTGTGACCTGTTTCCATTTGTCTTAACACAAAAGCAGCTCTGTGTGACCCAGTGAACAAGGCTTCCTGCAGAGCCTTTGCAATACATAAAACTATAGGTAGAAACCAGAACCACATCCAGATCTCCAGAGATGAGAAATCTCCTGGAGCGGCTAGAAGAATAAAAGATACCTCTTGAAAGAAAGACCTGCAGGAAAAATGGAGGCAGATGGACTGTTACTACAAGAACAAACAAATCACTT
>NW_006408565.1:12695383-12696338 GCF_000296735.1 Chrysochloris asiatica | reverse complement strand
AGCCTTTGCATAGTCAATAAAGCACAGGTAAACATCTTTCTGATATTCTCTGCTTTCAGCCAAGATCCATCAGACATCAGCAATGATATACCTCATTCCACGGCCTCTTCTGAATCTGGCTTGAACCTCTGGAAATTCTCTGTCAATGTATGATTGTAGCCGTTTCTGTACTACCTAAATGGTTAGGCACCAAAAACCTTATGAAAAGCACCAGAACATTGTCAGATATAGTGCTAGAAAAGGAGCCCCTCAGGTGGGAAGTCACTCAAAATATGACTGGGGGAGAGCTGCTCCTCAAAGTAGAGTAGACCAAAATGGCGTGGATGGAGCAAAGCTTCCAGGACCTTCATTTGCTGATGGGGCACAACTCAAAATGACAGAATTTTGCAAAACAAATGACTTATACATTGCAAATGTCTTCTTTAAACAACATAAATGGCAACTATATATCTAGATCTCACAGATGGAGTACACAAGAATCAAACAGGCTACATCTGTAGGAAAAATCCAACATCATCAGCCAAAACCAGGCCAGGAGCCAACTGTGGAACAAACCATCAATTGCTCATATGTAAATTCAGGCTGAAGCTAAAGAAAATCAAAGCCACTCCCCAGGAGCCACACTATGACCTTGAGTATAGCCTATCTGAATGTAGACATCTTGACAACTTGAGATGCACTCGAAGAAAAGCCTTGTAATGGAATTATTAATAGTTTTGGAGATGGAAAAAGAACATCACTGATTTTCTTTAAAGTTGGAAATCAATGAAAACTTGCCCACCAGAAAAGCATGAAGAAAACCTGGTAAGGGAGAAAGAAAAGAGGGCAGCTTGACTACCTCTCAGAGAAAGCAAAGGGATTCTGAGATTTTGCAACAAAAACAGAAGGCATCTAATGAACAAGAAGAGGGGAGGAGGTGTTAGAATGAGATAGACAGGGGAACACTGAGACAGGT
>NW_006408565.1:12647488-12684473 GCF_000296735.1 Chrysochloris asiatica | reverse complement strand
ATGTAAAACTAAAGTTCTCTCATGTAAACTATCATATAATTCACAATAAAACATTAAAAAAAAAAAAAAAGCAGCTCTGTGTGAAGGCAGCTGTCAGGCCTGGACACTCCTCACGGATCTGACATGATCAAGGCTGTCCATCTTGAGCCACAGCCTCCTCCCCAGGCCTGCCCAGCCCCGCTGCACCCCACCCCACCTGCCCACCTGCCTGCCTCCTACTCCAGCCCAGGTCCAGACATGGGCCTGCCATGCCTTTTCTCTCTCGTAACCCCACTACTAATTGTTGTTGTTGCTAAGTGCTTTTGAGTCTGTTCCGACCCTGTATAGGGTTTCCGAGAAGCAGATGGTGAGCTTGAACCACCAACCTTGCCGTTCAAACCGACTTTTCAGTCCAGCGCATTAATCCACAGCGCCACACCCTGCAAACATGCTGTTGTCAGTTCCAAACTAAGTAAATGAAAAGTTTTTGGCACTCCCTTAGCCTCTTTGGGCCTTCCTGCCATGTTGGCAAACTGCATTTTCTCATCTGTCAGCTTCACTTACAGAGGCAGACTTAGGAATGAAAGCATGCTGTTAAAGATGCATTTCCCAGGGACTAGGAAGGGGGGGAAGTGTGAATGTGTGGGTGTTTCCCCAGGCTTTCTCAGTGCTGTATCCAAAGACATTTGAGCAAAGGGATGTAGTAGGGGTGGATGCACACAGGGGCTCCTGTTGCTCCTGTAGCTTCTGGAAGGTTCTGGAGCCACCTGAGGGAACCCAATGCTACACATCTGCTTTCCTTCCCAAGTAGGCAATGGATATTTGCCTGGAGAAGAAAAGAGCAAAACATTGTCTTCATTTGGCTAATGTAGAAACCAGAAAGGTATAATGGGCTGACTTTCTGACCACTCTCACCATAGCCCACCATTCTTGAGCATACAGTATATACCCCAGTGCCTGGACACATTCACTGAATAATCCCAACAATGTGGCTGCTTTGCTGTATGACCTACAGTGAGGTGCACCACCTCTCTGGGACTCAGTCTGCATGTGGTCTTAGATTAATAGCCAACCAGTTCTCGGCACCATCTGGACCTCAAGCACTGGCATCTTCTGACAGCCTTCTGCAGAGGTAGCCTAAGAAATGAGTATCCCTATTTTATAAATGAAAGCTGAGGCTCAGGGAAATTAAGTAACTAAACTTTTACACATATCTGTGATCGTTTCCTTAAGATAAACCCATGCAGACGGAATGGCTGGTCGGCCAAAATGGAGCTTCTCTGAGTCACTCAAAGGCAGTGGGAAGGTAATACATTTTACCAATGACCCTCCAGAAATCCGCCAAATTAATCTCTGACCAGCACATTCCCTCCTCTGTGTTTGAGGGTCTCTATCCCACCATTCTTAGAACCTGGCCTTCAGTTCAAAGCCAATCCTTTCATTAATTTAGCCACAAGTCTCAGGGGCCAGTGGCTTGTAGTTGTTATTAAGTACCATCGAGTCATTTCCGACTCATAGTGATCCTATATACGGTTTCCGAGGAATGGCTGGTGAGTTTGAACCACCAACCTTGCGGTTCAAACTGACCTTGTGGTCCAGTGCATTATCCTACAGCGCCACACCAGAACTCCAGAGGCAGGGCAAATTTCCCAAAAAGCCAGGTAAGCACAGTAAGCCCTTGATCACCTTGCTTATTGGAGAATCTGATACTGTTCAGGGATTCCAAGAGACCCCTGGTGATCAGCCAAACATCACAAAGCTCCCCAGTTGGATTTCAACTGCCCACAGAAGGGCAGGATGGGCTGGCTTTTGATCAGGCAAAGCACGGTGAAATTTTCCAGCCTGTTCTACTTTATAGACTAGCTTGTCAAATTTGATAGCAAGAAGCCTCCGCTTCCCACTCCAGAAGCAACAGACTGCCCAGTTCCCATATCAGCACCTTCCAGAGAGCTTTTGAGTGGCAGCAGTTCTTAAAGATGTTTTTTAAATGCAAAAACCCTGCAAAAATCCAATTTGGGGCAGGGGCAATCCAATTGTGCTTGCAAATTTTGCCCTAGCCTTATTAATGCTCTCTAAAACCGCTCCCCCTTCCCTCCCTTATCCTAACCATCTCCCAGGATCTCCCCAATCTCTTTCTGTATCACCTGGCAAGGAGAATGCTCAAGCATCTGTTCCCTAAAGTCAAAACTTGAACTGGAGTTTGGATTTGGTGGGAGAGAGAGCAAACAGGGAACCACCTTGGGTTAGTAAATGCTCTTGCCTCCCTGACACCTCGGCCTGATTTTCATTAACCAGCTTCTGTTTCCTTTTAGGTCTCATACATGAGACAGTTTTCATGTCTCCAGACCAGTGCCAGGACATGCCCTGCCTGGCTCTGAATCCCAAAGTCCCAGCCCCTCAGAGCAAACACAAAGCCAGCAGCAGCCCAGAGCAGCCACCTTGATTTACAGTCAAGCATCAGTTCTGCAAATTGCATTTTATTTCCCCAGAAACACATGAAAAACTTGGCTGTTTCATTTTGCTGACACGAACCTTTTTCCTTTTTTTTCCATTCTTCCTCCCTCCACGGGCCCCCTCCACTCACTCACTCCCACCATCACTAGCACATAAATGAAAAGCTACAGTTATGGAGGCAGGAAGATTAGACAAACTGACTTATCTTGAAAAGAATCTTCCTTCAGAGTCTGCAGCTCCTCGGGGTACACACACATCTAGGGCAAGAAGAGCCCTCACACACAGCCTCACTGGCTGCTCCAGGTTAGCTACTGTGTTGGGAGAGGTCGAGTCTATTTCAACTCAGAGCAACCCCATGTGACAGAGTACAACTGTCCCGGGTAAGGTTTTCTGGGCTATCATCTTAATAGAAGTCAGTTGCCAGGTTTTGCTCCCAAAAAGCCACAGGGTGGACTCGAACTACCAACTTTTACGTTAGTAACCAAGCTCCTCCTAATAGTTGCCCCACCAGAACTCATTGGTCCTTGCTAGGTGTCTAGCAAAAGATCTCACTCTCAAAGATTCGACCAATGTTAGCAGTATCCGGGGCCCCCGCAGCCTTTCTGTGAAGCTGAAGGCCTGCAATGAAATCTTCTAGGACCTGCCTCACCTCTTGGACAACTCATCTTCCCCAAACCTCACCCTTACCTAAGTCACATGTGTTTGGTGCATGGGAAGTCCTGGCCCCCCTCGCCCCATCCATGCACTCACTGAAGATAGCCCCACTGTCCTCTACCCACAGAAATGCCACCAGTAACAAGACCTCAGAGCAAAGCCACAGAATCCTCCTGCTCTGAATGGAATTGTGTCCCCACAAAATATGTGTTGGAATCCTAATTCTATACAAGTGGACACTATCCCATCTAGGAACAGGGATTTCCTGGTTATGTTAATGAGACTATAACCATGTAGGGTATGTTTTAAACCAATCACTTTTGAGCTATAAAAAGAGCAGATTAGACACTGAAGCAAGCAAGCACAGACAGGGTAAGATACGTCACATGAAGATTGCCAAGGAACTGAGGAACAGAATCTGAAAAGAGACAAAGACCTTCCTCCAGAGCTGACAGAGAAAACCTTCCCCTAAACCTAGCACCCAGAACTCAGACTTCTAGCCTCCTAAACTGGGAGAAAATAAGCTTGCTTGTTAAAGTTACCTAGCTATGGAATTTCTGGTATAGCAACACCAAGAAAGGAAGGCATATCCCAAGGCAAGAAGGCCCAATTCTTTGTCCTAAGTCCTCTGCTAAAATGCTCACCTTCTACGCAGGTTGTTTATGTTTGTAGTTTGGGGAGGGAGGTGGTGCTGTTTTGTTTTTTTGACTGGGGACGATGGTCACTGACTGACTTGGGGGTATGGAAAGCTGATTAGGACGTTGCACACATCCTTGGAGGAACTCACTACCTTACCCTGAGCTGTATCTGCTAGTAGGTCTTCACATCCTCTAATAGCTGTGTTAACACTATTCAGAGCAGAAAATCAGGTGGGATTCTAAAATTCCCCTACTTCACCTCCCGTCAGCATCCTCCTCAGGTCTACAGGAAGATGATCAATCGAATCAGAATTCTGAGTTGGACCTTTCAGGGATTGGGTAGTTGGTTATGCATTGGGCTCTTCGCTTCAAGGTCAGGAGAAAGATGAGGCTTTCTGCTCCCGTAATGGCCTCAGAAACCCTGTACAGGGCCCGTATGAGTCAAAATCAACCCCACAGCACACAGCATCAGTGGCAGAGGATGGATGGTAGTGGTTATCATCAGAACCTGGCTCTCTCCATGTCTTTTTTCTTCCTGAGAGTCCAAAACATTTTCACAAAGACTCTTTCTCTTATTTGTCTTACAACATACCTGCAAAGATATAAACTGACAGGAGCTGTATCATTAACTTCTATAACTAAGTTGAGGCCCAGAGAGGTTAAGTCATTTTTTTCAAGGTCTCACAGCATGATTTTTTTTTTTTTAAGTTAAACACCTAGTAAACAACTTAACCATTCCTCTCCTAGGTATTTACCTAAGAAAAATGAAAACATATGTCCACATAAAGACACGTTCAAATAGCAATAGCAGCTTTGTTCATAATAGCCCCAAAATGGAAATAATGTAAATGTCCATCAACAGATAAACAAACTACAGTATACTCCTACAATGGAAAACTACTCAGTAATAAAAAGAAACAAACTTGATATATGTAACAATGTGGATTAATCTCAAAAGCATTATATTAAGAAGTCAAGCTAAAGCAAAAAAAAAAAAAAAAAGCTTCCATTTATTCAAAATAGTTATCCAAAGTTCCAAAAATCTAGAGCATACAAAATAATTATTAGGACAAACAGGCAGGTCAGTGGTGACATGAGGATGCAAAAAAAGGCAAGGACAGTGGCTCCCAGGAGCAGAAGGGAACTTTTCCGGTGACGGATAAATTCACCATCTTGTCGGCAGTCAATTTATCCTTCTAGGGATGAGGGACAAATTCACTATCTTGACTACAGTGCTGACCTCATGAGTGTACATACGTCAGAATTCACCAGACTGTACATTCTAAGTATGTATAATTTATTATGCATCAGATTCACCTCAACAAAGCTGCATATTCAAAAAAAAAAAAAAAAAAAGCTTTAATGAAAAACAGAGGGGTCGGAGGGACAAGACAAAGGGTTAATGCAAGTAAGAAAAGAAGGTGGAGCTGGAAAAGAAGTTGGTGTGGAGAATGTAAACAGTACGTGGTCTCAAATTTGCCTCTAAGTTTTCTAGCAGTAAAGGCAAAGAGGGAAAAAATTATTGTGGTTTCGTTTGGTTGGGTTTTTGACTTTTTATTGTAGCTTGGACAAAAGTTTACAGAACAAATTAGTTTTCCATTCAACAATTTATACACAAGATTCGTGACATTAGTTAGTCTCCTCAGTGTAGCAATGCTCTTCCCACTTCCTGCCTGCATTCCCCTTACCATTCTCTCTTCTTTCCTACCTTCTGAGCTTTGTTTTTGAGCAAATGCTGCCTTTTTTTGGCCTCAGATGGCTGAGTGCTCTGAGGAGTATGTTCCTCACCGGTGTTTTTGTTCATGTTATTATTGCTATTTTTAAGTACTGTTGTGTTGATTCTTACTCATTGAGATTCTGTATAAGGTTTCCAAGGAGCAGCTAGTGAGTTAGAATCGCTGACCTTGCAGTTCAAACTGACCTTGATGCTTATCCTACAACGCCACCCCAGGACTACGTTCACATTATAGGCCTGCTCACAGAGTCCTGGTGTGGTGCTATGGGCTAATGCGCCAGACTGCAAAGCCATTTGAACTGCAAGGTCGGTGGTTCAAGCTTACCAGCTGCTCCTCAGAAACCCTATACGGGGTCGCTATGGGTAGGAATTGACTTGAGGGCACTTCACAACAACTGTTTGACTGAAAGGTGATCCTCAGGGGTGGGTTCAGTTCCAGAGGAGGGAGTTCCTCCAGCCTCTCTCAGACCAGTATGCCTGCTCTTTTTTATGATTTTGAATTTTGTTCTACATTTTTTTCCTCCCTCTCTGTCCAGGAAAAAAAAAAAATGCTAACATGATTTGTAGTGTTCAATCACAAGAAGTTAATCAGCTGTTTAGAGAAAGTCCAGCAGGTCCCAATCCTGAGCCCACAAGTTTGTTTATCTCCTGGCTTGTCTGAAGGATACGAATGCATACATTGTTGATAAGAGTTCTGAAAGCTATACAGACAGAGCTATAATGTGCCAGTAAATATATAGCAACTGGCTTATGGGGCAGGTGGAAATCCTAATTTGTAGCATTTGACAATTTCCATGGTGTAAATACTCCTACAGACAGTCAATACAAACAGTCCTGATGTGGCGCTGTGGGTTAACGCGCCAGACTGCAAAGCCATTTGAACCTCAAGGTCAGCAGTTCAAGCTCACCAGCTGCTCCTTGGAAACCCTATACAGGGTCGCTTTGGGTCGGAATCGACTCAATGGCACTTAACAACAGCAACAATATCAAGTCCTTGGATGGGGCATTGAGAAAAGATATACTTCATATAGTATTCTCCCTCACATAGCTACAATAGATGTAAGTCATACCCCAACAGCAAAATGAAAACATATCCAATGTCTTTGCTTTTTGTATAATAGTAGGTTTACCAAACCCACTACCACTGAGTCCATTCTGACTCCTAGCAACCCTAGATGGGGTTTCCGAGACTGTAAATCTTTACAGGAGCAGACAGGCTCATCTTTCTTCCACAGAGCAGCTGGTGGACTAGAACCACTGACCTTGTGGTTAGTACCAAATGTCTAACTTGTATATTTATATAATTTAATCTTTAATGATGATTAACTCTTAAAATTCCTGAGAATTTAACAATTGAATCTTTCAATTCACAAGTACGATGTGATGGGTTTCTCTGATATATGGCCTTTCTGGCCTTGGGCTTTTGATGCTGTCAAAATAATTGGCTAGGTCACAATCTTGCAAGGGATTGATCAATACATTATGTAAATAGGGTGCTGAAACCACCCAGTAGGATTAAATTATCTTGGGGTAATTGGCCAAATACTACGCAAATTAAGTAATAGATAGTCCATTGAAGGGATTAGCCATTTTGTGGTCCTGGTAGGAGGACCAAACCTTGAGAATGACAAGAAGTGGGACTCTTGGTGTGGGGCTGCAGGACAAGCACTGGACTGCTAGCCACAAAGTTGGCAGTTCAAACCCACCAGCTGCTCCTTGGAAACCCTATACAAGGTCAGTATGAGTCAGAACGGACTTGATGGCACTTAACAAAAACAACAACAGGCTTACACAAAGAACCCTGGTAACATAGTGGGCTGCTAACTGCAAAGTCAGTGGTTCAAACCCACTACTAGCTTCACTGGAGAAAAATTAGACTGTCCGCTCCACATAAAGATTTATAGAAATCCAAAGAAGTTTTACTCTGTCCTATGGGGTTGCTATGAGACAGAATTGACTCTATGGCAATGCGTGTGGGCTTACATAAGGGCCAATGGCACAGAGATCTGGAGGTACTTCATTGCCATTAAGAAAAGCCTGGAGGAAGCATGTCTTTTGGTTCCAAGATCCCTATGCTAAGAACCTCCTAGAGCCTGGAGAGAGCGCTACAACACTGAAGGGAGTACAACGTAGCAGAGAAACGGCAGTAACCATCAGGGGCTGCTGAGCAGACAGTATTGAACAGGACAGACATGATCTTGATCACAAGACTTAATGTCTACTCCAACTGTTACAGAGCAACACTGGGGAGCTTTGGAATCACACTGACCCTGGTCTCTTCTCAGCCCTGCTTCATCTTATGTAACCTTGAGAAATTGCTCACCCTCTGAGCCTCAGTTTTCTTGTATGTAAAATGGGATGACAAAACATACAGTAAGATGTTATTTGAAATTGTCTGATACAGAGCCTGGTTCACAGCAACTGTCCATTTGGGCCTTGCTTTGCCCTCCAAGGTCTCACAAAGACAGACCAATTTCTCTGAGCATGAGATTGCTCCAAAAAATGTAGGAGCCACCCTCTTAAGAAGAAGAGTAGGAACAGCTAACACAGATAGGTCACGTTCTGTCTCCCAAGGACTGCACACTCTCATTGAATTGTGTCCCCCACAAGAATAGCTGGGCTCTGATTCTCTGTGGTTATGCAATGATGTAATGTAACAGTGTGTAGTGATGTAATCATCCCCTAGTCTGGGATCTGATGTGATCAGTTCTGATCTGATGTAAGGGGGTTAGAGTAGGCTGCAACACCCTTAATCACCAAATTTCTCTGGAGTGTGGCCTGCACCCCCAGGGATTTGATAGTAGATAAAATGAGAGAGAAGCAAACCGAGGAGGAACTTCTTACCACCAAGACAGAAGAGCCAGGAACAGAACTCCTCCTTTAGAACTGGGGTCCTTGTGCTGAGAAACTCTGGCACCCAGGGGAAGATTGATGACAAGGCAGATCAGAAAAGCTTTCCCCTGCAGCTGGTGCCCTGAATTCAGACTTCTAGTCTCCTCAACTGTGAGGGAATAAATTTCTGTTTGTTAAAGCCACTCGCTTTTGGTACGCCTGTTATCGCAGCAACAGATAACTAAGACTTTCTATGTACTAATCATTTAATCTTGTCAACAACCATGGAAAATGAGCTGTGTAAATGAAAAACCAAAGACGCAAAATTCATAGAGAGAGAAAGTAGTTTAGAGGTTACCAGGGACTGTGGGAGAGACGGAATGAGAAGTTATAATTATTGCTTAACAGGCAGAGTTCTGTTTGGAATCATGAAAAGGCTTAGAAATAGATAGTGGTGATGTTGCACAACATTGTGAAAGCAATTAACGCTACTGTAATTGTGTGTTTGTTGTTGTTGATGGGTCCATTTCCATATCTAACAAAATGAAACACTGTCCGGTCTTGCACCTCACAAATATTGTTAAGTTTGACCCCATGGTTGTACCCACTGTGTTAATTCATCTCATTGAGGGTCTTCCTCTTCTGTGCTGACCTTCTATTTTACCAAGCATGATGTCCTTCTCTGAGAACTGGTCCATCCTGACAACTTGTCCAACGTACGTGAGACAAAATCTCGCCATCTTTGCTTCTAAGGAATCCTCTGGCTGTACTTCTTTCTGATGGTGCCAGATTCATGTACAGTAAAAATTATTCAAATTTCCAATTTTATGTTATATTTATTTTACCACATTAAAAAATGAATTCATTGAACGGTTTTTAAAAAAAAATAAAAAAGGAGCCCAGAGAGGTTAAGTTCACAAAGTCACACAGCAGAAGAAGCATCGTCTCCTTCTGAGGTAGTTCTAGGTAGGTACCACACCAGCCCTGTTTCTCCCCACCTCCCATAGCCCAAGGACTGAACTGCCTGCTCCACACCAGGTCCCACCAGCCCAGAGTGAAAAAAGTGGAGTTGGTGGTCTCTCCCCATGGCTGTGCTCCCCCCACAAATAGTTTCTAGCCCCTAGAATTCAGAACAGTGACTTCCCCATCCTCTGCCTCCAAAATGTTTTCACTGGTCCAAGGCAGAAATAGATCCTAGTAAAGTTGCCAACTGTCCTTTCTTGGAAAATGCAGGTTGACTGAATTTAGGCAGTTTCCTTTTATGATACGATGGACTGTTTGTGGTCACTGGTTTTAATATCCTCACCTGGAAAGTAATAAGTTTGCCATGGCAAGCAGCCCCAAGATTGAGAAAGGTGGGTTTTACCAATCATTGCACCTCAGGCTGAGACCCTCCCCCTGAAAGGCCTTTGGGGTCCAATGTCCCACCACTGTCCTGGGGTCACCCCACTGAGATGACTTCATGGAGGACAACTGCCTCGGAAAAGTGTCTTCTCTATCTTCTAGAGTTACTCAGCCTCACATCCCCAGGAATTCCAGAGAGAAACACACCACACCACCACCACCACTGCCCGATCCACCAGCAAACACCTTTAGTGATGTCACCCATGCACCAAAAGCCAACTCTGGCTTCTCAAGAGTGGCTTTGAGGGCCTCATGGATTGGTTGGCCCTAAGGGGTCCCTGCATCCTTAGAAGAAGGACTGGGATGGGCTAGTGCTGAAAACTTAACATAAGTTCTGTGTGACCAGAGCTCAGGGCAAGGGACAGACAGGAGCCAACAAAAGGGAGGGCTGCAGCTGGAACCCAGGGGTGGACCCCACAGGGGGCAACTCTGGGACCTGGAGGAGTCAGGGCTGAAGTCCAAAAAGAGATCTCCCCTCCTCTGACAGAGGGCTCCAACTAAATTCCTCTTCCCACCCCATACCAATCCCCTCTCACTCGTCTACATACCCTCAGACATTCTCTCTCACATATTTGTCCTCACATGAACACCCTTCCACACACAGACCCACAGAGCTGACATAGGCAAAGCAAACCGGAACTTCTCAACATTATATCTCTGAGTGAAATAGTACGCACCTCAGGAGTCTGTATGGAATGACTTTTTTGAGTTCACTGGGTAATTGTAACGAACAGCCATGTTTAAGGGTATCCATCCCAGATGGCAACTGCTCCCATCAGATGGGGCTTCCTCACAAGGACTCTGCTTACCCTTCCTGATTCCTGATAAAATCATAAGCATGTCTGGGAAGCTTACTCTGGGCCAGACACTGTTCTGGGCACTTTACATGAGTTGACTTAGTACCTTTATTATCCCCATTTGACAGATGAGGATACTGAGGCACAGAGATCGAGTGGCACAGCCAGTAAGAATCAGGGTAGCTCCACCCTGGGCAGCAATGCTTGGCACTGTCCCCTGGCACATCCCTAGGGCTGTTGACAGCTAGGGGCAGTGACATTGTTGAGCAATGAGATTTTTGTCTTGCCAAGTGGACTTTTCACAATTGGCATTTCCCCTCCTCGGCCCAAAGTGGAAATGAGAGGGAGAGAGAAAGAGAGAGGGCGACAGCCAGCCTGATGGATGGGCTGGACTGGATTACACCTGGAAACCAAAACTCCATTCACTTTTGTCCCCACAAACAATGTGTGCAAGAGGTGGGCAGGAAGCAAAGCGAACCCAGCCCCACCTGACAGGAGAGCTTGGCAAACCTCCGACAGCCGTGCTGGCACCCTCCTTCCCTGGGCAGGTGCACACAGGTTCCGTGCGGGTGGCGAGGTCATGGAGGAATGGGCCAGGTAGCCTGGCAACACAGGGAGGGGATGCCAGGGAGGACAGTAAAGGGCCACAGAGGTGCATACCTTCTCCCTGAAACTGGAGGAAAGTCTGCAGCACACCAGAGGCACACCCCTCTCACCTGTATACGACCCTGAAAGAGGTTCAAGAAAGATAGCTCCTAACTGCCTTCCAACACCCACAAGAGCCCCAGATCAACGTACCCTGAAACCCAGCCTGAACACCCTAGACTATAAGACCTCAATGTGAGCAAAAGCCACGGGACCTGGGGCCCAAACCCTGGACAACTGACTGTTAATACATCTTCTGTGTTTGTTCCTCATGCAACACCTGTCTAGGGAATACAGAGGTGCCCTCCAATGTCTCACAAGAAGTCAGACACATACAAAGTATAATACTCCGCAGACTGTTTCACACACCAGGCCTAACGGGTATGTATCTGAACCGTTGCTATTGTTGAATACCATTGAGTCTGTCCTGACCCACAGCAACCCTGTCTGTACAAGGTTTCTGAGGAGCAGCTGGTGAGTCTGAAGAGCTGAAATGATGATAATGACCATATTCATAAAAGTCTAGCATTTACCAATGGCTTCCTGTGGACCAGACATACACATAAATCAGCCCATGGAATCTTGCCGTATGATGTTGTTCCTTCTATTTTACAGATGAGAACCTGAGGCCCAGAGTGGTTAGGTAACCTGTCCAAGGTCACACAGCTGATAAATGGAAAAGCATGGATGTAAACTCAGCAGCCCGATTTCAGAAGATTAATACCAGAAAGGATGAAACTCATTTGGGAAGTTTGCATGGAGCAGGTAGAATCTGGAAAGAGAAGAAGCAATCAGCTCTGCCCTTGCCCTGTCCTTTAGAGAATCATAAGTATCCATCAAAGGAGCTCTGGTAGCAGAGTAGTTATGAGTCAGGCTGCCAACCACTCATGGTTCAAAACTACCAGCCGTTTCGTGGTAGAAAGGTGAGGTTTTCTGCTCCTGTAAAGAATTATAGACTCAGAAACCCTATGCAGAGTGGCTATGAGTCAGAACCGACTCCACGGCACATCACCACCACCACCACCAAGTATCCATCAGCGTCCCTGTGCAGTGCAAAAAGTAAACACACTTGACTGCTAACTGAAAGGTTAGAAACTCCAGTCCATCTGGAGTCACCTGGAATGAAAGTCCTGGTGATCTGCTTCTGAAAAACCAGCCATTGAAAATCCTATGGACTTGGATCTGAACCCACTCCCATAACTCAACGCTCAGCCAAACAATGAACAGCCCTACAAGATGAACTAGAACACTCGAGAGGTACTCACTCCTTAGAACAATCAACCACGTGAGATCCAAAGGGCGGCATTTGTCCAGGGATACGAAAGAGATACAAAGGGTAAACACAGGGCGGAAGTGGGAAGAGCTTTGTTACATTGTGAAGATTGCAATCAATGTCATGAATCGAAATGTGTAAGAATTGTCAATGGGAAACCAATTTGCTCTGTAAGCCTTTACCCAAATCACAATAAAATGTTTTTTAAGAAAAAAAGAAAAACTGTGGAGCACAGTTTTACTCTGGCACACATGGGGTCACCATGAATTGGGGTTGACTCAATTTTTTTAAAGTATCCATCTCTGTGTTGATATAAGTTGCTACCTGTTGTTGTTTAGTGCCATCAAGTCAGTTCTAACTCAGAGCGACCCTGTATAGGGTTTCCAAGGAGCAAATGGTGGGTTTGAACCACCAACTTTGTGGTTAGCAGTCCAGTGCTGATCCTACAGCACCATACTAGAGGTAGTTCTAAATTAGGCAAAAGCAAACCGACAGGGGTCGGGGAGGGTGGAATATGGGGGAGGTGGTGAGGATAGCCCAGGTAGAGCCCAACCATGGTTGCATCCTGGTTCTGCCCCCTGCTCAGAAGTGTTGAGCAGGAAACAGTGCATAGAAAACCCTTAACCCAGCACCTGCAAGTAGTGTTGTTGTTGTTGTTGAGTGCCATGGAGTCTGTTGCGACTCATAGAGACACTGTATAGGGTTTCTGAGGAGCAGCGGGTGGGTTTGAACAGCCGACCTTGTGGATTGAAGCCCAGTGCTGATCCTACAGCGCCACACAGCTGCAGGTAGTGAGCCCTTGGTTAACGTCAGCAGTCACTGGTATCGTTCATGAATCACACACCCTCATTCGTGCCGACAAAGCACCTCTTTTTGTGCGCACCAGCTTGGGCATTTCTGCTGTGCTTGGCAGCTCCACATCCTTTACTGCCTCCACCGGTAGCCTATGCCTGGCTGCCTCATAACTGGGCCCATAAATCCTCACCCAGCACTTCCAAGGTGTCAGCCAACCCCTGGAAAATCCTGCCGAATTTACCAGATTCATCAGATTCATCTGATGAGGAAAGAAAGGGATCCGGCTGCCCACCTAGGATCTGCACTCAGAAGCCATAGCCTCCCTGGTGATAGCTCTTGATGGTTCAAGGACCTCAGAGGCTGGTTATTTGCACTCTGGTTAAGGGCCACAATAATGAGGCTCCTGGAGACTTGTAAATGAAGCTTTGAATCTGCCCTTGAGTGACAGGATGCCTCTGTTTGGGGGTGAAATTTTCTTTCTTCATTCTCTCCTTTTCATTTCTTCTACCTTGGCAGGAGAGTATGCACCGTGATGCTCCGAACACACACGTTGAATTTTAACTTGGGGGCACAGAGGAGTGACAGCCACGGCATTTCCCAATCTTTTTATTGTGTTTGGAACAATAGCCTGCTGTGTTCCAGAGCACACAAACTCGTCTCTATGGGGCACAGCGGACAAACGGAAAGTCTGGGCGGTGGGTGGTGCCGGCAGCCCCAGAGGCACAGAGGGGAGGAGGCCACCTAGGGGCAGTGCCTGCCTGTCTCCACTGACCTGCAGAGCACTCAGCTACCAACTTGTTGGCTCCTTTCTCCCTGGAACCCCCACCCAACCTCAAGCTCTGTAAATGTTCAACAACAGGAAAAGCTGTTAGCGTTCAGTCCATTGTAACTCACTGCGACCCCATGTGTTTGCTCCACAGTATTTTCTTGACTGTGATCTTTAAAGAAAGCAGTTTGCCACATGAGGTCGCCACAATTTGGGAGCCAACAGGGCAGCAGCTAAAAACATCCATCTTGATGGAAGCAAATCACCAGCCCTTTCTCTCATGACATCTCTGGGTTAGTTACCAATCTCCAGGCTAACAGTCAGGTGCTTCACTATTTGCACCACCCAGGAATCTATCCTCTTGTCTTTTGCTGAGACAAAAAAAGCACTTGAATCTTAAGCATGGAGCAATCTCAAATTATCAAAAGCTAGCGCTTTTATTTGTTCTAAGACCATGTGTGTTTGTGTATAGGAAAGAGAAAAAAATACATATTAAGGGCAAAAGAGGGTATTATATGAACTATCCAGAAAGATCTGGCATCTCTTGGCAGAGTGTGAATGCCCTTTAATTAAGTAATAAATTTGGAACCAAGGAAATGAGCATCAGAGAGAAACACTCTGTTTAATTACCCATTCATCTGTTTGGCTCCTCCAGCTGAATTACCCACTTCTGTGCCCCTGTTGCCAAGACACGCCAGCACATGGGCACTCAGGACAGAGGCTGCCCAAGCACAGATTCCAGCTTGGTTCCAAGTCTCCCCGTGTTGAGAGAGAGACCGGCAGGGAGGCAGGGAGGCAGTGACGGCACCGCGTAACAAGCTATAATTCCATCAAAGGGTTCTGGTGACCCTGTAAACCACCAGACATGACCGGAGTGGTTTGTCACCAGGACCCCAGTGGAATTCATTCAGAAGGCATTGTTGAAGATTTTCCCAATATGTGGCCAAAAAGAAAGAGGCTGTGTGTGTGTTTGTGTGTATGTATGTGTGTGTGTTCAAAGCAGTTGCTCTTCATTGTCAGAAACCCTGTGCTGCGATTAAGGAGCACACCCCAGCGGTGCTGACCCCAGTGAGACTCAGGGCTGTGTGGTGCGATCTGCTCTCCCCCACGGTGGATTCAGAGCCTGCAGAGGACAGAGCTGCTTCCCAGGGGGCAGGCTACCAAGCGGGTCCCAATGGCTTCAGGACTCTATTCCTGTGTCCTCGACAGAATAGAAAAACCTGGGGCTCAGGGTCTTGGTGTTGAACAGACCCTTGAAAAGCTGAAAAGCTTGGGGGGAACCAGGGACAGGGAAAGCTTGGATCCGTGTAAAACAGATGATTATAGGACCATCCTGTGGAGGCCATGGCTTTAGCGTCCTAGAGCACTTCCAGAACCCAGGAGAACAAAGTGAGGAGGCCTTGAAAGACGAAAGGTCAGAAACCAGAACATATTCTTCACGCCCCTAAGATGTCCACAGTGTCATCTTCTCCAGGTATTCCAGTTGTCTCCAGGGCTTTCTTGCTACAAAGAGGCTTTAGGGGAAGAGATGCTTATGGAAAAGACCAGATCTTTCCTGTCTTGGCCTCGGATACCTGAAATCTGGTCTCAGCAAGGGTTCTCGGTCACCAGCCAACCTTGCAAAGTGTCAAGAGAAAATGAATTCTAAACAGCAGAAGAGACTGCCTTCAAAATAAGCTTGACTTTTAAACAGTTAAGGCAAAGAAAGCATTTGGCAAAGGACAGTTCAAGTTTGGCCAAATCCGGGGCCTTTGAAAAATATCTGGAGACATTTCACCCAACCCAGAGTGAAGCAGGCAGGACCCAACTCTGGTCGTTGCCGGCTATTTACAGCTTGTTTCTTTCCCATGCAATTTTCTTCTATCTGCACGCTAAGCTCCTCTGACCCAGTCTGATTTCTGCAGCTGTTAAGCACAACTCTTCGCCTTCACAACCTGACAGGCATTTGGAGACTGTTCTGACCGGTGGTAGGAATGTGAGGGCCCCAGCTCCAGTCTGAACCCCCAAGGACCCTGGCCCATGTTCTAAGTGCTCCAAGATGCCAGGGGGCAGATACACACCAGATGCAGCGCATCAGCGTGCTCCCAGGCAGGGCCTGGCCAGGCGGTGTCCCTAGGAAAGAAGCGTCTTAGGAGGCCAAATGCCATGTGGTACCCAAACTCAGACAGAAAGGGAGAAAACTAGCACCGGGTATGCAGAAGAGGGTGAAATGGAGCTCGGGGCCTCTGAGAGGAGCCTCAACACCTAAGCCAGGAGATTTGGGTTCAAACCCCAGCCTTGCCCATTTCTCAGAGCTATGGGGTCTAGAGCCAGCTCCTTATCTGTAGGTACCCACTTAGAGGGTTCTTGTGGATGCTAAAGGAGTTGATGTGCATGGAGTTCTCTCAACTGGTCTTAACCACTTGCACTGCAGTTGATCCTGACTCGTGGCAACTCTGCATGTGTCAGAGTTGAACTGTGTGCCATGAAGTTTCCAATAGCTGACTGTCCTGAAGTAGCTAGCCAGGTCTTTTCTCCTAAGGCATGTCTGAGTAGAATTGCGCCTCCAGTCTTCTGGTTAGTAGTTGAGCATGTTTTATCATTTATACCATCCAGGGATCCCAGGAGTGAGTCTTCGTTAGGACCCCTCTTCCATCCTCTCCACCTTTTTTATCTTTCTGGATGGTCCATCCCCTCAACACTGTATCCATGTCTGCTTCCTTCCTGTGTCTCACAGCATCCCCCTGAGCCTTCCCATCTAGTAGTTCAGCAACTTCCCAGCCACACAAGGCCATGTTAGACCTTCACCCATAGGAGCTGGAGGTCACCCATTGGAAGCAAATTCTCCAGAGCCTGCCAATAGGTTAAGTCAATAAGGAAAATAAATCTTTGAGGGTGTGTCCAAGGTAGAAGGCCATTTCAGACTCCTGTGAACCTGCCTCACCTTTCAGGTATCGAGATCCTAGAAACCATGTTGTTCACTTTGTACTCCAACAGTGTGGCCAAACCTGGAAGGAGAAGAGAAGAGTTTAGACCATGAAAGGGTCTGTTCACCCATACCATATACCCTATAAGCAATGATGACCCCATTCTACCTCTGCTACTCCACTGCAAAAAATGAGGGTTGGCGTGTTAAAGCCTTCAGGGGAAGAATTTCTCTAAGAGTATCCACACATTCTCTTCTTATTATCTTTTAGTTTGTTCCACTTCACAAGACAACTAACAGAAAACATCAAGGAATAAAAGAGCAATGCACTCGCTGGTATATGGGTTTCCAGATGCCCCAATGTGCTGCTTTGCTCACCAAAGCAATCTTCCCCAGCTGCCAAAGTCCCTCTTGAGGGATGGGGGTGATGAACCCCCGTGGAGACTGGGGTAACATAGAACGTGAGGACCTTAGAACTAGGTCTCACAAAGAATCCTGTCCTGGACCACAGTTTTGGTCTCATTTCCTTCCCGTTGCCCAGTCTATGGCAAGTTGCAGGTACATCTGTTCCGAATCTCAGCCTCTTGCCTTTGATGCCTCTGTCGGGACCTCTCAGATGTTCCATTAGACTCCATAGCCTTGGACAGCCGTGCCTCGGACAACACACTGGCTCCTCTGGCTAAAGACCTCAAGTTAACTTAATGGACTAAACAGGGAACCATTTCTATATGATTAATTAATTAGGGCCCTACTAGGAAGGATAATAATATAATCACGTAAATAAGACTGGAAGGCCTAGCTGCCTGTCTATAAAAAGAATATCAAGAATAGCACAATAGGAAGACATTCAAGATGGGAGGAAGCCGAGAGTGGTAGACGCAGCTCTGGCTTTGTTGTTGTTGTTAAGTGGCGTCGAGTCTGTTCAGATTTATAGCGATCCTGTATAGGGTTTCTAAGGAGTGGCTGGTGAGTTTAAACCTCCAACTTTGAGGTTCAAACCAACCTTGTGGTCCAGTGCTTATCCTTTAGGGTTCACGTTCAGGTAACAAAAGAGCATTTCTTCCTTTGTAAGATGGGAGGATTCGTGAGGATTTGTCAGGTGGAAAGTCAATAGCTGCAGTGTATGATAAGTACCTGAGACAAACTATGCTTAAAATACAGGGGAAAGATCATTGCTCCAGAAATTCCAGCACAGGAGTTGGTACTGAAAATAGAAATGTAAGTAAGTGGAATAGATTCCCGAATGTGACCCATTTTGTTTTATTGATAAATGTCTTACTATTTGATTCCATTTTCATCTACATACTCGCCTCGAGTGCTTTGAAAAGAAGTAGGATAACTCTTTAAATCAAGGTAAATTAAAGTTCCAGCAAGAATCATTTTGGTTGATGACAAATGAGTAAAGATAGGTCAGGGAGCGCAGTGGCTCTGTAAGATAAGCACGGGACTGTGAACCACAAGGTTGGCAGTTCGAACCTACCAGCTGCTCTGTGAGAAAAAGATGAGGCTTTCTGCTCCAGAAAAGATGTATAGCCTCGGAAACTCTACACAGGGTCACTATGGGTCAGAAGTGACTCAATGGCACTAAAACAACGAAGTGGAATTTCTGGTTGGTGTTTGCATTTGTGGACGTTGGTGGTTAGTTGAATGTCTGGAAACTTCTCAGTGTCCCTCCATTCCTCGCCCATGTCTCTCACTTCCCCTTACTGTTCCCTTTCCCCCAACTCTTTGAACCATCCCATCATCCAAGGTCTCCCCATTTCCCATGTCCTGGAGTTGGTGACCCATTCCTTCAAAGCTTTGTTACATAATCTTTTCATCAAAATGCAAACCTTTTTTGGTGAAGACCAAGATAGTAAATCTGTCACATCTACTCAAGCCTTTCTAGCATCAAAGCAGCCATAAACCATACACATGGCTGTGTTCCAATAAAACTTTATTGACAAAAAACAAGTGGAGGGCCCCATTTGGTTCAAAAGTCTATATGGAGTTCTCAGGTGTTAGTGGATTATAACAGTCATAGATATCTGGAGGTTCAGTCCCTGTTCTTCTTAGGCTGTCACCCTAAGTTATGATTAACGGGGGACATTTTAGGCAGAGGAAAACTCCAGAATAAAAACACTTGAAACATGAGTGCTTTTTAGTGTCTCTCACTCACAACACCTGCCCCATAAAACCCACCACACCCTGTCAATCTATCTTGTTGGTATGTTCAGATTGTAGAAAGACCCCAAGCTTTAACTAGAACAGTGGTTCTCAAGCTTGAGAGTACAGCAGAATCAACCACAATCTATTGAGCCCACTCCCAGAGTTTCTGAACCAGTAGGTGACTGCCTGCCAGGGGGTATTTGTGCAGCTTGTTCACATATCACACTTTGGGACCCAGTGGCCTAGATGTTAAAAACCTAAGGTATACTGCCACCTAGTGGATGACACATAGTATTACCCTATGTCTACTATTCATCTGATTTTAAAGTGTATAAAAAATGACACATGTTTTGTCATGGCGAAAAATCAAATTCACAGAACTAATTTGTCATCCGTATACTTGGGATTCCATAACCATATTCTAAGCTTCTTTAAAAGATTGAGGTGTCACATTATTTACAACAACATGGCAGTGATTTTAAATCAGCTTAAAACAGAAACAGATTATTTTCCACCAAGGGAAAAACACTTTAAATATCTAAATAAAATAAAACCGCTTCTGGCTCTCTTCTCTGGCCACTCTCCCATCGCCAGATGCACATACCTCTCCTGAGAACTAAAATCCACACCCGGCTCTAACCCACCCTATGAACCCCTCTCCAAAACCCCAAAACCAAACCCACGGCCATCTAGTGGATTCTGAGTCACCATGGCCTTGTAGTACAGAGAGGATATGCTCTGTGGGGTCTCCAAGGCTGTAGATCTGTACGGATGCAGACTGCCACATCTTTCTCCCAAGGAATTGGTGGGTTCCAGCAGTCAAGTGCTTAGCCACCACACCACCAGGATTTCTGGCTGAACCACTCCAGCCTGGTGCAATTTATAAAATTCACCAAGACGCTGGTCAAAATGTGGCTGCTGCAAACCCCGGAGCTTACACTCTGCACAGCGATCGGATTTTCAGAAGTAGATAGGCAGGACTTTCTTGTGCAGCACCTCTGGACAAATGCAAACCTCCAGTCTTCTGATCAGCAGATGAACATGTTAACAGTTTGCATTACCTTGGGACCCAGGAATGGTGGTTTAAAAAAAAAAAAAAAAAAAAAATTTCTTTGAGTCAATTCTGTCTCATGGTGACCCCATGTGTTAGAGTAGAATTGCTCCATGGGGCTTTCTTGTCTATAGTCTTTACAGAAGCAGACCTCCTTCTTTAGAGATGCTTGTTGGGCTCAAACCGCCCAGTGCTTAACTGGATGCACCACCATGGCTCCTTTTTAAGTCAAGTTCAAACCATTTGTACCAACCAGGGTCCTTGGCTCTGATAGAAGGCCACTGGGCAGATACTTGCCACACCTGGCAGAGAAAATGTGAAATTCATGTTCTAATCTCTAGCTTTCACTTCTCACATCATATTTACATTTACTCTGACTTGTCACTGGCTTCCACTCTACTAGCATGACCTCGGAGGTATGGCAAGTGCGGTTCCAGACAACCACAAAAAAGCGATTATCACAATAAATCAAGGTGCACACTTTTTTTTTTTTTTTTTGGTTTCCTAGTGCATATAAATAAGGAGCTCTGGTAACGTAGTGGTTACGAATCGGGCTGCCCACCTTAAGATCAGCAGTTCGAAACTACCAGCTGCTCTGCAGGAGAAAGATGAGGCTTTCTGCTCCCGTAAAGATGTACAGCCTCAGAAACCCTGTATAGGGTCACTATGGGTCGGAACTGACTAGACGGCACTTAACAACAACAACAAGTGCATATAAAAGTTATGTTTGCCCTGGTGCTGTGGGATAAAGCACTGGACCATAAGGTTGGTTTGAACCACAAGGTGAGCAGTTCAAACTCACCAGCTGCTCCTTAGAAACCCTATACAGGGTTGCTATATGTCAGAACTTACTTGACGGCACTTAACAATAGCAACAACATAGTGTATTAGAAGGAGCTTTCGTAGTATAGTGGGTTACAAGTTGGGCTGCTAACCTCAAGGTCAGCAATTCAAATCTACCAGACAAGACTCTCCAAGGGAGAAAGATGACACTTTCTGCTCCCATAAAGATTTGTCATCTTGCAAACCCTATACAGGGACTCTGTGAGTCGCAATGTTCTAAGTGACACACAACCACCACCACCAGAGTGTATTAGGGGTCCTGGTGTAGCACTATAAGGATAAGCACTGGACTGCTAATCACAAACCCACCAGTTACTCCTTGGAAACTCTCTACAGGTTGCAATGAGTCAGAACCGACTCAAAGGCACTTAACAACAACAGTGTATAAAGTGTGCAATAACATGTTGAAAATCTTGAGAGAATCGCCAAAATGTGGCAGAGACAAGAGTGAGTACATGCTGTGGGAAATGGTACCAATAGACTTGCTCCGTGTCGGATTGCCACAAACCTTCAAATCATAAAACAAAACAAAAAACAAAACAGTATCTACAAAGCACCATAAAGCGAAGCATGATAAAACGAGGTATGCCTGCATATCCAAGGTTTTCACATGGCACTTTGTATTTTCCCATGAAAACTGCATTCCTCCATCGCAGCCAAACACCTGGGTCTCTCCATTCAGCACAGAATAAAGCCATCACCCACTGCAGATGCCTCGGGATTCCATGCTGGCAGGCTGCTGGATTTTTGTCAGCAAGGGGAAACATATCAACACCATGCTGCAAAGGATGGCGTGGTACCAGAAGAACGGAAATGACAGGGACTGGAACAGTTTTTGATGCCAACAGTATATATTTGATCCCCAGATGTGATGCAGCTGACAGTTAATTAGTTTGACTTAGATCTGCACAGATCTCCCCCTCCCCGCCCACCCACGCCCCTCCCCCCCAACATACACACACACATGCTGCGGGCATGCTAGTGTGAAAATGTGTCTGCCTGGAGTTCTGCTTTGATTTCAAATTCTCTGGAATGAATACACTTGGCACCCCTGAGAACTATGGAGTCCCGGCACGTGGAACATCTGGGAAGGCAGTCTTTTTCCTTCCAGCTTGACCCCAGAGCAGGTAATAAAGTGGCTCTCTTTGTTCAAGTGACTGCTGCCCACCTAACAAAGCTGGGAAAGATTGGTCAGCTTGGTGTTTCAGAGGATGAGGCCATCATTAACAGCAAACCTCAGTGGTTCAGAGGTACTAGATGTGAATTCTGTGGCTACTAATGAAACACCAATTGTGATCCATTAGCTGGTGAGCTGTTTGTATGTAATGAGAAAGACTTGTGGAGCAAGATAGGAGCCTGAGCTAACACACACACTCAACCAGAAACCACTCCTGCCTGCCCAACAACCCTTCTTCCTTGCTGATCAAATTCAAACATTACGGCTACCAGGACAGTGGACATCAAGATCTCCTCTAAGTACTGAGAACTAGAGTTCCCACTTATGGAGCCCTACTATGTGCTATAAACAGAGGAGAGATTGACATGGCCAAAGATTTCATTTTACTTGGATCCACAACCCACATTCATGAAAGCAGCAGTCAAGAAATCCAATTGCATTAGGCAATTCTGCTGCAAAAGACCTCTTTAAAGTGTTAAAGAGAAAAATCTGTTTGTGCACTAAGGTGCACCTGACCCAAGCCACGGTGTTTTCAGTCACTTCATATGCATGTGAGAGTTGCACAATGATTAAGGAAGGACGTAGAAGAATCAAAGCCTTTGAATTATGGTATTAGAGAAGAATATTGAAAGCACTGTCAGAAGAACAAACACATCCATTTTGGAAGAAGTACAGCCAGATTAAGGAGCTCTCGTAGCATAGTGGTTACGAATCAGGCTGCAAACCACAAGGTCAGCAGGTCGAAACTACTAGCTCTTCCAAGGGAGAAAGATGAGGCTTTCTGCTCCCGTAAAGATTTACAGCCTCGGAAACCCTGTATAGGGTCGCTATGAGTCAGAACCGACTTCATGGCACATAACAACAACAACACAGCCAGATTGCTCCTTAGAAGGGATGATGGTGAGACTTCTTCTCTTGTACTTTGGACATGTTGTCAAGAAGGACCAATCTCTGGAGGAGGACATTATGCATGGTAAAGTGGAGGGTCAGCGGAAAAGAGGAAGACCCCCAACGAGATGGACCGACACATTTGTAACAACAATAGGCTCAAACATAACAGTTATAAGAATGATGCAGGACCAGGTGGTGCTTTGTTCTGTTGTGCATAACACCTGGCACTTAACAACAACCACAACCTCTTATGTGCTAGACATGATTAGAAGCACATCTAACCCGATGTTGCTGTTAACTAGCATTGAGTGATTCCTACTCATGTTAACTGTTATGGATTGAACTGTGTTCCCCAAAAGATGTGTTATAAACCCTAACCCTTATACATGTGCTTAGTGGCACTGTAGGATAAGCAATGAACTGCTAACCACAATGTTGGTGGCTCAAAACCACCAGCCACTTCTTGGAAACCCTGTTAGGGTCACTATGAGCCACAACTGACTCGATGGTACTTAACAACAACAATGCTGTTGTTGTTAAGTACTGTGGAGTTGGTTCTGACCCATAGCGACCCTACACAGGGTTTCTGAGGCTGTAAATCTTTACAGGAGCAGAAAGCCTTATCTTTCTCCCACAGAATGGCTGGTAGTTTTGAACTGCCGACATGGAGGTTAGCAACCTGATTCATAACCACTACACTACCAGAGCTCCTTAACAACAGCAATAGAAGTAGCTATTATTACCTCCATTTCACAGATGAGGAATCTGAGACTTACCCACACAAAATAAATTGCCCACATCAAGCAGGTAGTAAGAGGGGGAGTTCAGATTTGACCCTAGAATTTTGTCTTCAAAGCCCATGCTCTTAACCATTGTTCCATCTGACTTGATGAGTTGGGCTTTGTCAAAGCCACTCATGACAATTCCAAATGCTGCTGATTCTCTAGAGAAGAGTATGCACGGCCTTACTCTGCTGAAGTTGAATTACACCTCCAGCCCTTGCCATGCTTTATGGGAGACTGAGTGGACCTCACTTACTGTCCCCAAGTTTCTGCTCAGATGTCACTTTCTCCCTGGAGCCTACTCTAACCACTTTAGTGAAAAGTATCCTTTCCCCTCCTCCAGAACTTCTCAGCCCCTTACCTTGTTCTGCTTTTTTTGTTTAGCCGGAGCACTTACCACTTCCAACTTGGTATAAAATCCCCACTCCGGGCAGCCGTATGGGACAAAATAAAACTGCTCCTTAGCGTGTCCAAGTCCATCATCGTTTTGGTAACAGACCTACTCATCTTTCCCCTGTGGTTTCTAACCTGACGAGTTCAAACTGCCCACCTTGCAGTTAGCAACCCAGGGCTTCACCCACTACACCACCAGAGCTCCTTCAACATGCTGCTGTTGTTGTTGTTGTTAAATGCCATCAAGTCAGTTCTGACACATAGCAACCCTGTATAGGGTTTCTGAGGAGCAGCTGGTGGGTTTGAACCTTACATTAGCAGTCCAGTGCTTATCCTACAGCACTACACCAGGACCGCATAGCTTTACTGAGATGTATTTTGCAAGCCATAAAATTCACCCATTTAAAGTACAGTTTGGTGGGATTTGAGTATATTCGCAGAGTAGTACAACCATCACCACAATATAATGCTCGAACATCTTCATCCCCTTGAGAAGAGAGCTTGTGTCCACTAGCAGTAACTCCTAACTGCTCACTGTCCCCTCTCCTAATACTCACTAATCTACTTTCTGTCTCTGTGGATCTGACTAGTCCGTACATTTCACAGGAACAGAATCATACACTATGTGGTTTCTTGTGTCTGGCTTCTTTCACTTAGCTTAATGGCTTCGAGGTTCATCCTTGTTTGTAGCAGACTTCACTCCTTTTCATTGCAATCACATCCCATTATATGAAGATACTACATTTTACTTATACATTCATCAGTTGGTGGGCATTTGGGTTGTTTCCAGTTTGGGGCTATTATGACTAATGCTGCTATAAACAGTAAGTTTTTAGTGGAAATAGGTTTTTGATTCTCTTGAGTATATATCTAGGAGTGAATTCTATGATAACTCTGTTTAATCTTTGAGGAACCACCAAAATGCTTTCCAAAGCAACTGCACCTTTTATATCCCTACCAGTAGTGTATGAAGGAGCTCTGATAGCGTAGTGGTTACAAATCGGGCTGCAAACCTTAAGGTCAGCAGTTCGAAACTACCAGCTGTTCCGCGGAAAAAGATGAGGCATTCTGCTCCCGTAAAGATTTACAGCCTCGGAAACCCTGTACAGGGTCGCTTTGGGTCGGAATCGACTCGACAGCACTTAACAACAACACAACAACAACCAGTAGTGTATGAGGGCTTCAGTTTCTCCACATCCTCGCCAACACTTGCTGTTATCTGTCTTTTTTTTAAGTTTTTATTGTGAATTGAGAGAAAGTTTACAGGGCAAATCATCAGTTCTACATTCAACAAATCATACACTTTGTTTCATTACAATGGTTATAATCCCATCCGTGTACCATCACTTAACATTCTCTCTATATATTCATTTTAGCTCTTTTTTTTTTTTTAAACACTCAGGCATATATAATAATTTGCATCTCCAAAGGGCACATTCTGCAAGTCTGCCTCCTGGCCCCCAGCTCTCAGTCCCTCTCTTTCCATGAATCTGGAGTTCTCAGCTGCTCCCTCTCTCCATGTCCCCATCTCTGCCTCCATCTCTGGTGTCACTGCTTCCCTGGATAAGGTTCCGCATTTCGTTTGTGCTCTTCTCCCTTGATGGTCCTAGGGTCTTCCTGGACAGTACAATTAACTATCTGTCTTTTTTATTCTAGCAATCCTGGTGGGTGTGAAGTGGCAAATCATGGTGGTTCTGTTTTGCATTCTCAGATGTCTAATGATGCTGAGCATCTGTCCAGGTTCTCACTGGTCATTTGCATATCTTTCTTGGAGAAATGTAAGATATCCACTTAATCTTACTCATACAGGCTAAATCAGCTGAAAACTTTGTGAGATTGCATTATGAAACCAAAATTCTTCTTCCCCTATTATTAAAACTTTATGAACTCACATACTACTGATTCAGATGTCTTTATGCATATCAAAAGGAACCTGTGTCACAAACGGGTAAGCACTTGACTGCTAACTGAAAGATCATATCCATGTCAGTGGTTCCGACCCACCAACCACTCTGCAGGAGATATACTGGGCAGTCAGCTTCCGTAAAGATTTACAAACTTGGAACTTCTATGGGCAGCTTTACACTGGTCCATAGGGTCTCTGTGAGTGGGAATTGGCTTGATGACAGTGGCCTTGGTTTGGGGTATATATAGCAAAGAAACCCGGGTATGGCACTGTAGGATAAGCACTGGACTGCTAACCTCAAGGTCGGCAGTTCCAACCTACCAAGCACTCCTAGGAACACGATACAGGGTCATTGTGAGTTGGATCTGACTCATGACGCTATAATACGCATAACAAAGGAAAAGATAATCCTGTTTCCAGCCTGGTGGCACTGGAGGGTAAGCACTAGACTGTTAGCCACAAAGTCAGTTGCTAAATATATAAAAATTCACCAGTCTATATACTCTAGATTTATTATGGGGTCCTAGTGGCACTGTAAGATAAGCACTGGACTGCTAAACACAAGGTTAGCAGTTCAAATCTACCAGTTGCTCCCTGGGAGAAAGATGAAGCTTTCTGTTCCTGTAAGGATTTACAGCCTTGGAAACCCTATGCAGGGACACTATGAGTTGGAATCAATTTGGTGGCAGTTGGCTTGATTTTTTGTTTGGTTTGTAAAGATGAGGCTTTCTGCTCCCGTAAAGATTTACAGCCTTGGAAACCCTGTACAGGGTCGCTATGAGTCAGGACCAACTCCATGGCACATAACAACAACAACAACAACATGTAAGTCATAAGGAGCTCTGATAGCGTAGTGGTTACGAATCTGGCTGTGAACTGCAAGGTCAGCAGTTTGAAACCACCAGCTGCTCCGCGGAAGAAAGATGAGGCTTTCTGCTCCCGTAAAGATTTACAGCCTCAGAAACCCTGTTCAGGGTCGCTGTGGGTCGGAACCAATTAGATGGCACTTAACAACAACAACAATATTAAGTTATGCTTCAATTTTTTAAAAGGTGTTTAAGCTCGTCCTATGATTCTCATACTTTAGGATTTTATGTTGTTGTTAAGTGCTGTAGAGTCAGTTCTAACTCATGTTGTTGTCAGGTGCCATCAAGTCAGAACCGACTCATAGCAACCCCATACACAGCAGAACGAAACAATGTCTGATCCTGGGCCAACCTCACTACCGCTGCCACACTTGAGTCCATCAATGATGTCACCTGGCCAGTCCATCTCGTTAGGGGTCTTCCTGTTTTTCTCTGACCCTCCACCTTACCCAGAATGACATCCTTCTCCAGCGACTGTTCTCTCCGGACAATATGTCCAAAGTATGAGAGACAAAGCTTAGCCATCCTGGCCTCCAAGGAGAACTCTGGCTTCACTTCTTCCAAAATAGATCTATTGGTTCTTTTGGCAGTCCATGGAACTTTCAGTATTCTCCTCCAACACCACAACTCAAAGGCATCAATTTTTCTACGATCTTCCTTATTCACTGTCCAGCTTTCACATCCATATGAGGCTATTGAAAACTCCATGGCCTGGGTCAGGCGCACCTTAGTCCTCAAGCTGACATCTCTGCTCTTCAATACTTTAAACTCGTAGTGACCCTGTATAGGGTTTCTGCAGCGTGACTGGTGGGTTTGAACCACTGACTTCGCCGCTAGCAGTCCAGTGCTTATTCTACAGCACCACACCAGAATTCCATGCTCCCCGCCGCCCACCTTGCCCTACCTCCTGCATCTGTGGTATGCAGATGATACAACCTTGCTTGCTGAAAGTGAAAAGGACTTAAAACATTTCCTGATGAAGATCAAAGAGTACAGCCTTGGGTATGGATTGCATCTCAATGTCAAGAAAACAAAACTCTTCAGCACTGGACCAATAAGCAACATTCTTATTAATGGAGAAAAGATTGAAGTTGTCAAGGACTTCATTCTTCTTGGATCAACTATCAACACTCACGGAAGCAGCAGTCAAGAGATCAAAGGACTTATTGTATTAGGCTAATCTGCTGCACAAAACCTTTTTAAAGTGTTAAAGAGCAAAGATGTCAGCTTGAAGACTAAGGTGTGCCTGACCCAAGCCATGGTATTTTCAATCACCTCATATGCTTGCAAAAGCTGGACAGTGAATAAGGAAGACCATAGAAGAATTGATGCTTTTTGAGTTATGGTGTTGGAGGAGAATACTAAAAGTCCCATGGGTTGCCAAAAGAACCAACAGATCCGTGTTGAAAGAAGTGCAGTCAGAGTGCTCCTTGGAGGCCAAGATGGCCAAACTTCGTCTCTCATACTTCGAACATATTGTCAGGAGGGGCCAGTCACTGAAGAAGGATATCATGTTTGGTAAGGTGGAGGGTCAGAGCAAATGAGGAAGACCCCCAATGAGATGGATTGGCAAAGTGGCAGCACTGATGGACTCAAGCGTGGCAACAATAGTGAGGTTGGCCCAGGATCGGGCAGTGTTTCATTCTGCTGTGCATAAGGTTGCTATGGGTTGGTACCAACTCGATGGCACCTAACAACAACAACAATTTTCTACAATGACTGTGTTGTTGATGTGTGCCATCAAGTCGGTTCTGACTCAGAGTGACCCTGGTGAGTTTGAATTGCCAACCTTGTGGTTCAAACTGACCTTATGGTCCAGTGCTTTATCCCACAGCACCACACCAGGGCTCGCGTAACTAGGAAAATAATTTCTTTCTTGAGTTTGAAAAATACAAGTGTACCAAAAATATCCCCTGACGTCTTCTTTAAACTAAACAGCAGTCTAGCTAACTAGTAAAACCTATCTGCCATGAACATTACACTTGACTAAAGAGCTATCTATCTAATGTGGTTGTTCTGTAGGATAATCACTGGACTATGAACCACAAGATCAACAGTCCAAGCCCACCAGTCACTCTGCTGAAGAAAGATGAGACTTTCTGTTCCCACAAAGATTTACAGCCTTGGAATCCCTATTCAGAGCTGGAACTGACTCCATGGCACTAAACAACAGCAAATAGAATCCAACTGGTTACAGCAACTCAAGAGGTTAGATGGTTATTTTATCTCAACAGAGGAGGAAGAAATCGGGAAAGGGCAGTAAGAATGTCAGCACAATTTGAAAACTGTAATCCATGTCACTGACATGTTCACGGAGAACTGGCTGGATTCATATATGCTTTGCTGTATATAGCCTTAATAAGGAGCTCTGGTAGCGTAGTAGTTATGAATCAGGCTGCGAACCTCAAGGTCAACAGACAGGTTGAAGCTATCAGCTGTTCTGTGGGAGAAAAATGAGGCTTTCTGCTCCCATAAAGATTTACAGCCTCGGAAACCCTGTACAGGGTCACTATGGGTCAGAACCGACTCCATGGTACTTAACAACAACAACATATAGTCTTAATACAAAGGAAAAGAATACAAGACTGACTTTGAAAGTCTGTCCCACAGACTACCACAAGGAAGCAATATACAGTAGCTACAGCTGCTTTGGGTTTTAATGGACCATTGTTAAGTTGGTTCAGACTCAAATCCATCCTGTATAAGGTTTCTGAGGAGTGGCTGGTGGGTTTGAACAGCAACCTCTCAGTTAGAAGCTCAGTGTTGATCCTGCAGTACCACACCAGGACTTCCATGGATCATTGTTCTTGAGTGCTGTTTCCAGAGTTTCCAGCCTACTGATGCTAAAGCAAATGAGAAAGATGAGGATGTAAAAGAACTGAACAGAAAATTTCAAAGGGCAGCTCAAAGAGACAAAGCCAAAAAAAAGAAATGTGCAAAGACGTGAAATTGGAAAATCAAAAGGAAAGAGAACATGCTCAGCTTTTCTCAAGCTGAGGGAACTGAAGAAAAAATGCAAGCCTCGACTTGCAATATTGAAGAATTCTCTGAGCAAAATATTGAATGATGCAGAAAGCATCAAAAGAAGATGGAAAGAAGACACCGAGTCACTATACCAAAAAGAAATGGAAGTCGGAAAAGGAGGCTGAGAATGACTGGACCGTTCAATTGTTTCAAGAGGAAGCATATGATTAAGAGTCAGTGGTACTGAAGGAAGAAGTCCAAGGTACACTGAGGGCATTGGCAAAGAACAAGGCTCTGGGAACTGATGCAATGCAAATTGAAATCTTTCAACAAACTGGTACAGCACTAGTTGTTGTTGTTAAGTGCCGTTGAGTCGACTCCAACCCATAGCGACCCTGCATAGGGTTTCCAAGGAGCAGCTGGTGAGCTTGAACCGCCAACCTTGCAGTTCAAATGGCTTTGCAATCTGGCGCATTAACCCACAGAGCCACACCAGAACTCCAGGCGCAGCACTAGAGGCACTCACTTATATATGCCAAGAAATTCGCAAGACCTGGCCAACTGATTAGAAGAGATTCATATATTTATAGCCCATTCCAATAAAGGTGACCCAATCAAAGGTGGAAATCATCTGACAATATCATTGATATCACATGCAAGTAAATTTTTACTAAAGACAATTCAAAAATTATTGAAACAGTACATTGACAAGGAACTACCAAAGGTTCAAGCCAAATTCAGACAAAGACATAGAATGAGGGATTCAGATGGATCTTGACTGAAAGCAAAGAATGCCAGAAAGATGTTTACCTGTGCTTTATTGACTACGCAAAGGCATTTGATTGTGTGGATCATGACAAGCTATAGACAACACTGTAAAAAAATGTGTATTCTGGAACCCTTAATTGTGCTCATGAGAAACCTACACATAAACAAAGAAACTGCTGTTCAAATAGAACAAGGGGGCACAGAATGGTTTAAAATCAGAAAAGGCGTGTGCCAGGGTTGTATTCTTCCACCACGCTAATTCAATCTGTATGCTGAGCTTTTAATCTAAGAAGCTGGGTTATATGAAGAAAAATGTGGCATCAGGATTGGAGGAAGACTCATTAACAACCTGAGATATGCAGATGATACAACTTTGCTTGCTGAAAGCGATGAGGACTTAAAATACTAATGAAGATCAAAGATCACAACCTTCGGTATGGGTTGCACTTCAAAGAAAACAAAAATATTCACTACTTGTTCAATAAATAACATCATGACAAACGGAGAAAAGATTGAAGTTGTCTATGACTTCATTTTGCTAGGATCAAGCATTAACATTCGTGGAAGCAGCAGCTAAGAACTCAAACGATGTATTGCATTAGGCAAATCTGTTGCACAAGACCTCTTTTTAAAGTGTTCAAAAGCAAAATTATCAGGTTAGGGACTAAGGTGCACCTTACCCAAGCCATAGTATTTTCAATAGCTTCATATGCATGTGAAAGTTGGACAGTGAATAAGAAAGACAGCAGAAGAATTGATGAGTTTGAGTTACAGTGTTAGAGAAGAATAAAGTACCATGGACCACTAGAAGAATAAACAAATCTGTGTTGAAGAAACAACCAGAGTGCTCCTTAGAAGCTAGGATGGCGAGACTAGTCTCTCATACTTAAGACATACTATCAGGAGGGACCAGTCCCTGCAGAAGGAAATCATGTTTGATAAAGTGGAGGGTCAAGCGAAAAAAACAAAGACGCCTCCAACAAGATGGATTGACACAGTGGGAGCAGTAGTGGGATCAAGCTTAATGATGATGAGGACTGGGCAGTGTCTTGTTCTGTGGGGCATAAGGTCGCTGTGAGTCTGAACTGACCCAACAGCACCTAAAGCAACAACATAGGATTTCCAAGGAGCACATGGTAGTTTTGAACGGCCAACCTTTTCAGTTAGCAGTCCAATGCTTATCCTACAGCGATATACCAGCACTGCCCCCTAGAAAACCATATGAGACAGTTCTACTTTGTCACCCAGGGTCACTGTAAGAATTGACTTGACAGCCCACAACAATAGTGGCAATGATGTGGTTAGCTACACCTGGCCCAAAACTGAGCCTATGGGAAAGCATCTCCAACAAGATGTCACAGCCTTGGAGATAAAGGGCCGGTGGAGAGGCAGCCCTGCCCTGATGGGGAGGAGTGGGAAGAGGGAAGGGCACAATAGTAAGAAGGCCACTATCCAGTCAGGACTCTGTAGTTGGGGGAGGAACACAGTCTTTGAACAAGCAAAGGGACCACTAGCCTGTCAACTTCTTGTCCTATGGAAGCTTGTGTGTTGTTACGATGCTGGAAACAATGACACCAGTATTTCAAAGACCAGCAGGGCCACCATGGTGAAGAGGTTTTTGCTAAACTACCTACCAGACTAGGAAGAAAAACTGGCAAACTACGTCCGAAAAGTAACCCATGAAAACCTTATGGATGACAACAGGATATTATCCCACGTAGTACTGGAAGATGAGTCCCCTGGGTTAGAAGACACTCAGAATGCACAATGGCCACCAACGGGCTCCAGGCAGTGTTCCATGCTATTGTACATGGCGTCACCAGACGTTGGAGCTGACCCAGGTTAGAGTCTAAGGAGGGTTGCTAACATCGCCTCTGTCCCCAGTCACATGCTCTTTGGCAGAAAGAACATCTTGGTCTTCACTTCCATCGCTCCCCTCCACACCCATCAAAAGGCCTTGTTTCCTTTTTTAGCTGCTCACTTTCATTAGTCTTCATGGATGGACTAGGAAGGACTGAAATAGAACATCTCCCATCCCGCTGGCACAACGTTTCCCACAGGGTGAAAACCCGTTGCCAGTGAGTAGATTTCAACTCATAGCAATCCTGTAGAAGAGTAGAACTGCCCTATGGAAGCCCCTGATGGTACTGTGATGACACATTCTGAGAGGTCAGAGGTTCAAACCCACCAACTGCTCCCAGGAAGAAAGATGTGAAAGTCTGCTTAGGTAAAGAGTATAACTTTGGAAACCCCTCTGTCATATATAGAGTTGCTATGAGTCAGAATTGACTAGAGAGCCATGAGTTTGGAGGGTTCTGGTTAACCTTTACAGAAGCAGACTGCCACAGCTTTCTCTCACAGAGCCGTCGATGAGTTCAAACTGACGTTCTGCTGGTTATCCGCCCAACGTTTAACCACTGCGCCACCATTGCTCATGAGCAAGGGCCTTATTAATCCTTCTCAGTCTTGCTGATTGTATTAAGGAGACAGCCTCAGTTTGGTGCTAACATAATAACACCTCCTGTATCTGCTCACATTTGGGCAGAGATCAGACTTCAGATCCAGAGTCTTCCTAAGACAGCAGTGCCCCCACTTTGTCATTGTTGTTGTTAAGTGTCGTTGAGTCGGTTCCGACCCATGGCGACCCTGTATAGGGTTTCCCGAGGAGTAGATGGTGAGCTCGAACCACTGACCTTCCAGTTCAAATTGACTTTTCAGTCCAGCGCAATAGCCCACAGCGCCACATATAAATCACATACAAATTACATATACAAAGTCCAATACAATGGTGCCCTGCTCCTTATTTACTATTTTCAGTCTGTCTCATTTTGAATGGTTTCTATTGTTATGACTTCAAATCCACTAATCTCTTCTGCAGCGTCTAATCTATTATTAATCCCATCTAGTATATTTTTTTATTTTGACACTGTCATTTTCATACTTAGAAGTTCAATGTGGGTCTTTATTTTTTGTATCTTCATATCTTCTAACTTTTTGATCATGTAAAATACAGTAGCTGTTTTAATTTCTGGTTCTATTCATTCCCTTTGATTTTATTTCTAATATGTGTCAGTCTTGGGTTAGATTGGTTGATTTTTCTTGTCAATTATGGGTTCTATTTTCTGGCTTCATTGAGTAGACCCTGGACATTGTGAATTGGCCATTGTTGGGTACCGGATGTTTCTGTGGTTTTATAATTATTCTTCAGCTTTGTTCTACAACGCAATTAAGTTACTTGGAAACAGTTTAGTCCTTTCAGGTCTTACTTTGAAGATTTGTTAGGCAGGCCCCAAAGAGTGTTTAGTCTGGGGCTCGTTATATCCCATTGCTGAGGCAAGAACCTACTCAGTATTTTACCCCATGCTCCATGAATTACGAGGTTTTCCACTCTGGCTGTGGGGGAAATACTATTCCTGGCCATATGTGAGTGCCAGCAGCTAGTCTCTCCAATCCTTTAAGGTGGCTCTCTCCATAGCCTTAAGTAGTTTCCTCACACACATGTGCTGATCAGCACTCTGCCACAAATTTGAGGGGGACCCGCTGCAGATTGAAGGAGCCCTCTGTGAAGCTCTGAACTCTTGCTTCCTAGACTTTCAGCTCCATCTCCTCGAGTAAGAGAGTTTTCTGGGCTCCATCTGTCCACTCTCCCCTGTGCCACAGCCTAGAAACTTCTCAAGACATTGAACCCACTGTTGGGGGGTTCACCTTGTTCCTGTCCTCTCTCTCAGAGATTGTTGTTCTTCCTGCCCTGATGTCCAATATCTTGAAAACTTTTTCCCATGTATCCTATCCTTTTGGTTATTTCAGGAAGGGCGGTATATCTGTCCCCTGTCACTCCATCTCATTGGAAGGAGAAGCCTCCTGTTCACTCTTTCAGTTCAATTTATAACTTTCCTCACATTAGTCCTGTGCCTTATCACTAAATTTGTGCTAAGTAGTGATCATTTCTGTTGCTCTTGTAACTAGATTAGTTCCTCCCATCTCCATTTCCAGGTGTTTATTTCTAGGGTGGGGCCATAGTAGTTCAGTGATAAAATTCTCATCTTCCAGATGGGAGACCCTGGGTCAAATCACAGACGGAGTACCTCATGTCAACCACTATCCATCTGTAGGTGGAGGCTTGCAGGCACAATGGCTATAAGCTTGGCTGCTAACTGAAAGGTTAGTAGTTCAAACCCACCCAGAGGCTCTGTTGGGAGAACTATCTGGCAATCGGCTTTCATAATGATTGTTGTCATTAGGTGTCACAGAGTCAGTACCAACTCATAGTGACCCTATACACAACAGAACGAAACATTGCCCAGTCCTGCACCAACCTCACAACGTTGCTACACCTGAGCCCATTGTTGTTGGCCAATCCATCTTGTTGGGAGTCTTCCTCTTTTTCTCTGACCTTCCACTTTACCTAGCATAATGTCCTTCTGCAGGGACTTGTCCCTCCTGATACTATGTCTCAAGTATGAGAGACAAAGTCTGGCCATCCTGGCTTCCAAGGAGCACTGTGGCTGTACTTCTTCCAACACAGATCTGTTTGTGTTTTTGGCAGTCCACGGTACATAATGGTTGTTGTTGTTGTTGTTACGTGCCGTCGAGTTGGTTCCGACCCATAACGACCCTGTATAGGATTTCCGAGGAGCAGCTGGTGAGCTTGAACCGTCGACCTTTTAGTTCAAACGGCTTTGCAGTCTGGTGCATTAACCCACAGCACCACACCAGGACTCCACATAACGATTACAACCTAGAAAATTCTACGACACAGTTCTACTCTGTCAGATGGAGTTGCGAGAAGAGAGTATCAGAACCCACTCGACAACACACAACAACATGATGTTAAACAAGTTTCAGCAGTTTCCAGATGAAGACAGACTAGGAAGAAAGGCTTATCCATCTCCTTCAAAAATCTGCCAATAAAAACCTATAGATCATAATGGTCCAATTCACAATTGATCATGGGGATGGCATAAGATCAGGCAGCATTTCATCCCATTGTGCATGGGGTCACCATGAAGCAGGAATTAACTTGAGAGCAGCTAACATTTCTAGAGTTAGGGAAAAGATTGCGAGAATTTCCAGCAAGCTGGAGGACTAGGCAGACACTTTACGCAGATGCTCTACAACAAAGATACAAGAGATCAAATGAAACAGATACAAATGAAAATCCTGGAACCCTAAGCATCAGAAGAAGGATTAAAGAAGTAGACTGAGTGCTGGCTGGGAGAAACTGCAGGAACAGTAAGAGAAGGAGATTGGGTGGTGAGCAGTGGGCCAGGCACTGTGAGACCATCTTGAACTTTCGTGAACAGCTTTGGCAACTTGGCTTGGCAGAGCAGATTCACACAGGACACTGGAAAGGTACAATTGCTTCTTTTCCCTCATGTTCCTCTGGTGACCAGAGGTGTTGCCAGCTCCCACCTCCATCCACCACCAGCACGGCTCCTGCTCTCTGGGAGTTCATAGCCATGTGGCTGGGAGCAACCACAGTGAGGAGGGGCTGATAGGAACTCCATCGAGGGCCAGGAACTCTGCTGGCACATCCCTCCTGAGCAACTTGGCTTGTAGGAGCCCCCAGAGTATTCCCTCCAGAGCCAAGTTACACTTTTATTTTTTGTTTGAGTTTTGTTTTTTTCCTGTCAATGTTTCTTTCTCTTTCCATTCCCTTAAATTTTATCTTTTCCATTTCTGCTTTTGTTTTTCCTTCTTTTCTTCTGTTTCTCATTTTCTCTCTTCTTTTTATCTTTTTGATCTTTCTTTGCTCCTCTCCACTCTCTCTTTTCATCTTACCTCTCCCTGGTTTTTCTAAGTTGTTGTTGTTTTTTTAACTTCTTCCTGTTATTTTCTCTTATTTTCCTGTTCCTCTTTTCTCTTTTTAAATATTATCTTTTTTTCTGATTGCTGCCTGTTTTTATTTTTCTCCTTTATTGTTTACTTTTTGCTGTTGGTTGCTTTTTTTGATTGCTCCATTTTGTATTCTTCTATGTGAGGGTGAGCAAGTTTCTCCTACATCCGACCATGCCCATACAGCCCAGCCACAACCATACCCTCTGAAGCTCCACCCACTTGGAAAGAGCCAATACTAACTCCTATACCACCTGATCAATGACAGCAGCCAACACCAGTTCAATGTTTCAGCAAAAATGAAACATTAGTTACAAAGGAGAATCAATTAAGACTAAACTCTAAATTTCTAAGCAGAAGCCATGCAGGCAAGAAGGCAATGGGAACAAGTGGGCATGTTCGAAAGGGCTAAATGGGACAGAGATAAAGGACGATATATGCACAGCCTTGGAACGGCAGGGCTCTGAGATACAGGGATTGAGTC
>NW_006408565.1:12639506-12645975 GCF_000296735.1 Chrysochloris asiatica | reverse complement strand
GTTCTCCCATGTAAACTATCATATAATTCACAATAAAACATTTTTTAAAAAAAGGCAATGGGATGACATGCACAAAACTCTGAAAGATTGCCAACCAAGAATCATACTCAGAAAAGCTGTCCCTAAGATATGATACCGAAGGTGCTCCCTGTGACCCTGGCCTTTCCCACAGGCACACCTGGCAGCTCAGCTCCCCCAGACTCATACAAGTGTTGGATGTGGGACCCTGCATTTCATTAAGAACTCAGGCCTCACTGGAAATATTCAAGAACAGCTTGGACAACCACTATTCCAGAAAATAAAAGAAACTCATGCATCCGAAGAGGTTTGTATATGGTGACTAATAACCATACCAAAAAAATATGGCTGCACAAATACCAGAATCTGATCAGATAAAACAACTTAAGGAATTTCTTGGAACCTACAATAAACTTCGACACCTGCTTTTTGGACCGTGTTAAGGACTTCCCAATAAGAGAAGTAAAACCAGGAGAGACCACCTGTTCAGAGCATTGCTTACAGAAATATTTTTAAATGACACAGACTGTCCATGAGATTTCAGGAATATTATACTCAGTAGAATGAAGCTCTGGCAGCCAAAGCAGGACTCCTTGGCCAGCCACGATGGACACGTCCTGATGGTTGGACTTTTGATGCAATATTGTTAACACTGGGAATGAGGATTCATATGATAGAATCTCATAAAAGCCAAAGTCACCAGGCTAAACTGTCCGACAAATGGAAACTACTGAAGACAAGAAATAGCTGTGTACCAGGAATAATCAAATAGGTCATGTTCAATGAAAATAAAGATTCAATGCTTATTGGGGCCTTAAGATTCAGCAACTTAGTCACTTAATTAGAAAAATAAACCATTGTTTCTTGAATTGTGACTGTTAATTTTCTAGCAAAATATATGCCCGATCATGTATGAGATAGAAAATAATTTTTATTACTAAAAGTAAAATAAATGGAAGTATCACTAAGCAGTTGTTTATACTATATAATACCATAATATTCTGACTGGACTATGGATACATTGAAATGCTTTTCAATCAGGATCATCCTCCAAGTATTCCTGTTCATTTATGTCTGCCTCAAATTGCTGGTAAATAGTTACTTGATAATCATTTCAAGGCAGAAAAAAAAAAATTATGATACCAAAATTAGTACATTTCCTGATAAACAGAAATTAAAGCAATTTGTTATAAGACCAAATTTATGAAAAATTCTAAAGGGACATGCTGTCTTCTCTGCACTAGGAGCAGCTTTCCTGCCGCAGCCCCACCCGCTGAAAATGTACACCTACAGAGCAAAAAGAGGGGAATAGTATACAGAACTTCCAAATGTCAAGGAAGTCAAGTAGATTTCAAGATAAGACTGATTTAAAGAAAAATTTTAATTACAAAGTAAACCTGTAATTTACCTTAAAAATGCACCTGTACAACAAAATTTTAAATCAGATTTAGTAAACATTAGCACAACAGAAATGAAAATGAAAACCTACAAAGTGAACTCAGTGCAGAAAATCATATGGAAAAAAGAAACCAGCAGTACCATACACAAAAAAGAACAAAATGACAGCTATCAACTCATACCTATTGATAATTACACTGAATGCAAATGGGTTAAATGCACAAGAGACATAAAGAACTGAATGGATAAGAAAACAGGATCCTTCAATATGCTGTCTATAAGAGACACCGACTATCAAAAAGATGAAGACAGCCTAAATGCCCATCAACAGAACGGCTGAGCAAACTTTGGTATGTACGCACAATGGGCTACTACTGAAACGTTGAAGAGTAATGATCCATCTGTGAAATACCTCACCACAAAAATGATCCAAAAGGAATTTTGAGTGAAATTAATCACAAAAGGACAAATATTGTTGAGATCAATGTCATAAGAAAAGGTTTTCTTAACAAAATAACCTATGATGATTATAAGGAGTAGTAGGAAAAATTATTCACAGGCTAGAAGGTAGACACATGTTAGTATGGGTGACAGTGCAGGTAACATACAAGAGGAAGGTTAGCAGAGAAAAGATGAAGGTAGTGGGTAGCACAAGGTAGAATCTAATAGTTTTAAGTGAATAGAGGTAAATACTGTTGCAATCATTGTAATAAAGCAAAGTATATGATTTGCTGAATGTAAAATTGATCTGTTCTGTAAACCTTCACTCAATTCACAAGTTTTGCGTTGTTTTTTTTTAAAAGAAAATTTACCAGTGGTATTGTTATTCAATACTAAAGTACCTGTTAAATTATCTGAGTTTCAAATGTCTCTTGTTAAGTACCTTGAGTCAGTTCCAACTCATATTGACCCTGCAAAGGATTTCCAAGCAGCAGCTGTGGGTTTAAATCACCGACTATCAGGTTAGCAGTCTAGTGCTTATCCTACAGCACCACACCAGGACTCTCATCTCATAACTAAACATCCTAATTAGGTATTTAGCATTTTAATCAGCTTATAGATAAAATGCTTTCTTTTTAGACTTATTAAAACTATTTCTGGAGTCCTAGTGTGGTACTGTAAAACAAGCACAGGATTGCTAACCACAGGCTCAGCAGTTCAAACCCACCAGCTGCTTGGAAGCCATATACGGGTCGCTATGAGTCTGAACCAACTTGACGGCATTTAACAATTGCTGTGATAATAGCCTTGTAGTCATTTTTCTTACTCTTTTGAGAGATATACACTGATATTTATTAAATTCAGCAACTTGTACTTGTTTCAAACTAACATGAAGTTATGGAGGGTCACGTGGATAGGAGAATAAGATGAAACTAGATTAAGTCTTTATGTATATGTACAAATATACACCAAGTGTCTTTGATGTTAAAAATATTTAGCAGAGATTCCATTCCAATGGACATCTGATGTTTAAAGAGGGACTGTACATGGGTAATACCCATGGGACAATAGTTCTGCGTCTCCCTAACCATGGTCATCAGCACCACGGACAGACTGTCTCAGTCCCCGAGTAGCCACTGCCAGGTTTCTCATCATTGTTCATAGTCTACAACCCCAAATGGTTCTTAGTCCAACTCCAGATTTTTTCAAATTCAATATTCCGGCAAAGGCAACAATGACTATGATTACACATATTGCAGATAATCTCAAACCCATAATGCTTCAAAGATCAAAGCCATACACATTTAAAATACATAGAAAAATAATATAATTAGAATTCATACAAAGCAGATTTTTACAAAACAAGTACACTACAAGAAATACATCTTATATATCCAAAGTCAAAAATGTGGACATATACATTGAAGTATATATTTAAGAAAAAACATTTATTTTTAAATGCTGAGTGGGAAGGCATAGATTGAGGCTTGGTTTACTGTAAGAATTCTGAAAACTTCAACTTGTTAACAGAAAGTTCCATTCCATTTCCAAACATCTAAAAACAGTTCCTGCAGATTAGACAGCTGTTCCTCTTTCCAAGTTCTGTTTAATCTCAGCTGTGTATTTGCCATAGAATCGTTCTGCCTTTTTGTTGAATTTAGCATTCCTCTCATTGATGTAATCAATGTCTGCATCATCATTATAAGGACGTCTGCGGCTATATTTGTCTCGTTTCTCAATTCTGGGGAAGAAAGTAAGTTACATAATTGAAATTTGTCTTTTGTCATATTTTAATCGAACATGACCAAACATTTAAATAGAATAGAATACAAACAACAGAATACACTTTGGATAGCAAACGTTGAAAGAAGAGAGATTTAAAAAAGCCTAGTTCTCATCAAATTAAAACTGCCCAGCCCTGGTTGTGATACTTCAGTAAATATCAACTCATTTTCCAAATGCTTCTGAAAGAGCAATGATGCAATGCTAGAAACCTGTATACATGATGTATTGCGTAAAAGAAGATGGTTATTTTAGTTCAGCTCTGACTCACTGCAGGCCCATGTGTGTCACAGAACTGGGCTCCCCAGGGTTTCCACAGCTGAGTTTTTTAGAACTGGAGTGCTAGGCCTTTCTTCAAACGCACCTCTGGGTGGGTTCAAATCTCCAACCTTCAAGGTTAGCAGCTGAGCATATTAATGATTATTAATCATATAAATTCAAACCACACTAGAGTTTCAAATATTTCTTAACTTAGAACCTCCTACTTAGGTATTTAAGAAGCTCCAGTAGCATAGTGGGTTACGAATCGGGGCTGCTAACCTCAAGATCAGCAGTTCAAAACTACCAGCCATTTCATGGGAGAAAGATGAGGTTTTCTGCTCCCTTAAAGAGTTACAGCCTTGGTAACCCTATACAGGGTCGCTATGAGTTGGAACCAACTCCAGGGCTCATAGCCACCCCCACCACTTAGGTATTTAACATTTTAAATTGCTAAGAACAGATATTACAGTGGATCTTAACCAAAAGGCCAAAAGCGACAGGCATTTAGCATTTTTATCAGCACACAGAAAAAAAGTCTCTCTGGACTTATTAAAATAAACCTATTCTTGTGGTAATAGTGGAGTCTTAGTGTGGTGCTATAGGATAAGCACTGGACTGCTACCCACAAGGTCAGTGGTTCAGACCCACGAGGTAGTAATAGCATTGTAGTTTGCTTGTTCAAGTCTGTTGTCTTTCAGAAATACACACCGAAATTAGCAAGTATAGTCTCTGTCTGATCAATTCATTCTCAGCATTTCATGTCCATTTTGTCTTCATCGCAGGCTGCCCTACTGAATACTCACTGTTTTTCCAGATCTGTCACCATTCTGTCAATTTCCTCTGTGGAAGGCACATGTGTTCCATGGATAAGACTGTTAGATGTTGGGAAAAACTCTTCTCCACTGAAAAGACAGCAAAATAGGCTTATAGCAACCCTACAAATGCTCCACATTGTCAAAATTCAAACTAAACTAGCATTCATATGTATGTATTTATTGTGAGGGCGCTGTGGGTTAATGTGCCACACTGCAAAGCCGTTTGAGCTGAAAGGTCGGTGGTTCAAGCTCACCAGCCGCTCCTTGGAAACCCTACACAGGATCGGAACTGACTCGATGGCACTTAACAACAACAACAACTTAATGAAGAAAAAAACAGTAAAGAATTGGAAGGGACTTTAGAAATGATCTACCCCAATACCTTTGTTCTCCAGACAAAAGAACCCAGAGCCAGAGTTAAAGAACTAGGCTCAGGTTATTTTTCTCTCAACTAAAGCAGGAGTCGGCACACTCCAGCCTGCCACTTACTTGTGTGAAGTTTTATATGGAAAAATAGTGTTGTCAAGACTGAAGACCATTCTTAGACAGCTACTGACAAATTAACGCTAAAGTGCTTCTATTTATGTGTATGTGTGTGTGTGTGCACTGCATACATGCATATACAGGCACACAATACTACCTCAGGATGAATTCATCCTATCAACTTACTGTTTTTCTCTCTGTCTCTCATATGTTTCCATATCAGGTTTGATCTGTTTGGTCAATCGATGATACTGACGTAACTGGGCAGCAGCATAATCTAAAAATAAAATAAAAACCATAAATTAATGCACTACCATTGAGAGAAGAAGAAATATACCAAAACTACTACGTGATATATTCAAAAGAAATTAATCCAAGCACTATTTCTATCCAGAAGATGCAGATAATATGGGCATTAACCAATTTTATCATAAAACACAGAGAATTCAGCATTATACTTCTGTCATATGAGATATATTTGTATTATTTTTCCTAGGTTCCGGCTTCTTGGAGAACATTCCGTAAAGAAAACACAGGGGGCACATATACTTTTCTGAAACTAGAAACTGTGAGGGCCATGCTGATCTCTAAGGACCCTTCAGCAATTGTTTAAATGGCCACTTTTACCTGAAAATCCCAGGTCAGGATTTTTCTTCTTCTTCTTCCTCTCCCATCTTTCTGCATCTTCTGCACTGATCTCCAACAACTTCACTTTCTCATAGTCTTCTCCTTTGGCTGCACATTCCTGAAAAGAAAAAAGGAGCAAAAATTGCCATTATACTTGCAACCGCGACACAAGCTATCATTTGATTTATTTTAAATCGAGAGAGATCCAATAAAGATATCAAGAAATACTTTAAAAAGGAGAACAAACAAAATGGCAGATCGGGTGGACTTATAGCAGAGAGCTCCGCCAACAACAACACAGAATACCCGACCAAGTAGGCTCAGGGGATGGTCCCAGAACTCTGAACCACATATGAAGGAATACTTAGAAGGTTGGAAGGCTCACAGCTGGGGGAATTTGTGGCAGAAGCAAGAAATCTATTGCTTTCTAGTTTGGAACGCTCAGCTGCTCAAGGAGCCGCCATCTTGGGTGAGACCACGTGGGGAAAGATCGGAGCGGCCACAGACGCCTGGCAGAACCGCTGAAATAAAGGTGTGGACATTCTTCTCTGTTGGTATCTGTTCATTGGTCCCTTGCTGTCTGCGCACCTCCATTCTGGTGACTATAGGGGTGCCTGAGCTAGTGGGCACCCCAGCCCCACCCT
>NW_006408565.1:12624763-12628356 GCF_000296735.1 Chrysochloris asiatica | reverse complement strand
TGGTTATTTAAAATACCGGTGGCAGAGCCCTCAGAATCACAGCAACTCAAGCCACCACAGCACGACAGACAGACGAGTGGTGGCCATTTGGTTTTTTGTTGATACTGTCACTTTAAATTTTGATGTTAGTCCTGATACAATCAAGATGTTCTCTCCTGATACTATCAGTCCTGATACAATCAAGATGTTCTCTCCTAAAATGGCAGTTCCTGAAACAGCTGAGTGTCTTGATCCAGAAAACAATGGATTTCTGGATTCCCTTCAAATTCCCCAGCTGTAAATCTGCGATCCTCCACATACCTTTATATTTGTTTCAGAGTTCCAACACCATCTCATGAGCCCTCTTGGCCCAGGATTCCGTGTTGTTGTTGACTGAGCTCCTCACTACACGTCTACCCGATCCGCCATCTTAAAAGAGCAAGGCCTGGGAGTGTAGTGGTTAGACCTCGCTGCTTCGAGGCAATTAAATTACACGTTTAACCAAATATAGCAGACCTTTTTAAGTTGATAATTTCATATGGCCCACAAATGATGTTATCAGTTTTGGCAGCATAAAGGTTCCCCACTTCCACTGTATTGAGTTCGAGTAGCAACTGATAGATTGAACCCTACAGCACCACACCAGGTGTCCTATTCAAGTATAGGGGAAGCTTACTGAAAGACTTCACTATCTTGAGTTCATTTCTTTTAACCTACTCCACCGCTGACTTTGTGATCAACAGTCCAGTGCTGATCCAATAGCACACCATCCTATAAGCCAGGCACTAATCACAAATACTTTGTTGTTAAGGGCCTAGAGGCCACTTGACTCATAACCATCCTATGCACAACAGTACAAAACATTATCCGGCCGCACAATCCTCACAATAGTTGCTATTTTTGAGCCCATTGTTGCTGTCACAGTGTCAATCCATTTTGTTGAGTCTCCTCTTTTCCTTTAACCAAGAATGGTGTCCTTCTCCAGGAACTGGACCCTCTTGGTAACATGTCCATGCTCAAATCACCATGTGACATAGGTATTACTTCATTGTATTCCTTTTCCATAGGTGATGAGTCAGAAAAAACCAAAAGTAAATCTGTTCTCAAGTCTGTTCCAACTCATGGTGACCTTTTGTGCTATAAAACTGTTTCATAGATTTTCTTCATTGGAATCAGTGTCTGTGGGGTGTGTTTAAACCATTAGTCCCTTAAGTTATATGGTCAAATAAGCACAAAGTGCTAAGTGTGCAACCTAGGAGCATAGCAGCAAAAAAAAGCAGACAGGCTACATAACCAATTCATTATTGAATACATAACATGAAGAATTGTGAAAGTCAAGACTTCAAATTCAAGAAACCTTTCTGTATCATTCAGATGGTTGAGTTCCCCAATGCCAAGTAAAATTGGTTCATTCAACAGCAACTCATTCATACTCTATACCAAGTATAGTTCAGAACGCAATCAATTGCAACCTGGTAAAATGGAATGTTTAGGGCCTTTCATGGCAACCCTACAAGGGCATGAATGACTCAAATCATTTGAAGCCTTGGGTTTGGTTTTCTTAGCCTGTTTCTATTGTATCTAACTGAGGAGGAAGGGAATTTTGAAGACTGCTATGCAGAGAATTAAAATAGGACAGGATAGTGAATGCAGACTTGGGATTGGTTAATAGGAAATTTGAATTGTCATTTGATGTGCTTTTTTTGTTTTCTCACACACTTGGTTTCTTCCCTCATCCGTCTTCCTGGTGTCTCCTTTTAGGATCCTAACACATCATGTAAACATCCCACACCTCCCACCTTTCCCTATAGCCTTGACTGAACCTCCCGGTTTCACCACTCCTAGGCCTGTATGCAATTGGATAGAGTCAAGGGTTGAGGGACCAAGAAGTTAAGTGCTATCTAGTAGGTTCCAACACATAAGGACCCTGTATAGTTACCAAGAGTTGCTGATGGGTTTTAATTGTTGACCTTTTGGTTACCAGTCCAGTGCTTATCTTAGTGCCACACCAAGGCTCCCAAGAAGGGGTGGGGTCTCCCTTAACCATACAGAGATACTCAACTACCAGAAGCGAGCCTGAAAGTCTGAAGAGTTCTATTTCTTGTTGCCATCTAAGTCTATTTTAACAGGTTGTTGTTTAGTGCCATTGAGTCGGTGCCAACTCATAATGACCTTATGCAAAGCAGGAAACACTACCCTATCCCGGGAGACAGAATGCATAAACACTGTTTTAATAGGGTGTGGCGCTGTGGATTAATGCGCCAGACTGCAGGGTCAGCAGTTTGATGCTCCTTGGAAACCCTATACAGGTTCGCTATGGGTCAGAATCGTCTCAACAGCACTCAACAACTATAAACCATGTAGTACAGAACCTGGTTTATATTTCAAGCGCTGACACTTTATAAATGGGGTACATTAACTCTGGTTGTGAGGTAACTCCATTAGAGCTACAGGGTTTGAGTAGATGGGTAAGCGTCTTCCAAATCTGAATTCTACTTATTTGAAATCTAAGTGTAATCCAAATCATTTCCATTTTTAAGTAAATTTCCAATTCTGAAGATATTATGTGCCGTGGAGTCAGTTCTTACTCATAGGACCCTGTAGTTTTGAGGCTTTAAATCTTTTGTTGTTAAGTTCCGTCAAGTCGATTCCGACCCATAGTGACCCTGTACAGGGTTTCCAAGGCTGTAAATCTTGACGGGAGTAGAAAGCCTCATCTTTCTCCCGCGAAGCACCTGGTAGTTTCGAACTGCTGACCTTAAGGTTCCCAGCCCAATTCGAAACCACTATGCTATCAGAGCTCCTTAATGCAGTATGGTAGTGGTGGTTTTTTGATGTGGAGTCGGTTGGAATCAGTGACCCAGTATAGGATATCCTTTAAGAGAGCAGAAAGCCTCAACTTCCTCCTGTGGAACAGCTGATAGTTTCAAACTGCTAACAGTGAGATTAGCAGTCCGATTAGTTAACCACTATGCTACCAGAGCTCTGAAGGTATAGGATCTTCATAATTCGCCATATTACTTTCTCAGTGGAGAAGAGTTCTATCCAACAGTCTTCATGTGCCTTCACACAGAGGAAGTTAACAGGGTGGTCATAGACTTGGTAAAGAGTAGTAGCTTGTTTTACCACAAATTTCATGTCTAATAATGAAGTTAATTTTTTATAGACTTAAAGTATAATGTATAAATATAACACTTAAAATACTGGTTTGAAGAATGGTCCCCAGTCACCATTACAGGCATACCTCATTCTATTGTGCTTTGGTTGATAGGCCTACCTCAGTTATCACAGGTTCAGTTCCAGATCACTGCAGTAAAATGAATTATATCTCAATAAAACATGCCTCCCATCTTGTTTCCCAATGAATATAAAAACTTCATGTGTACACTATACTACCAACACAGGAACAAAGTGAGCACTTGCTGTTTGAAAAACGGCACTGGTAGACTTGCTCAAAGCAGAGCTGCCACAAACTTCAATTTGTAAAAAAAAAAATGCTATCTGCAAAGTGCAATGTTGTTGTTGTTGTTAAGTGCCGTTGAGTCGGTTCCGACCCATAGCGACCCTGTACAGGGTTTCCGAGGGTGTAAATCTTTACGGGAGTAGAAAGCCTC
>NW_006408565.1:12617823-12624663 GCF_000296735.1 Chrysochloris asiatica | reverse complement strand
AAATACTTTTAACTGATGGTATATGGAGGGGATTATAATCAATGTAATGAAACAAGTTATATGAATTGTTGAATGTGAAACTGATGATGTGCCCTGTAATTTACTCAATCCACAATAAAAACTTTAAATTAAAAAAAAAAGAAATACTTTAAAAATAACGATTCATAGTCAAAGGAAATTAGGCATCTGTTATGGTGGCTAAAGGAGTTCTGGTAGTGTAGTGCTTACGAATTGGGCTGCGAACCGCAAAGTCAGCAGTTCAAAACTACCAGCCGCTCCACGGGAGAAAAATGAGGCTTTCTGCTCCCGTAAAGATTTACAGCCTTTTAAACCCTGTACAGGGTCGCTATGGGTCGGAACCGACTCAACAGCACTTAACAACAACAGTGGTGGATAAGGGGAGAAAGACGAGACTTTCTGCTCCTGTAAAGACTGGCTGTTGCTGTTAAGTGCCACCGAGTTGGTTCCAAATCACAATGACCCCATATAGAGTTTCCAAGGAGCAGCTGGTGGGTTTAAACTGTCAACCCTGTGGCTTGTAATCCAGTACTGATCCTACAGTGCCACACCAGAAGTCCTGTAAACATCTGCAACCTCAGAAACCCTATGCAGGTTCACTGTGAGTTAGAAGCGACTTGACAGCACACATCAGCAATGGTAGATAAAAAGTGAACACATCAATTCAAAAGAAAATACATCGGGCGTCAGACCCAGCTCTAAATGTTTTACATGCATTAACTCATTTAACTCATCAAAGGAGAAAACAGAGTAAGTAACAAAGAATAAGTTAGTTGCCCTGAGTATTATAATTAGTGAAGAATAGAGCCAGGATTTGAAAGCTAGCATCAGGCCCCTGAACCAGTGTCCTCACGTCATGTTATTCAGTCTCAATCCAATACACTGAAGACAGGAGGATAGGTCCTAACCTTTTTCTTTTCTTCTTCCTGTAACTCCCATTCCAAACGGGCTTTCTTGGCTTCCCAATTCGCAGGTAACTTAAGCCTTTTATCTTCTTCCACGACTTCCTGGTGATTTAATTTGCGAGCTTCATTCTAAAACCATAACATAAATACTCTTGTCAGTTGAAACAAGAAAATATATCCAGAAGATAGTGCCTTCTTTGAGCAAGGTCAGGTAAGATACTGAAACAAGGGAATTCCGTATTATCCTAAAGTAAGAGAAAGGCAACAATATAAGCAACAATATAATTAGATTTGTATTTGTATACAGTCAAAAAACAAATGTGTTGGGCTCTATTGAATAATGGTTTATTATCCAGAGGCCAGTATTTAGTTGTTACGTTCTTTTGAGCAGCTTCCTTAGAGGTGAATTGGTTCTTCAGTAGAGTTGGATGGCATTAAATACAAAAGGGGCTTCAAAAAGTTCATTGAGCAGAGTCAGTGACACATCCACAGAGGACTAGAGAGGAGACCAAAGCAACCAACGGATAAGGAGAGGGCGGACAGACGCAGGAACACCCACACCTGCAGATGATACCCACTTGCCATGGCTCCAAGGAGGGGACGAACAGAGCTCAACCCGAAGAAGAAAGAAGAGGAAAAAAGTGTCATCTGATACAATTTGATAAACTGGACATCCACCTATAAATGCAGCTGTCCAAAAGAGGAAATAAATCCCTCCTCCAAGAATTATTCCCACCCCCTCCACACAAAGAGTAGATAGGGATGGGCATCTTGAACATTGACCAACCAAAATGGGAGAAGGGATACAAAGGCAAGAAGTGACTGGCTTACAAGCTTTCAAGAGGGAACCTAGATCCACAGGGTGGGGAGGATGGTAGGGTGTCCAGTGAGTAGTATCCGATGTGTCTAGGAAGGGCAGATGAAAAGAAATGCAGATGGGTCCCTTGGGAAACAAGGGTGAATAATTGTTACCAGTACTGATTGTGAGGACTGGAAATGTAAAGGTGGACATTTTATAGCAAGGAGGGGAGTGATTAACCTTTCAGTCTAGGAGCGGAGGTCCCTGGGACCATCAATGGAGAAGAGCAGAGAGCGGGACCCTACCCAGAGGAGCAGTGAGGCCTGAGACTGAGACAGAGAAGATGACGTAAAGAGAGAGGATGAATTGAAGAGATAGAGTGGCTGGGGACTTGTGATCCAGAGAGGGAGAGGGGCTGTGTGCTGAGGACCGTGAGGGGAGGGTGGGCAGGATTGCAGGGTGTACCCTTTGGTTGGGTAATGATGCATGGATGGGATGGTAACTATGGCAATGAGATGATGTATGATGGAAGGAATGTAAAACTAATGTTCCCCCATGTAGACTATCACACAATACACAATAAAACATCAAAAAAAAAAGTTCACTGAGAAACGGAATTCAAAGACAATGGAATTTTTCCCTGAGCTTTTGAAGGCCCCTCATAATGTTAATTCACACGATGGAAAACATAGTGTACCTTTTAATCCTGATTAATTCAAGGCAAAAAGCCCAAATTGGGCCTAGAGGGTGTAGCAACTATCTTAATTAATGTCACTAACTCAGCTGAAGTCACCCTTCCTTGTTTAATATTTTAACTTCAGGAAAATTTAACTTAGATATTTTTTTTACATCACTATCAATGAAGAGCTTCCATTTAACATACGAATCAACAGCCTATTTTAAAATAAATGTACATAAAGAGAATGAGTAAGTTGCCTTAAGGTAAACTTAAGTTAGCTATTTTTTAGGACACAGACTGGCAGCAGAGTTGGGGCAGGAAGCTATGTCTTCTAATTTCCAGTCACATGTTCTTCACACAGTCCCTCCAACTGCATATTTAAATGTGCTCATCTGCCTTTTGCTAGACAAAGAGAGAAAAAAGAGAGATTCTTCTCAACTGCCATCCCTTCTATGGTGTGCCGGTGGCACATATCAGCATTAAACTACCAGGTTGGTTGTTCCTACCTCCCAGCCACTCCACAGGACGATGAGGCTTTCTGCTCCATCAGGAACCCTGTACAGGGTCGCTCTGAGTCAGAACCAACTAGATAGCACCTAACAACAACAACCATCCCCCTTCTATACTGTGACTCAGTCTAACAACGTCAGGTCCATTGCACATGGTGGGGGAAGGCAGGCAGCTCGGTAAGAGGGATTTGGATTTGTGTCAGTGGATTTGGAGGAAGGGTCAACAAAGTTTGGGCTTGCTCTGGTTTGGGTGCTGTCAGAAAGGAAGGACAATTCTCTCACAGGTACCAAGGAGGTGGGACTTATAACTATAATTTCATACTAACAGTCACTCTTCTGAGAAGAGGGGATAGAAGGTTACTTCTGTGGTTTGAACAGTGTTCTTGTCTTTGTCTCCCTCCATAGTCACAGGGCTACGTTGAAGTTTTGTGAAACCAAGGTTTAACAGATAACCACATCAGCTCCAAGATGACGACAAGCAGGGGTTGCCTGGATCTCCACTGCACTCAGCTGTCTGAACTCCCATCCCTAATGAGGACTCTTTGCACTTGCTCCCTGCTTGGATTGCCCTTCCCCCAATGCCTTTACTTGCCTGATAATACCCTACTTTCAAACAGCAATTTAGGTGTCATTTCTTCTGTGGGTAATTCCCTGGAGTCCCCTCCTCACTCCCCAGACTGCATGAATTCCTCCTCTTCTGCACTACTAGGGCACGTTGTTCCTTCCTCTACCTGGCATTTAACACCGCTTCTGGTTACAAAGCTGCATCTTCTACTCAAACAAGAGCCCTTGGCTGGATAGACACTGAAGGAACCCTGAGACAATGGCCTTGGTCGCCCTTCAGGTCTGGAACTGAACTCACTCCCATGGCTCAATTTTCAGCCAAGCAGCAGACAAGTATATAGTGGGAACCACAAGGATCTCTGGTAGCATAGTGGTTATATGTTGGGCTGCTAACCTCAAGGTCAGCAGTTCAAAACTACCAGCTGTTCCGTGAGAGAAAGATGAGGTTTTCTACTCCCATAAAGATTCAAAGCCTTGGAACCCCTACACAGGGTAGACATGATTTGGAACCCATTCCATGGCACATCACAACCAACCACAACACTAGTGTGATATTATTGTTGTTGTTAAGTGCCGTCAAGTCGATTCCCACCCGTAGCAACCCTGTATAAAGTTCCCAAGAAGCAGCTGGTGAGCTTGAACCACTGACGTTGCAGTTCAAACGACTTTGCAGTCTGACACATTAGCCTACAGGGCCACACCAGGACTCCAATATACACATAACAAAATGGTCAACGTTCTAAATCAAAAGAGCAGCATTTCCCCAAGTCAAAATTCAGGAGGATTAGGAAATATGTAGGAATGAAAACGTAGAAAAACGGAGAAAGTGGGATAGATGCTGTTTGTTACGTTGAGATGAAACAAGTGTAGGATTTACTGAATGTAAAACTGATGATTTGCTCTGTAAACAGTCATTCAATTCACAATAAAAGTTAAAATACACACACAGATTCCCCACGAATCATCTGGTTCCCCATGAATCGGCTAAGCCATGTTGTTTCTAGCAGGTTAGGCTCAGGTGTCTTCCCGCTAGTCTAGTGCTACTTACCCGCACCGTAACATGAAGGGCATGTAAGAATCACAGAGCAGATAGGCTGTTAGTAACGGAGAGTCAAGAATCTAACCGATAAATTAACTCAGACGGGGGCAGGAGGCGAGGAAAAGCCAGTTCTACGGGTTTGTAGTAAGGAGCGCTGCTGAGTTCGCAAATGAGTTCCTCCCCAAATGCGCACGGGCCTGGCCGGATGACAGGTGTGCGCTGCTCCGGGACACTCACCCGCTTCAGGTGCAGCTCCCGGAATTTGCGCAGTCTCTGTTCGCGCTTCTGGGCGGCCAGCTCCTCGGTAGACGTAAGGGGCTGCTCCTCCTCCGCGCGGCCCACAGGTACCTGCGGCGAGAAGGGCAGCGTCAGGCGGGGCCACGTCAGCTAATGCCGGTTCGGCCCAGGCCGATTCCGACAAGCCGCGACCGGGTCCCCCGCCCAAAACCCCTTGCCCCTGCCTCTCGCTACATTCCTTCCCCACCAAAAACCCTGCGTAGGGCGGGTGATACCCACCGACTCAGCAGCAACCGCCGCCGCCATCACAACCTCTCCCCTCGTACTTCCGCAAAAACAAAGAGCATTTCCGTCGGCCTTTCGACCGCCCAAATAGACATATTAATGAGCTACTTTAAGCCCCGCCCCTCCTTGACCTCAAAAATTTACAACCAATCACTACTCCTTTTTAATGGTGATCTGGTTTTGATTGGGCTGGGCCTAGCGCAGCCGCAGAAAGCCGCAAGGCAGAGCAGGGCAGGGAGGGGCGAGGCTCCAAGGTGCTGGAAAGGACTAGGAGGATCGCAGGTAGGTAGTAAAAAGCCCAAAGGAGCCCTGGTAGAAAGTAACCGAATTTACGTGATGCTCTCCTTAAGCCGAAAGTGCTTTCCATTCGCATTTAGCTTCAATGTTACCTCCTCTAGAGACAGGTGTTCTGTGACAACCAAGTCTCACGTGGGTATGTAGTACTGTCATGTGGCACCATATTCTTTTCTATAATGCAATGTACTTTTGTCTGGTTATTCATTTTCTGTTCCCCCAGCAACACTGTAAGTGGCAGAAAAACAGGGCCCTCTCTATCTTGTTACTTCCTTCCAGCAGGAAAACAGTACCCGATTTATTAGGCACTGTTTAGGCTGCTAACCAAAATCTGGGGTTTCAAACTCATCAACGGCTCTGCCATAAGGAAAGATGAGGGTTTATGCTCCCACAGAGATTTGCAGCCTCGGATACACTCTACAGGGTCCTTATGAGTCACAACCGACTCCGTGGCATGACCAACAAGAAGCTGAGAGCCACCCTGGCTTAAAGAGAGTCAATCCCAAATGCAGAGGGGGACCTCACTACCCTCAAAAACTGGGCGCAAAGCATGCCCTTTGGACCCAAGCTCCCTGTGCTGCGAACCTTTTAGACCCGGAAGCAGAGAAACCTTTAACACACGAGATTGCACCAAACAGCAAGAAGTGGAGGCAAGCACAGCAAAATCCAGCAGCAGAGAAAGGGCAGCAGCAGAACCAGGAGACAGGCATGTGATGGTGCACTCAGGACCACAGAAGTGAAAGAGCTGAGGACCTTCAGGTTTATCCATGCACTCATCAGCATCAGCTTTATAACACTTGCCAGAGCAGGACAGATGATTGAGTGGAGCAGAGAACCGAGGGCTGAGAGATGAGCCCTGCATAGCTTGGTAAGGGTTTGTAGGGACTAGAGTTGAGAGCTGTCCTACATTGAAAAAGGGACACAGCCTACATGCTTCCTGATCCCTAGTTATATGTAGTCTGTTGTGATCCTGAGTTAGAGGCGGATACTTCCCTAATAAAGCACTTCACTGTAACTATGGTCTGTGCATTCTGGTTGACCGTTGCAATGAATCATATCAATCCCAGCAGAAAAGTTAAAAATGCCAAGGGAGAGATGACTAGTGTCAGAAAGGTTGGAGATTGAAGGTACATCTGACCTCCATCTCATGAGAACCAGCCACGGCTGGTTAAGGAGATTTTTATTCTCCTTAAAGCTCTCACACCACGCCAATTTTATACCTGACTGGATAACAGGTTGACTGCATTTCTTTATTCAGTTGCTGTCTGAAGGCATTCTATCAATATACTCTGGTTTCCCTCAACTGCACCTTCTCTTTGCCACTTTATTGTTGCTGTTAAGTGCCATTGAATCGGTTGTGACCCTGTATTGTTGTTGTTGTTGTTGTCAGGTGCCATCGAGTCAGAACCGACTCATAGCGCTCCCATGCACAGCAGAACGAAACAATGTCCAATCCTGGGCCAACCTCACTACCGCTGCCACACTTGAGTCCATCAATGATGCCACCTGGC
>NW_006408565.1:12597299-12610838 GCF_000296735.1 Chrysochloris asiatica | reverse complement strand
GACCCATAGCGACCCTGTACAGGGTTTCCGAGGGTGTAAATCTTTACGGGAGTAGAAAGCCTCATCTTTCTCCCGCGGAGCAGCTGGTAGTTTCGAACCACTGACCTTAAGGTTCACAGCCCGATTCGTAACCACTACGCTACCAGAGCTCCTTATAGTGAAGCTCAATAAAACAAGGACAAAGCAGAACTTCCCCTTTACAGAAGCAGATTGCTACAGCTGCAGAGCAGCTGGTGGCGGCTTCAAGGCATTGACCTTTCAATTGAATGCTGAGTGCTTTGAGTAGTTACCACTGCACCACCAGTAACACATTGACTGTCCTCAGTATGAATTTGATCTCCCAATTTTCAGTCATGAAGCCCATTTCTTTGCACAATGCTGTTATGTAGGGAGGGGACAGCTACTCAAGTGCCACTTCACCAGACCTCTCTTCAGGTCTCTTTATTAAGAAGCATTCTAAGCTTTTACAATTACCTTGTGTATTTTCATGTTTGCATTTATTTTTACATATACATTAAGCTGTATCTGCCTTGAATTTTTTTAAAGCTGTGCCATGAAGCTCACTAGGTTTTTAATTATTTGCTACAAACATTCTGAGTCAAGAGTTACTTGACCTATTGAATATGGGAGCCTTCAAAGGTAGGATGCATTAAATTGATCATTTTCCCACAAGCTATGGTAGTTAAGTGACAGTACCTACCTCTCCCCAGAAGTTACATTTTACAAGTGCTTGCCTGTCAGTCAAGCCCAATTACAAAGGCTTTACTTCACACCTTTAAGTGCATTTACCTGCTACTGTGGACTGACTCCTGATGTTCACAGCACTGGACTGTGAACCACAAGGTCGGCAGTTCAAACTCACCAGCTGCCCTTGGAAACCCTATAATACAAGGTCACTATGAGTTGGAACCAACTCGATCAATGGCTATTAACAAAGGCAAACATGAGTGAGAATGGTGCTCTTATGGCATTTTGTAAATAAGCCAAATTTCAAGCAACAAATACCCCTCAGAAAAAAGGTAAAGCATTTGATCAAAGTATGTAAACAACAATAAAATCTTTATTAGAATTTAAAATTTCAAAGAACCTTTTTATTTTAATGTAGAAATTTTTGACGATTAGGTTTGAGTAATAATTATGAAATACAGGACAGAAAACCCAAAGTCAGGACGGTCTTATAAAGCTAAATGTGCCGAAACAGTAATTGGGCACATTTGTATACTCTGCAAACAGCAGGATGCTGATTCAGTGAATGATGTGGTCTGGGCTGAAGAGTAACTAGGATCATAACACAAGTTCTGTAATACAAGAGGGTATTGGTCCCTAGGTAGCAGCAGTTTATGCTCCTACCCTGTAAAGTAGGCAGTTTGAACCCACCCATAGTACCTTAGCATTGAAGGCATTGGCAAAGAACAAGCCTCTGGGAATTGATGGAACACAAAATTGAAACTTTTCAATAAACTGATGTGGTGGCACTCACTGGAGACACCTACCCGACAAGGCATAGAAATTTGGTCAACTGACTGGAAGAGGTCCATTTGTGTCCACAGAAAAGAGAGGTGACCCAATGGAATGCAAAAATCATAGGATAGTATCATTAATATTGCATGCAAGTAAAATTTTGCTGAAGACAATACAAAAATGGTGGCAATCATACACTGTTAAGAGAATTTCCAGAGGTTCAAGCCAGATTCAGAAGAGGATATGGAACGAGGGCTCTATCATTGTTGCCGTCAGATGGAACTTGCATAAAAGCAGCGAATACCAGAGTGACGTTTACCTGTGCTTTAGTGACTATGCAAAGACTTTTGATTTGCATGTATGGACAACATTGCAGAAAATGAGTATTCTGGAACAATCAATCATGCTCACGAGGAGCCTGTACATAGACCAAGAGGCAATTGTTCAAAAATAACACCACCACCAAATGGTGTGTGCCAGAGTTGTATTCTTTCAGCACACATATTCAATCTGTATGCTGAGCAAATAATCCTAAAGCTGGATTATATCAAGAAAAATAGGACATCGGGCCTAGAGGAAGACCCAATTAATACACAGATGATACAACCTTGCTTGCTCCAATTGCTCCAAGTGAAGAGGACTTTAAAATACAGATGACGATCAAAGACCAGTCTCCGATATGGGTCACACCTCGATGTAAAGAAAACAGAAATCCTCACTACTGGACCAATAAATAACATCAAGATAAAGTCAAGGTTTCCGTTAGTTAACTTGCTAAGGAGCTCTAGTAGTGGTTTACTAGTCGGGCTACTAATCTCAAACTACCAGCTGTTCCGTAGGAGAAAGATGAGGCTTTCTGCTTCCATAAAGATTTACAGCCTCGGAAACCCTACACAGGATCACTATGAGTTGGAACTGACTGCACGGTACATAACTGCCACCAATCTGCTACACAAGACCTCTTTTAAAGTGTTCAAGAGCAAACATGTCAGTTTGAGAACAAAGGTGTGCCTGACCTAAGCCCTAGTATTTTTATAGCCTCATATGTATGTGAAAATTGGAAGACTAGAAGAACTGATGCATTTTGAGTTATGGTGTTACTTAAAGTACCATGGATACTTTTAGACTGCCGAAGTAACAAACAAATCTGTGTTTGAAGAAGTCTAGCTGGAATGCTCCTTGGAAGCCAGGATGGCCAGACTTCGTCTTTCATACTTACAAAGAGAGTCTAATGCTATTTTTATCCTAGTAGCATTTTTCTGGCCCAAGAATTTCAAAATGATACATGAGACCTTCTAGTAAGCATTCAGAATAAAGACAACTAAACCTCAGATTCTACAACTTAATGAGGTACTTCAATTTCTTTCAGACTTCGGTTTCCTGCCCCTTTATTACTGTTCCAGGGCAACACTATTCCAGTGGCCCATAAATTTTTTTTAAGTCCAACTTTTCTAAATTCTGATTCAAATGGGGGTGGAGCGGTGAGGAGGGAGACAGACTCTGAGTTTCATCATTAAACAAGCCACCATGTATGGCCAGTGTAGCCCATTATCAAACCATGGGCCACACTTGAGACGCCTTCCATGTTACCCACCTGGTAACATAAGACACCTGGTAACATACATAAATGGAGATTAAAAGAACTTAAAAAAAAAATGCAATTTATTAACAAATATACACAATAAAAACAGTTCAATGTTCAGCTACTATGTTCTTATAAATTTCACTCCTAAACAATTATACAAATTATTTACAAGTATATATACAAGACTCCCACCTGTTTGTAACCTCTGGTCCACTTGTGCTATCTCACATCTGCAACACACGCGTAAAATGTTAATATTTAAATATTTAAGTACATAAAATCTTCTTGAGTAGGGGGTTTTATTTGCAAGTTACCATTAAATGGCTCTAAGGGATGGGATAATGCTAGAAATTTTTGATAAAGTGCTGTTTCAGACAACCTTAGCCATTAGTTTTCTTCTTTACACAGGTAACCACAGTACATAAGGACTTTTCTTCTTATCTACTTTTGGTGATCCCGAAGTCTCTTCTCCAGTAGCTTTAGCTTCTTTCCCGAGTATTGTCTTTGCTACAGAATTCTGTAAGAAAACAAATTCTTGTATCAATTCCCAAACATACATTAGCAATCTTAATAATTTAATCTAAGAACAGAACTTAAGACATATCAACAAAATGAAAAGTGTGGACCTCATTTATTAAGCCGATACAATCAAACCTTAACTCCTCAAGAAAACCAATGGGAACACTGGGTATGTCAAGGGTATATATGTTCTAATAGCTTTGATGTTTAACTTTTGAAGCCCTTAGCTGAGTCTGAGATACTGTGATTTAGGGGAATTAAGAGTTCTGATTTTAAAATGAGTTCCCTTTAAAAATGTTATTAAGGGGAATAGACACAAGAGTAACAAATTACTGAAAGCAATGTGGATGTCAGATATGGGAATCCATACTATTAGACACTTATAAAAGTGGCACAAAAATAGAAACGCTATTAGTAATTGATGAAATTATTCAGCTTTCACATCCCTGAAATGGAATTGTTGAAACTTACATACTTTCAAAGTATTCATTTTTACCAAGTTGAGACTGTTTCTACAACAGTGCTTTAATGGGAACAAAGAGGCTTAATACACCCCAAATGATCACCAAAGACAAAAAACTGTAAACTTTCCAATAGAAATAAAAGCCTGCGTAATACTAGTATGCTCAAATTCTGAATTTTTTGAATGTCCAATGCTTAGATAGTACTTACTACATTAGAGCTAAAAGCTATGCTTCTTTGCTGGGAAGATTTTTCACTTGGATTTTTAGTTCCATCTTTGGTTAACTTTTCCGACAGCTAGACAGGTAAGGAAAGTATATTTTTTAAAAGTATGCCCTTGGTTTACAAGTACTGTGTAACAAGTAGTATACAAATTCAAGTTGCATACACAAGTCAAGTAGGCTCTAACCATGTAAATACTGGCCTAAGTACTCTGTTCAGGTTTCCCCATAACAAAACAAATTTAGTGAAAGGCTTAAGGCATTCTTGGTCATAATACAAATAATTTTATCCTCTTTACTCCAAATTACTTGTAAGAGTAAAGTCATATCATAAAATACTCAGTTTCTATTTTATTTTAACTAAGTATGGCATTTATACCTAACCATCTAGATAAGCAACTCGACTGAGACTATTTGTCTACAATACCAAGCAAACCTACTATTAGGACCCTAATCTAAACAGCATTTACTTATCTAAGCCTAACGTTAACTGTTTCTACAGTCTTTTTGATTCAGACAATAAAAAAATTTATTAGCTACAAAAAACCTGAGCAGTCTCTAGAGTTCAATATAAATCAAAAACAAATGTGAACATCAATGGCTAATTCCTCTAAATCTTTAAGGCTACACATTTTAAGCTTTGAATTTCACTATTTGCCAGTGCACACCCTGAACATTTCTGAAAAATTACAATAGACTTATCTGCAAGTGAAGCAGGTCTCTTCTTCTGTAATCTCTCAAAATATCTGGAATATATTGCATATATTATGAAAGGGACATCTACATCACGGATGCCCCCTTATTACAAAGCGTACCATTTAAAAGTTAGTTTTAGAACCGTTAACCAAATGGTACTTGACCCAAATTCTAGCATGCATATCATCTACTAACCAAAAGCTAAGCTCTCATATGTGAATGTAAATAAAGATCTGATGCTTTAGCCCATGTATCAATTACCAACAGATTTTCTTCATCAATGTCTGGAGACCACATTCAAGATTTCTATAAGACAGAAATAAAGCAGGTAAACTATACTGTATGCTGAGTACAGAATTTGTGGGAACATAAGGCTGCAAAGGGAAGCTACAGATAGTGTAAAGACTAGAGTTTAGAAAATCTTCAAACACAGACACTAGCAATTATAATATTAACAGCATGACAGTAACTAGTATTGTGTCAAGCAAAAATAAAAATAAAGTTCATTATTCTCCCATTTCCATGTGTGAGAGCCTAGCTAACATTTTCAGGCCTGCTATTTTTGACAACCAGGATTTTGTGCACCCAAGAGGGGTTTCGTGAAATAGACTTTCAGGAACAGTTCAAGAAAATCTGGGATGGTTAATCACCAAAGCAAAGTTTTAACTTTTCCATTTTCAGATGACAGCATTTCTAATATTTTCTAACTTTGAAACTGGCAAATTATATTAGGTAATCTTAAAAAAAAAAAAAAAACTAAAACTAAAAACGGCTAATCAGTTCCTCTTGGTGGTAGATTTACTGAGTATTTCCTTTGAATAAGCATGGAACACTTACCTCAGACTTCACAGCATTACTTGTCCCATAGTTTGTTTCTTTAGAAACAGGCACAGTTCTGAGACTAGCTGGCAAGTCAAAGTTGGCTGTTCCTAAAGCTTTCGCTGCATTGGCTTTTGCGATTTCTAACAGCTCCATTCGATCTACAAGAGATAAAAGACATTCATTAGTTTCCAAAACCCAGAACCATAAATTATACACGATTTTTATGAAAAATATCAATGTGTTCCTTATGTTCCAGTTCTGAACTTGTTTTGGTAATACTTTTAAAAATCATTTTAAATGTACCAAAAAAACTGTGAAAATTTAGTCTTCCTAACCAATATCCAGTTTACATTAACAATTACAATTACTGTAACTAATGAGCCAATAGCAATAAAGTTCCAAAATGTCTTTTTTTCTGTCCCAGAAATCATCCAACAAATCTTTTTATCCATTTGAACTTAAGGTTGGGGGTTCAAACTCACCAGCCGTTCTGTGGAAACCCTATACAGGGTAGCTATGAATTGAACCAACTCAACAGCACTTAACAAAAAGTCTTTATTATATATAATGTAATCATGGAGTCCTGGTGTGGCGCTGTGGGTTAATGTGCCAGACTGCAAAGCTGTTTGAACTGAAAGGTTCCCCCGTTAGGCTCACCAGCTGCTCCTTGGAAACCCTATACAGGATCGCTATGGGTCGGAATTGACTCGATGGCTCTCAACAACTTCTTTTATGGAGTCCTGGTGTGGCACTGTAGGATAAGCATTGGACTGCAAGGTAGGCAATTCAAAGTCACCAGTTGTTCTCACAAACCCTATACACGGTGTCTGAATCCACTCGATAGCACCTAACAACAGATCTTTTAGATCTTAAAGTGAACCAGAGATGTGCAACGCTGTAAAACTAACATAAGCACTGGACTGCTTGCCACAAGGGCAGCAGTAGTTCAAGCTCACCAGCTACTCCTCTGAAACCTCATACAGGATCGCTATTTGAGCCTGAAACAACTGAAAGGCACTAAACAACATAGACCTAAGAAAGTTGAGTTAAGCGCTGAGTTAAGCATTGAGCCGCTATCAAAATAGGCCAAATCTATCTTTGGTCAGCCACTCCAGGTCGCTATCACCTGGGCCGTGCACTCGCATTTTGGATGTGACCCTTTAATCCGATCAGGAAGAACTGCATTATGAAGTAACCACCCATCCCACCCCAAAATCAGCCAACTTTTCACAACTGGCATTACTGTGCCGAAAATAAAAGGCGACCCGTGGCCTAGGTCCTCGGGAAGGAACCCACCTTTCTCAGTTAAGCGGAAGGGCGTTCGGCTCCGCGACCTGCTCCTGGACCTCTCCCTGCGGCTGCGGTCGTCTTCAGGGTACACGGTGCGGCCGAAGCCGTAGTAACGCCGCCCCCGGGCGAGGCCGTGCGCCCTCCGGTGGCTGGAGCGGCCCCGGGAATGCGAGCGGGAGCGAGGCCGGTAACGCGGAGGGGAGCGCCGAGGGGAGCGGCGGCTGCTCCGCGAGGCCTCGTGGGGCCGCTCTCGGGGGCGATGGCGGCGGCTGCGGGGGCGCGAGCGGCTCCGGGAGTACGAGCGTGAGTAGCGCCTGCACTTCCGCTGGTGGCGCCGCCGGGAGCGAGATCTGGACTTGTCTCTTTTACGGGGTCGGCTCCGACTGCGGGACGACGAGCGAGTTAAGCTATGGGGGGACGGTGAGCTTCGGGAGGAGGGACTGCTAGACCTCGAGGACGACAGGTGGCTGGAATGGTCGGTCAAGGGGGGCTCCTTCTGCGGGGAGCCCGGCCACATGTCATTGACGTAATTAGACATCTCGTGCTGCTTCAAGAAGAATAAACAACTTCAAGAAGAAGAAACCGCTTCCCGAAAACTCCCGGGACTCCTTAAAAACAAAGCAATAATTAAATTAAAGGCGCAGTCCGGAAGAGGGTTACCGCGTCCCGGATTGTCCCCGCCTCCCGGAAGTGACCCCGCCCGGCGCGCGCGGACCCTGAGCGACGGCGCAGGCGCGCTTGGGCCCTGTAGAAACAAACGCGCCCTGAAACTTTAAACCCGGATTAAAGCTACGACTCTGGGGACCCGAAACAAAATGTTTGCCTTCCCGAGCGCACCCAACCCCATTTTTCGCGCCAGGTCGAGTAGAGTACTTTTCCTGTCACCTACACCTGAGATAACCCCAGGCCCGACCCCACCACTAGAAAACTTACCACAAGCCGTCGAAACTTCACTCAAGACAGATAAAAAGGAACAACAAACGATTTCCCTCGCGAATTCAGGGCGAAAACGAGCTTCGAGAACCAGTGAGCTACCTGAAGACCTGTAACCTCTCTCAAAGCGTCCCGAAGCAAACTCAGCGCAAAACGCCCAAACGCGGTCTAAAATACTAGAAGCTAGCACTCAGAGCATGCGCAGGGACGTTACGTTGTGGGCGTGACCTTTGTCATCCAACCGCCGCACAGTCTCCTCTCTCCCCACGCCCGTGCTCCCTTCTCGCGCATGCGCGCCTGAGCCCTAAGGGAAGCGGAGGGGAGGTGTTGCTTCCGGGTACTTGGTGGCCTGTGACTTGTTTTCTTTCTTTTTTACTGAAAACACTTACTGTGAATTGGGTGAAGGTTTACATAGCAGATTAGGTTCCCATTCAATAATTCATGCAGGTCTCTAAGGGGAGCACAAATAGTAAGGACGTACACGCTCTTTAGAATAATCAACCATTTTAGATCCAAAGGACAGTATGTACCCAAGGACAAAGTTCTGTAGGCTTACGAAAGAAGGGATAGAAACAGGAAACACAGGGAAGAAGGGAGATAAGTGATATTACTTTATGAGGACTGTTGTGTTTTCTTGAGTGACTCCAAAAGAAAGTGAGGCGACCCGGTGCAGAGAAACTAGGTTCTGAACGTAACCCACTTGGGTAGGGTGGGACTTAGTGCCAAGCAGGTAGTTGGGGGAAGGGAGAAGAAAAACTTCAGTTGGACAGGGACACTTCCGCCCTGTGTCTGTCCACAGCGGGAGAGGGCGACCGCACCCAGATCCCTGGAGATCACGGGATTTCTAAAAATGCAATATTAACTTTTAAAATGTTTTTACTTTAATGTTTCTACCAGTTGTGTGGCGCTGTGGGTTAATGTGCTGGACTGCAAAGTCAGTTTAAACAACAAGGTCGGCGGTTCAAGTTCACCAGCCGCTCCTAGGAAACCCTATACAGGGTCGTTATGGGTCGGCACCAACTCCATGGCACTTAACAACAGCAATATAGCATTTCCAAGGAACAGCTGGTGGGTTTGATCTGCCAACTTTGTGGTTAACATTCCAGTGCTTATCCTTCAATGCTACACCAGGGCTCCAGTAAGATTAAAAAAAGGTGGAGACAATGCAGAACAGGAAAATGATCAAAACAGTGAATTACCTTAATACGAAGCTTAAGTGCACATTTGTTAATCTTTCTTGTTATTGTTAGAACCTTTGATTGGTTGCAGATCAGACTACTGTAATCCACAGGGGTTTCTATTGTCTGATATCTAGAAGTAGATCACCAGACCTTTCTTTCAAAGCACTGCTGGATGGACTCGAACTTCCAACCTTTTGGTTAGCAGTACACAGTACATTAACTGCACGTGCACACTCAGGGACTCCTAAAGCTGCTTCTTGTTGTTATCAGTTGTCGAGTTAGTTCCAACTCATCACAATCCTGCATAGGGTTTACAAGGAGTGCCTGGGGGTTTGAACTGACTTTGAGGTTAGCAGTCCAGTGCTTATTCTATAGCGTCACACCAGGACTCAGGGCTGATAAATTGTTGGTGAGACCACTGCTTGCCATCAAGTAGACCTAAGTGTGTCCAAGTAGAACTGTTAGTCACGAAGGAGCATTGTAACAGCTCCTGGAGAACTGCTGTCTTCCATGAGATGAAATGGGAACAATGGCCTCAAAGATACCACCATCAGTCATGAATATGGCACAGGGACGAGCAATATTTCATTCTGTTATGTGTATGATTACCATGAGTCAGAGACATCTCAACGGCCAGTCAAAAAGGCCCTCCAGCCTAAGCCATTAACATCCATAAAAACAGCTGCCCCTAAGTCCATTCTAACTCATAGCAACCCCTGTATGTTGGCGTTTTCATGGCTATGACTTAGGAAGTAGATGAATTGACTTGTCTTCCAAGGTGTGTGTCTTGGTGGGTTCAAACCACCAAGCTTGAACTAGCAGCCCAGCACTTAATTGTCCATGACCCTCAAGGACCTTAACAGCCATGTTTTTATTATGGCAGAATGAAGCACTTCCTGATGCTACATCACCCTCCCAATCATTGCTAGGTATGAGCTCAGGGTTGCAGCTACTGTGTCAAGCCATCTCATGAGACATTGTTTTGAGTGCTTCCTTTTCCCCACATTTCCAACTCCATGCTAATTAGTTGCAATATGTTGCTGTTGTTGTTGTTAAGTGCCATCAAGTCAATTCCGACCCATAGCGACCCTGTAGAGGGTTTCCAAGGAGCAGCTGGTAAGCTTGAACCACCGACCTTGCAGTTCAAACAACTTTGCAGTCTGACGCATTAGCCCACAGAGCCACATCAATATAGATACATCTATTAAGCGCTCAGTGTTTGAGGACACTTTCAAAAATTCATGGAAAATTGGAATTAAAGGATAATGCAATTTTTCCACAAACTTTTTGAAGGACTGTCATATTTCAGGAATTACCCCAGATTCTAGGGATATGTCTATGAAGGGAGTATGACCAAAGGCCCTGTTCTTGAGCTCAGAGTCTGACTTGTTAAGTGCCGTCGAGTCAGTTCCGACTCATAATGACCCTGTATAAGATTCTGGAGGAGTGGCTGGTAGGTTTGAACTGCTGACCTCATGGTTAAACAGTTCAGTGTTTATCCTACAGTCCCACACAAGGAATCCTAGACCATTATAAATGTAGAAAACTGCTACCTTCAAAGATCTCTTTGAGTTCAAGAGTTCCAGATTGTGACTCACATTATCTAGTAATCCAACTTGCTCATAAAATAATAATAATGATGCTGTTGTGGTTGTCGTAGTTAAGTGCTGTTGAGTCATTTCCAACTCATAGTGACCCTGTTTAGGGTTCTGAGGAGCAGCTGGTGGGTGAACCACCAACCTTGTGGTGAGCAGTCCAGTGCCTATTCTATAACACCACACCAGGACTCCATAATCGTAATGATATTAGGTCACTTAATCAGTATTTATTAAGTGCCCACTTTGAACTTAGGATGCAGAAGTAAGCAAATTGGATGAAGTCACTGCCTTCAAAAAGCTTGTATTCTAATAGAGGAACTGGGCAATAAACAGATACAGAATGTAAAGTCAGGAGCAGATGAGTATTTTGAATTAAAGGAAAGGGAAGGGAAAGAAGTCAACTTGTAGAGGAGGTTGGTATGCAAGTTAGGATATGAGGGAAGGCCTCTCCGAAGAGACTGGAATGAATTAAGTGACAGAGTGAGCCACAGCTATGTGAGGAATTAATGTTTTGGGTAGAGGGAGCAAGTGCAAAAGTGCTAGGGCAAGGCATATTTCCGAATCAGCAGGGAAGTCAATATCACAGAACACAGCAGGTTTAGAGAGGTAAGAAGTTCTATTGATGGGTAGCCAGGAGCTATAGTTTGGAAGAGCTCATTCTACAAGAGGAGAAGCCATTGAAGTGTTTGGAGAACAAAGATAATAGAACCTGATAAATGTTTTAAAAGACTTGTGGGGAAGGGGCCAAAGACTGGAAGCTGGGAGATCATTGCTGTAATTAAAGTGAAAAATGGCGTGGGCTTGCACTGAAGTACTAGTGCAAGCATAGAGATGTGCATTTGGGGTTTTGTTTTCAAGTGAGGCCTAACAGGTGTCCAGTAGAGTCCTGGTGTGGCACTGTGGGATAATGCTCTGAACTGCAAGGTCAGTTTGAAGAGATGGCAATGTAACAACTACAGTGATCAGATGGATGGAGTGTTCCATGTGAAAGAAAGAGTGTCAACACTGAATCCGTAACTATTAAGACTTTCTTAGGCTACATGGAATTCTCCTAACAGCCCTGACAAGGAGCCTCCACACAGAACTGAGGTTTAGAAGCTAAAGCAACGCTAATGACTGACATTCACTATTGTACCAAGTTAGGAGTCAGAGCCAGGCCGTAAATTCAGGCTCATCTGATGCTCATGTCCACGCGTCAGTGACATCCTCTATCACTCTCAGATCTTTTTCTTTTACTGACATGGAGAAATGACAACTTCAGATTTGGGCATAATCAGTGACTCTTTTCTTGCATTTCTTTTCATATCTGAAGTAGCCATTAAAGTTATTTTATTTGTCAGTTTCTTCTTCCCTCAAATTTATATAAATGACATTTCCACTTTAGCCTTTCCCAGAATCCAGATTCTTGGTTACCTTAGACCTGTATTACTGAATTTCTCAACATGTTCTTCCTGTTCATCCTGTTCATTTCTACCTTCTGAATCTAAAAGCCTCATTTGCATTTTCTTATTCCCTTGATCTAAAACTTTACCTATAGCAATTCATTAAGGAGCCCTGATGGCAAACACAGTTAACCACTACGTTGCTTACTGAAAAGTTCGTGGGTTGAACGCACCCAGGCACTACATGGGAGAAGAGCTGGCAATCTGCTCTCTTAAAAACTAGCCAGAAAACAAAACCAAACAAAACCCTATGCAGCAGTTCTAGTTGTACTCTGTCACATGGGTCCCTATGAGTTGTAATCGACTTGATGGCATTCAACAATGTTGTTGTTGTTATGTGTCACGGAGTCAGTTCCAACTCATAGCGACCCTGTACAGGGTTTCCCAGGCTGTGAATCTTTACGGGAGCAGAAAGCCTCATCTTTCTCCCATGGAACCGCTGGTAGTTTCGAACTGCTGACCCTGAGGTTAGCAGCCCAATTCGTAATCACTACGCTACCAGAGCTCCTTGTTGTTGTTGTTATGTGCCTTCGGGTCAGTTCCAACCAATAGTGACCCTGTACAGGGTTTCCGTGACTGTAAATCTTTACAGGAGCAGAAAGCCTCATCTTTCTCCCATGGAACCGCTGGTAGTTTCGAACTGCTGGCCTTAAGGTTCGCAGCCCGATTCGTAACCACTATGCTACCAGAGCTCCTGCCAGAGCTCCTTAGCAATTCATTATTGTCTGTTAATGATGAGTCCTACTACCTACAATTAAAGCCCTTCTAGTCCTGGTGTGGCACCGTAGGTTAATGCGCCAGACTGCAAAGCCATTTGAACTGCAAGGTAGGCAGTTCAAGCTCATCAGATGCTCCTTGAAAACCCTATACAGGGTCACTATGGGTCGGAACCAACTTGATGGCACTTCACATAATAAGAACTGGAGTCCTGGTGTGGTGCTGTGGGTTAATGCACTGCACTACAAGGTCAGTGGTTCAAGCTTACCAGCTGCTCCTTGGAAACTCTATACAGGGTCACTATGGGTTGGAACCGACTCAACAGCACTTAACAACAACAACAACAACAATAAGAACTATGTTGTTGTTGTCAGGTGCCATTGAGGCGGAACCGACTCACAGCGACCCCATGCACAGCAGAACGAAACAATGTCCGATCCTGGGCCAACCTAACTACCACTGCCACACTTGAGTCCATCAATGATGCTACCTGGCCAATCCATCTCGTTAGGGGTCTTCCTCTTTTTTTCTGACCCTCCACCTTACCCAGCATGACATCCTTCTCCAGCGACTGTTTCCTCCGGACAATATGTCCAAAGTATGAGAGACGAA
>NW_006408565.1:12593627-12595904 GCF_000296735.1 Chrysochloris asiatica | reverse complement strand
TTCTTCCCTTTTGGTTTTCTAACTCTAAATCTTTGCATATTTTATTATAGTATTTGGCTTTATCTTCTCGAGCTGATCTTTGAAATTTTCTGTTCAGCTCCTGCACCTCTTCAGTTTTTCATGTATGTACACACTTGATTTCTCATTACTACCTAAGCTGACCTCTTGAGTCTAGTCAAGCCAGTTTTATCTCTTTTCCCTTCACTGTACTCTTCCCAACCCATACACCCACACTATGCTTATTACTCTCATATTTGCCTTTACTTCTATCTGGTAGCGTAGTGGTTATGAATCAGGCTGAAAACCACAAGGTCAGCAGTTTGAAACTACAGCTGTTCTGCAGGAGAAAGATGAGGCTTTCTGCTCCCATGAAGATTTACAGCCTCAGAAACCCTGTACAGGTAGCTATGAGTCGGAACCGACTCCTCGGCACATAACCACCCCCACCACCTCCTAGAATGGAATAGTAGTAAAATAATCTCTGGTAGTGTAGTGGTTACAAATCAGGCTGCGAACCTCAGGGACATAACAACAACAACAACAATAAATAATAGTAATACATAGTAGCAACTACCATTTATTGAATTCATGTGGAATACCACTATGGTACAATATTTACATTATTTGTTGACGTTGTTGTTAAGTGCTGTCTAGTTTGTTCCGACTCATAGCGACCCTGTATAGCGTTTCCAAGGAGTGGCTGTTGAGTTTGAACCGCCAACCTTGAGGTTCAAACCAACTTGCAGTCCAGTGCTTATCTACACTAGATTAGGTGATTCTTGGTGTGGTGCTATAGGATCAGCACTACAATTCGAACCACAGGGTCAGCAGTTCAAACCTACCAGCTGCTTCTTGGAAACCCTATGCAGGGTCACTAAGAGTCGGAACCAACTTGACAGCACTTAACAACAAACAACATTAAGTGGCAGAGCTGGTATTTGAACCCAGGTTTGGCTGGCTCCAGAGCCAATCTTCTCAACCACTATGCTCTGATTTCCATTGTTGTTAAAACCCCTTGTATTTATATAGGTTTCAAGGTCTCACCTCTTCCAGAAAGATCTTCCTTGTATGACTCTGTGGTGTTTTGATTCTAAGAATACTAGCTCATATTCATTCATTCAGCAAATATTGATTGCTGCCTACTGTACAAGACCCTTTTTTTTAAAGTGTTGAAGAGCAGAGATGTCAGCTTGAGGACTAATGTGCACCTGACCCAAGCCATGGTATTTTCAATAACCTCATATGCATATGAAAGGTGGACATTGAATAAGGAAGACCATAGAAGAATTGATGCTTTTGAGTTATGGTTCTAGAGGAGAATATTGAAAGTGCCATGGACTGTCAAAAGAACCAATAGATCCATTTTGGAAGAAGTGCAGCCAGAGTGCTCCTTGGAGGCCAGGATGGCCAAAGTTCGTCTCTCATACTTTGGACATATTGTCAGGACGGACCAGTCACTGGAGAAGGATATCATGTTTGGTAAGGTGGAGGGTCAGAAAAAAAGAGGAAGACCCCCAACGAGTTGCAAGTGGCAGCATCAATGGGCTCAAGCGTGGCAACAGTAGTGTGGTTGGCCCAGGATCAGGCAGTGTTTTGTTCTGCTGTGCATAAAGTTGCTATGGGTCAGTACCGACTTACTAGCACGTAACAACAACAACCACAATCCCTCTGGTAGCGTAGTGGTTACGAATTGGGCTGCGAACCTGAAGGTCAGCAGTTCAAAACTACCAGCTGTTGCATGAGCGAAAGATGAGGCTTTCTGCTCCCATAAAGATTTACATCCTTGGAAACCCTGTACAGGGTCGCTATGAGTCGGAACTGACTCCATGGCACGTAACCACCACCACCAATCCCCTGCGATGAAATCTATTACAATGTGATTATCTTCCCCATGATGTGATCTGATGTGATTAGTCTAATCTAATGTAATTATCCTGTGTGTTGTAAATTCTAACTTCTCTGGTGTCAATAGTTTGACACAGTGGCTACAACAATGGGCTCAAACATGACAATTGTGCAGGGCTGGGTAGTATTTTGTTCTGTTGTGCATAGGATTATTATGAGTTGAAACTGACTCAATGGCATCTAACAACTAACAGGATGTTAATGAAATCAGATGCAATCTACAGATTTAGGTAGTATCATGATTCGGTGTCTTTTGAGATTTAAAAGAGATTAGACAAGTTAGGAGTTTACCACTTATGGTATTTCTGTATAGCACATTACATAACTAAAGGCAGGTGGTTCTCTTTAGTCAAGAATAATTGGTACTGGAGC
>NW_006408565.1:12592383-12593527 GCF_000296735.1 Chrysochloris asiatica | reverse complement strand
AAGCCCAAACAAAGGAGAATCCACTTCAAACAGGCACCAAAATTTCACAGTTAAAAGAATAAAAGGACTGATTACAGGGAGAGCCCATCTTGGACAAAGCCATACCAAATCCCAAACACCATAATATATAAGAATTATACAATGTGCTGTTTATCTGTCTTGGAAGACATACAGCCAGAATCCTCCTTAGAAGCAAGGAGGCTGGTGAGACTTTGGCTCTCATTCTTTGGACATGTTGTCTGAAGGGATCAGTCCCTGGAGAAGGACATCATGCATGGTAAAGTGGAGGGTCAGAGGAAGACCCCCAAGGTGATGGATTGACACAATGGTTGTAACAATAGGCTCGAACGTAACAATTGTTAGGATGGTGCAGGATTGTGCAGTGTTTCATTCTGCTGTACACAGGGATGTTATGAGTCGGAAGCAACACAATGGCACCTAGCAAGCTAATACTTTAACATAATATATGAAATACGTATGTTTGAAACGTCTATGTTGTATTGTTTACCTTTCAGGTACATAAACCTATTATTTAAACAAAACATTAGGGCTAGTTAACATTACAATTAGTAATAATTAATAGGAGGAATAATTATGAAATATATACAACATTTTATGACTTTGTATCTTCTCATGTAACAATTTAAAAAATTTAAAACATTATTGTATAAAATAGCTTGAGGGCATCAGACTTCCTTATCTAGCTACTGCAAGGGAGAGAATCAAGATCAGCATCAGTCTAAGGCTGATTCCTAGGAGCAGAGGTTAGGTGTATACCCCATCTCTTCAATCTTTTGGAGTCCTGGTGTGTGGCGCTGTGGATTCATGTCCTGGACTGCAAGGTCAGTTTGAACTACAAAGTTGGCAGTTCAAGCTCACCAGCCTCTCTGGAAACGGGAAGTGACTTAACAACCACCACCACAAACCACCATCTTCCTACCATTTGACATCAGCCATCCCTCCTGCGCTCTCCTTTCTTCAGGGTTTGATAATTCGTTGCAATGGCCACACAGACCTCACAGATTATGCTCAGTTACGGGGTTTACTAGGGAAAAGTTGTTATGTGCCATGAAGTCGGTTCCAACTCATAGTGACCCTGTACAGGGTTTCCGAGGCTGTAAATCTTTACGGGAGCAGAAAGCCT
>NW_006408565.1:12541778-12590553 GCF_000296735.1 Chrysochloris asiatica | reverse complement strand
GTTGGCCCAGGATCGAGCATTGTTTCGTTCTGCTGTGCATGGGGTCGCTATGAGTCGGTTCCGACTCGATGGCACCTGACAACAACAACAACAATGGGTCAGAGTCGACTCAACAGCACTTAACAACAAAAACAAAGTAGTGTTCTTTCCAAACTACCTTAAAAAATTTTTTTTTGCCATGTATTTGTTAGAAACCTACACGTAAATTCATGTTAGTCAGTTTATCCTTTTTGGCCTCTTCAAATACCATCAAGCAGTTTGGGAGAAACAGCATATAAATTTCTGTACTATTATAATCCTTTTTTCCATTCTCATCATCAATGTATTTCCAAATTAGAGAAAGACATTGTTCTTTCCCCACACTTTGAAAAAGTGCCTTTACTTTCTATGGCTGGCAACAATGATAACCATCTTGTAGGTAGGTACATGTCTAAAGACTCCATCTTCTGTCATTTCTAAAAAGTCAAATATCTCATTAAGTGCTGCAGTCTGTTTTGAAGAAACTGTAAAGTAACCTAAACCTTTTATGATGAAAATTTCAGTTTCACAGAAAAGCAATTTACACTCCTTTTTGGTAGTCGTGTACAAAGGATAAGTAAGATTTAGCAAGTAAGATCTTTTCACTGTCTTTGGTTAAAAGGCTATAGATTGAATGGATTCTGTCAAGATTTACATTCGCATTATCTGCGAATATGAAGATAGATGAGCAGAGTCTAGTTTGTATTTGGGTAGGATATCAGTAATCTTTTGTTTTATGTTTTCTGAGGTTTTGTTAAAGTCTTCATAGAAATCTGGAAGACAACTTGAAATCTATTTTTCAAATCAAAGGTCCTAAGAGCTAAAGGAAACAAACACTTTTTATTGTCATGATTCAACACATCTGATACACTGTAAAAAAGTTGGTAAGATCGGACAGAATGAGCTCTACACTGAAAGGAGCCAACACATCTGTTATTTAAATTTACCCTTTTGTTCACCCACAGGACATTTTAGTTCCAATCTCTGAATCAGAAAATGTAACCTTACTTTGTTTCATACAGCAGTCAAGGCAACAATAATATATGTTCATTTGTGTGGTGTGCCCAAGGGAACTTAGCAGCTGCTGTTTCTGACTGTGCATTGATTTTTCTTCAGGAGAAGCTAACACTGATTTAAAAGTATTTATTTGTCTCATCCCATACTTGGGAGATTCAGCCTCCATCTCTTCTCCACCATTCCTAGCCCCAAGTTCTTTTGTGCAAATGGTAAAGTATGCTCTGTTTGAATTATTTACCTCTCTGAGGAGCTCTGGTAGCTTAGTGGTTACGAATCAGACTGTGAGCCGTAAGGTCAGCAGTTGGAAGCTACCAGCTGTTCCACGGGAGAAAGACGAGGTTTTCTGCTCCCATAAAGATTTCCAGCCTTGGAAACCCTGTACAGGGTCGCTATGAGTCGGAACCGACTCCACGGCACATAACAACAACAAGGAGCTCTGGTAGCATAATGATTACCAATTGGGCTGGTAATCTCAAAATCAGCACTTTGAAACTACTAGCAGTTCTGCAGGACAAAGATGAGGCTTTCTGCTCCTGTAAAGACGTACAGCCTCGGAAACCCTGTACAGGGTCACTATGACTCAGAATCAACTCGACGGCACTTAACAACAACAACAACAATCTAGTCATGGACTCCTACTGCGGTGCTATAGAATCAGCATTGGACAGCCAAATCCACCAGCTGCTCTTTGAAAACCCTATACAGGATCGTTATGAGTCGGAATCAACTCCACGGAACTTAACAACAATCCATTTGGATTTGCCCTTCCATCTATCATTAAGATTACCAAGCGATTTCATTTTTCCCCCGGCCTTGCCTAGATCATGCTAGTGTTGGCATAATAGGTATTCTCATTTTCATTATCTGGACTGTTAGAAAACACGGTCACAATATTCACTCAGCTAAAAATTAAACTGCTTCCTGACAAAGTACAATAGTTAATCGGGCTATTTACACTCAATTACAGCACTTCAATTACTCTAAGAGCATATAACAATTATTGTTAACCACAAATCATGGCTGCCAACATTATCAGTGAAGGAAAGCTAGACAATCATATCTATTTGACACTGAAAATTGTTGTCTTCAGAGCCTAGTTTTTGGATTACCAGATAGGTTTTGTATTTTCCCCGCAACCTTTGCACTCTTCGCTGAAAACCAAAGCTTTTTGCATCCGGAGGGTTTTCTGGAATGGGGAACTTTCCAGGACAGTCCCAGACAATCTGGGATGGTTGTTGTTGTTGTTAAGTGCCATGGAGTCAGTTCTGACTTATAGCAACCCTGTGAAGGATTTCCAAGGAGCAGCTGGTGAATTTGAACTACTGACCATGCAGTTCAAGCCGACCTTGGGGTCCTGTGCATTGTCCCACAGCACCAAACCAGGGATGATTGTTACCAAGAAATAAAACTTCTTGACTTTTCTTCCAGGGATGGCTATGCCTAAAGATTTAGCTATGCTGGTTTTTGCTATTACTAACAGCTCCATTCTATCTACAAAGGACTAATTTGAACGCATGCCCCAAAAGGACTAAGAATTCAAATTGTTAACTTTATTATAACAGCAATATAAAAATGCTTAATTTAGCTATGTGATGGTCAGTAAATGCAAGAGGGGTGCACAGAATGGAAAGAAAACCCAAAAGGAGTAATTAACATTTCTACCACAGGCATTAGTTAACTTGTTAGAAGCTGAAGTTAAGGTTTGTTAAATGCTACTCAGAGTTGGAAAACAAACATTAAAAAGACTCTAATAAGAACCAGCTCCCACCTGATTTCCCCACCAGAGCCAGTTAATAGTCACAATTACCCTTTAATCCTGAGGGGGGAAAATGTAGTCCATTAAAAAAATACTGTTGACTGTATTTGTATAGTTCTATGTGGCACTGTGGCCTGGACTGCAAAGTCATTTGAACCACAGGGTTGCTGGTTCAAGCTTACCAGCCACTCCTTGGAAACCCTATACAGGGTCGCTATGGGCCGGAACTGACTCAACAGCACTTAACAACAACAAATGTGGCACTGTAGGGTAAGCATTGGACTGCTAATCGCAACGCAAGGTAAGCAATTCAACCCAACTAGCCATTCCTCGGAAACCCTATACAGACAGGATCCTTGTGAGTCAGAACCGATTCTACGGCACTTAACAACAACAATAGCTAGCTAATGTCCCTTTAAAACCCCAAGCTAAACATATTTCATGAACCAAAGGGAAATCAAAACAAAATGACACAAATGTTTGTTCGGTCGCCTGCTCATGTATTATCGTTACAGAAGGAAAAAGAGGTACGTTAATTGTACAACTTTCTGAAGGATAAATGACCCACCTTTTTTCACTTAAGCTTTAAGGGGTTCTGCCCTGACACCTCACTCTGGATTTCTCCCAACATCAATGTTCTTTCTGGTACACCATAGAACCAAAGCCGAAGTATCGTCGTCCCTACGTGTCCTCGTAGGCACTTGTATAGTAGGTCTCTCTCCAAGAACCGGATCTGACGCGGGATCGGCGTAGGTTCCGTAACGCCGCTCTCGGTACCGGTGACTGGGGAATAACGACCCACCAGCTCCGCCAGTAGCGCCTGCATCTCCATTGGTGGCGCTTCCTGGAACAAGACATTTTGCATTGCTTCTTGTCCCTGCAGCTCTGAATGCAGAACGACGTTCTGGAACCGGACTGAGAGCTTCTGCAAGACCAGGCGAGCACGCCCACCTGTCATTCATTCACCAAGCTAAGACGTCGTTGTCTCCAGTCTTCTCTTTGAAAAGGATCACTCCCCCAAACCTAGGCTAGCCCTTAATAGTGACTTTCAACCTGGGGTGATTTTGTCCCCCAAGAGCTACTCAGCAATATCTGGACGCTTTTTTGGGGGGTGGGGGTGGGGCTTTAACAAATAGAAATTTATTCTCTCATAGTTAGGAGGCTGGAAGTCTGAATTCAGAGTGTCCGTTCTGCAGAAAGATCCTTGTCTTCTCCTTTTAGCATTTGTAAATCCAGCATTTCTTGGTGCTCTCCTGTGTCTTGGCTTCAATCTGGGAGCTTCACAGTACAGGTCTAAAGGCCGCACTCCTGGCTCTTTTTTCTTGGTGGTGTAGGTTCCTCCTTCTCTGCTGGGCACATTTTTGTTTGTTACAACTTGAGGGGTGCTACAGGCATCCTGGGTGGCTCTGTAGGATCTCCACTGGACCGTGAACCACAAAGTCAGCAGTTCACGCCCATCAGCTGCTCCTTGGAAACCCCCTATACAGGGTCTCTATGAGCTGGAACGAACTTGATGGCACTTTAACACCAACCACTAGCATCTAAATAGAGCCCTGGCGTGGTGTTGTAGGATTAAGCACTGGACTGCAAGGTCAGTTTGAACCACAAGGTCAACAGTTCAAACTCACCAGCAGATCCTTGGAAATACAAATGGGTCGCCATTGACGGCACTTAGCAACAGCTGGCATCTGGAGATGCTACTAATCATTCACAGGTACACAGGACAGCCCCCACAACACAGAACTGTTCAGTCCAAAATGTCCACAGTGCTGAAGATGAAAAATGCTGCCTTAAAACAAACGGGGGAAAAAATGAGGAAAGGAGGAAGAATGGAAATAAGAAAACAGGGAGGCAGTGGCAAAAGGGACGTCACATCATGAGGACTGCAATCAATGACATGAAACAAAATGTGTATGAATTGCTGAATGGAAAACTTGATGATCTGCTTTGTAAACTTTCACCCAATTCATACACACACACACACACACACACACACACACACACACCTTTTAAAACGAAAACGAAAAACAGAGATCCAGTCCCAGAAACGGATCACCACGCCTGGACTCGTCCATTGAGGGGACCTTGCTCTGAGGTGACCAAGCTTTGGGAGGAAGAACGCTATATCACGCAGGCGGGGCTAGACCAGGAGAAAAGACAAAACTTAAAAACCCAAATAAAGGCTAGAAGGCTAGGATCCTGCCCACATCTTCTGAGCCACTCAGGACTCTGCATTTTTTGGTGCAGTGGGATAAAGCACTGGATCTCATGGTCGGTTTTGAACCACAAGGCCACTCCTTGTAAACCCATTTTCAGGGTTGCTATGAGTAGAATTCGTGCTCCTTGGCGGCCAGGATGGCCAAACTTCGTCTCTCATATTTCGGACATATTGTCAGGAGGAACCAGTCACTGGAGAAGGATCTCATGTTTGGTAAAGTGGAGGGGTCGGAGAAAAAGAGGAAGAGCCCCAGCGAGATGGATTGGCCAAGTGGCAGCATCAATGGGCTCAAGCGTGGCAACAGTAGTGAGATTGGCACAGAAACACCGAGCAGTGTTTCGTTCTGTTGTGCATAGGGTCGCTATGAGTCGGTACCGACTCGATGGCACCTAACAACAACGAGAATCGACTCGACGGCGCTTAACAACACCTGAGAAAGTTACCACAGGCCGTCGACACTTTACACAATACGCTTTACTTTTGAAGCTTAGAACAACCTGCAACTTCTCGAACCTATTCTCATATGAGCTTATTCAAAATACAACTTGAGTCCTTTGGAACCAAACAGCGTAAGAGAAAACGTACCTAAAGCTAGCGCTTGGAGCATGCGCAGGGACGTCGGCGCCTTGGGCGTGACTCCCTTCTAACCCTTCCTCTTCTCCTCCCCGCGCTCCTCCCTTCCCCTCACGCAGTGTCTTCAGGATGCGCATGTGCGACTGATTCCCAGGGGAGCTGGCGGGGGGCGGGCGGTCTGCTACATCCGGGTGCTCGGCGGCCTGTGGGTGTTTTGTTTTCTTGACTGAAACTAAGAGAAATTGAGGCAGCTCGGCGAAGCTAGACTCCAGCCTCCGGACCTACTGCTCGGGCGGGATCCGACGGTAAGTGTCACCTGAGGAGTGGGGGAAAAGGGGAGGAACAGCCTCAGTCTAGGTCTCGGGGCTGGGACTGTGAGTAGCAGATGCTGACAGGGGGTCATTGACTCTCTGGGACGCTACACACTGTCTCAGTGAACCCTTCCGACACTTCCTCCCCCAACGGGAGAGACGACCGCGCCCGGAATCCGGTCTTCCAGCTGGACCTATGGGGGAGATCACTGTACCCGGGAAAATCATTTCGCCCTCCTACTTCAGAGATGGGGAAACCGAGGTCCTGAGAAGGAGTGTAATCTCCCTGGTTCGCACAGCGAGGCAGGTGACCGGAGTGAACAAGTTCCCAGACCTTCCGAGGCTCGCCCCACTCTCTAGACCTAAAATTCCCAGAGTCTGGAGAGCGGATTTAGGGCCAGAATGTGCCAGTAATCTTGCAACGCCGAGTGGACTCTGGGCGGGACCACTGGGGAGAAGCTGCTTCAACCAGGGCAGAATCAAAGGAGTCGCTTTTCAAAACCAAACCTGTAATTGTCCTAAGAATTGGCCCTGGTTATAATCACAGAATATATTTGATGTAAAAAAGGGAGGTATCTTTAGAGTCTTTACTCTTTTTAAAACTTAATGTTTCTGGTGGTGGTTATGTGCCGTGGTGTCCGTTCCGACTCTTAGCGACCCTGTACAGGGTTTCCGAGGCTGTAAATCTTTACGGGAGCAGAAAGCCTCATCTTTCTCCCGCAGAACAGCTGGTAGTTTTTGAACTGCTGACCTTGCGGTTAGCAGCTCGATTCGTAGCCACTACGCTACCAGAGCTCCTTTAAAGGTTTCTAGACAACCCGAATAGTTTCATGGATGGATGCAGCCATTTCCGTAGGAGTTTGAGTGTTTGTTGATTATTGGCAAGTTATATGTAATTCGTGCTTTTTTCATGCTCTGAAATAGAGATAAGGTAGATGTGTTTTAGGATTCTCTTTAATGTAATTCATTAAGTTACAATTTAGACTTATTTTTATGTTAATCGTGATTATCTTGCTGGGAGAGTAAAGCATTTGCTGTTTGAAGACTAAAATAAAGGTGTTCTGGGTTTTAAAAACAGACAATTTAGAAGGAGCTGTGGTGGCGTACTGTGTTACGCTTTGGACTGCTAACCACAAGGGCAGCAGTTCGAATCCACCGGCCTCTCAGCGAGAGACTGATGAGGAAATCCTATACAGGATCCGCTATGAGTCGAAGTAGACTTGACGGCATACAGTCACCCCACCATGGAATTTAGGAGTCCTGGTGTGACGCTGTAACCGCAATATTAGCGGTTCAAACCTACCAGCCACTCCTCAGAAACTCTACACAGAATCACTATGAGTCTGAGTCGATTCCCGAGCATTTAACAACAAAGATGAGGCGGTCTGCTCCCGTAAAGATTTACAGCCTCGGAAACCCTGATTAGGGTCACTATGAGTCGGAACCGACTCCACGGTACTTAACAACAACTTTAATTTAAGAAAGTTTTGTACCATGGAGTCGGTTCCGACTCAGTGAGCTTGCATAGGGTTTCTGCAAGATGAGTAGTTTTGAAGTGCTTATCTTTAGGTTAGCAGCCAGACTCCTAACCACTATGCTACCAGAGCTCCTTAATTTAAAGCAGAGCGGTGGTTAAAACTGGACTGCTAACCAAAGGTTGGCCGTTCAAAGTCACCAGCCACTGGACCAGAGAAAGCTGAGGCTCTCTGCCCTGTAAAGATAGACAGTTGAGAAACCCTTTTTAGGGTTGCTGAGAGTCGGAATCCACTAAGATGGCAGTGGGTTTGGTTCTTGGTTAGGTGGGAAGTGACGAGGGTACAGGTAAAACCTGCAGTACACTGTTGAATTTCTTAATCTGAGTGTGAAGACACATGTGTACTGTACTCAAATGTGTAAATCATAAGAACAGTTTTCATCTGAATCCATATTTTAGTCCAGAAAGTTTAGCACCTGTCTCTCCCCTATATTAGTGTCCCTGAACTGTACATATCAAATGACATAACAGCGTGGAGTCAGAATTACACAAAAGAGTTCCTGTGGCTTCATAAGCATTATGCTAGGTTATTTAAAGACTTACTTAAACTAGTTTACTAATTTACTTGGAAATAATATAGTGTGACAACAATCAGGAGGAGGTCAACCAGTGGTTCCTTTAAAATTTTTTAGTATTTGAGTACCCACCTTTCACCTTTGTTCATTTTAATAAATATAAAAAGCCATCTTTTATATCTAAATATATTTTTTAAATGTATATGAAATTTGCTCTGTAAACCTTCACCCAACTCACAATAAAAAGATAAAAGAAATCATGAAAGCATTCTAAAATTTGTATAGAAATTTATCAAAAGCTGAATCACATGTTCTGAAGAAGTATGTGAGGTGGAGAGAAAACATTTGTAATTATGTAATAACCTTTATTAAGTTATTCCAAAGCTGTGTGTTCTTTATTGCTAAGAAGCAAGTAAATAAAAATCCTTTATTATTTTTTTTAAGTGACCTGAAAACAATGTCTGGATTTCTGGAAGACCTGAGATGCTCAGAATGCATTGATTGGGGGGAAAAGCGCAATACGATTGCTTCCATTGCTGCTGGTGTTCTAGTAAGTATTTGGACTGTCATTATTTTGGTGTGTTTATGCATTTTGAATTCTGCGTGATGTTTTAAAATGTGTGCTGTTTATCTTGGATCAATGAGTTTCTTTTATGGATGTCAGTATTAGTTTGTTTTGTTTATGAGGGGGTTGATTTATTTCATTTTGAGTGCTGAAATTATGTTTTGAACTTTGAGTAACAGATTGGTTGAGTTTTTAGCTGCATTATAAAGGTGGCATAATAAGACATTACTGTTAGAGTCCAATAACTTGACTTCTGCAGGTCTATCAAGACTCACTTGAGATAGTTGTAAACAGTACACACGGACAAAATGTAGCAAATAGCAAGTGGGGTTTATTAAGCTATGAATAGTATACTTTTCAGAAGAGAAGTGGTTGTTTCTCATGCAAGTGCAGGTGAGTGTTGGCTTTCTGTTCTTTCTCTCTCCCCCTTTGTAGGGGTTTTGGCTCGTTTCCCTCAGGTTTAATTCTGACTGGCGGCAGGGTCTAGGTGGCACATATTTTGCACCCTTCTTAATGGTCTGGCTCTGCTGTGTTTCTCAGAAAGTGTGCTGCGTTCAATTTCCTGGAGTTGTTGATTCAAGTGCCAGATGCTGGGGTGAGGTTAGACTGGCTGTTAGGTTCCTATCTCTGTCCCTGACATTTCCCTCCTCTGAGAAGTAGGATCCTGAATTCTTTAAGGGAAATAGGGCATCGTTCTGTTTGGCTACTTTCTGCTGATTCAAAGATGAGCTCCCAAGTTAGGATCCTTCTCTTGAGTTTCGATTTTGACTCCTACACCTCTTCTATAAATCTAACCACTTCCTCATCCAAAGGTTCTGTGGGTATGGGTTGGAAGCCTTGCACCACTATCATTTTCGTTTGGAACTGTTGTGTTCTGGAAGATAAAAATTTAGACAACAGGTTAAACACACAGGTTAAAGTAATATTATAGCCACTATTGATCTAATAAGAGGGAGAAACTAAGTCATTGAGGAAAGCCAGCTTTTAATAGTTGTCCAAATGTTTCCGGTTAGTTCTTTTTGACTGTGTCTTAAAAGCTTGGCTATGTTTAACAGGCCTCATACCTTTTCTTCGACCTTTCCACTTAAATTGATATGAAAGCAGCAGGTGGTATTTGCCAAAGCACATATTCCTCCCTGACTAGCCAGTAGATAGTCTAATGCTATTCGGTGGTCCATCACCTGCTTTGCCAGTGAGTCAAGAGAGTATTGGATTGCTTTTATGGCAATACCAGCATCCTGGGCTGTACTCTGCAACAATCTCGAGGTGTTTGTAATACCTTATGCATCGTACACAAGCCCGCCTATAAGGCCAGCGATGACAGTGACCAGTGAGACCACTCCTGTTATAATCAGTCCTACTCATCTCTGGGTCCGATGTCTCCCTGAGTAAGCATTAACAGAAGTGATATAGGATAAGTTCCTATAAATCTGAGAGTCATAATCTACAGGTCTCAACCATCCTACTACTGTACAGCGCCCATATAAGTTGGTTACATTTACACATCTTAAAGCCCACACTTCTTCAGTGGTATTGTCTACACATAACCACCATGTCTGTGAGCCTAAGCATGGGAGTAGGCCAACTGGTGCTGTTCTCTGGGTCTAGCTAGAGTAGGATTTTTCTTAACCCATTACAAGTAGTCTTTCTCTGACAGACATTGGCATCCGGGTACCAACCAGTTTCAGGGTGCCAGTGGGTTACCCAGAGCGTTTCCTATTTTGAATCATGCCTCTCTGCCGTTCCTGCTTGTTTCTTGGCTAGTTCCAGGCCTACTTTGGGAAAAGTCCTTTGGCATAGAAGTTTCCAGTTTATATTTTTGGTATTGACTATAATATAATCCATTGAGCAAGATGGAAGGCTATAACACAACTCAAACCTTGAGGACTATAACTGGGTATCCCTTAGATTTCTCAAAGGGAGGGCTAATGCTGGACAAGTTAGTTAGTACTTGGAATGGAAGTTAAAGACACATGTTGGGAAGAACTCTGACTTTGGAGAATTTTGGGATGACACACCCAGCAATTTGTTAAATTTTTTCCCTGGGCTATTATTTTTGACTATTCAATAAAGAAATTTTCAGCTGTTACTGAAAACAGTGATAGGTTTGTGAAAATGGTGGTCTCCCCATGTCCCAGTTTCCCACAGTCCTTGCAGCTTTCACCAAACCTAGGACCTGGGCGTGACCAGCGGGACAACCTTGTGGCACTCAGGGGTTAAGGCCAGCGGCACCAGTGTCTCCTATAAATTTCGCCTTTTGGCAGTCTTTCGCCTCAGCATCTAGGTCACAGTTACTGTGTACACTGAGGTGGCAACTAGCAACAGCTCACTGAGATCACTCTGGGAACCAAGGGCCTTCCTTATGTTATTTCCTTCTTGAGTCTGGGGCAGATTGATTTATAAAATGGGTGTTTAAGATGGCCCTTGGAGCCCTAGTGTGGCACTGTGGGCTAATGCGCTGGATTTCAGAGTCAGGTTGTTCCACAAGGTCTGCGGTTCAAGCTCACCAGTGGCTCCTCGGAAACCCTATACAGGGTCGCTGTGGGTTAAAACCGACTCGATGGCACTTAACAACAACAAGATGACCCTGCCCTCTGAAAATTCAGCATCTAGATTGGTATACTTCTGCATTGCATCTACTAACCTGCCTTTAATAGCTGCGGGGTTCTCATCTTTCTTCTGAGTGATTTCAGCTAGCTTTGAGTAATTGATAGGCTTAACCTGAATTTCCCTCATGTCTTCTGTGAGACAGGTTAGCATGTAGTCTCGTGCCACTCTACCTTCATTGCCTGCTTGACTAGTTTGGTAATTCCACCCAGGGTCTTGATCTGGGATGTCCATTGCCCCAGCAGCCAGATGCTGATGAATGGTGTGGGTGTGGTCTGCTTTGTGTCTTGCAGAGTTTATTATGCAATGTTTGCCATCCACCATGCAACAGTAGGAAAATAAGACAATAATTTTGTCTTTCCAGATTACGTCAGAAATCCCTGCTAAATGCTGAAACTCCTCACTGAATTTCCCAGGGTCTGTGAAAAAGTTTCCTAATTTGGCTTTCAATTCTTTAAATCTCCCATGCTGAAGGGTATATGCGCTCTCATGGTCTGCCCATTTGACCTAGTTACTTCTTGAAGAGGGCCCAGGGATGAGTATATTTCCTGTGGTGCTGTTGGAAACAGCGTTGCTTTCTCAGGTTGGGGGCAGGAGGGGTGCTGAGAGGACTATAAGCTGGAGGGATGCCTTTAGTGTCTTTTAGGGGAGCTGTCACCGACCCCTCTGAGTCCTCAGGGGTCCTGCAGCTTTCTCCCCATGCCCTGATAATAATGCTGTCTATGGTGCATGAAAGCCTGAACATAAGAGATTTCATGCCACTTTCCTTGATTTTTACAGAAAAGATCTAACTGAAGGATATAGTATAGTAACTGGTGGACCCATTGGAGGGCCAAACCTCTGAGTCACCCAATATATACAGCAGTCAAGCTGTGTTACAAAGTAAAATCATCTTCCTCTTCTTTAAGCTGTCCATGTCTAGGGCAGGGTCCTCCCATCATCTCAGGATATGTCTCAAAGGACTGTCTGCCAGTATGGACTGGTCCCATTTCCATAAAGAGACACACAAAATCATGGAAGGGCTGAACTACTCCACCCACATCAGCATTCTGATCCTGGAGCTATCCCATGGGAGAAACTGAATCCTCCGTTCACCAGTTTCTTTCCCCTTGGTGGTGGGTTTACTGCCGCCTTCCCTTCCCGTCCACTGCAGGACTCACTTAAGTCCATCTTGGAGGAGCCTGCCCATAGCCCAGGACTCCTCCACCTTCTGCCTGTCCTTTCTTTAGGTCTTCCAGTCCATAATTGTTGTTGTTGTTAAGTGCCATTGAGTCAGTTCTGACCCATAGCAACCCTGTATAAGGTTTCTGAGCTGTTTCTGAGCTTGAACCGCTGACCTTGTGATTCAAACTGACTTTACAGTCCAGCATATTAACACACAGCGCCATATCAGGACTCCATTGTTGGTGACCCACAGTTAGGAAAGGGGTAGCAGAAGGGTGAATTCCCCTGCTCCTAGCATCTGTGTAATTCCTATTGCACCCCTGTTAAAAAAACACAGACTGGCACCAGCACGTAAAAGATAGGCTGGACTGAGTAAAGATAAAGGCTGGATTCCCGACTTTAACAGTTGTCTCAGAAAAAGGAAAGCTCCTTCCTCAGCACCCCCAGGGGTATTACAATTAAACAGATGTTGCAGAAACTGGATTAAAAGTCCTACCTCCCGCTTTTTATTGGAACCCCAAATTCTAAGCTATCTTCATGACAATAGACAATTTTGGGTATCTCCAGCAGTTCGAACTACCAGCTGTTCCATGGGAGAAAGATGAGGTTTTCTGCTCTTGTAAAGATTTACAGCCTCGGAAACCCTGTACAGGGTCGCTATGAGTCCGAACCGACTCCACGGCACATAACAACAACAACAACAACAACCTGCAGAGTTAGGGGAGTCCTGGTGTGGCACTGTGGGCTAATGCACTGGACTGCAAAGTCAGTTTGAAGTGCAAGGTCGGTTCAAGCCCACTAGTTGCTCCTAGGAAACCCTATAACAGGGTTGCTATGGGTCAGAACTAACTCGACAGCACTTAACAACAACAACAACAGCAACACAGATTTAGGGTCCAACCCCAGAGTACTAACAGGTAGTGGCAAAAGGCATAAGGGCCTGCCTAGGGACCATTCTCATAAGACAGGCAAGGGCAGGTTCTGGGAGATAGTATCTAAAGAAAGACCTCCCAAAGAGTGCATGGTTTAGACCCAGGCCCAGCATCAGGCGAAAGTGAAAGTCCAAGTCCCCTTCATGCAAGAGGAAAGACAGATACACACCGAAAGAACCACTCATTCTGCTGTAGTTAAATGTTGTGGGTCGAAATGTGCTGCTTAGGTAAGGGAGCCTCCTCAGGGTGTCACCCCTAGAATCAATTCTCCCTCTCTTATGTAGCTCAGTATTCACTTTCCCTTAGGAGGGAGAGGGGGGCATGGGCTGGGAGTGGCCAGTTTGCATCAGTCCCTGGATGCCCCTAAACTGCGTGTCTTCAGCATAAGGTTGGTGGTGGTTATGTGCCATGGAGTCAGTTCCGACTCATAGCGACCCTGTACAGGGTTTCTCATTCTCTAAAATCCTTACCTGAATGGGAGTTCCTGTGTGGCCCCAGCACGACTGCAGCCACAACGCTGCACCACCTCTTCAGTTGTTGTTGTTAAGTGCCATTGAGTTGGTTCCAACTCATAGTGACCCTGTATAGGGTTTCTGAGGAGCAGCTGGTAAGCTTGAACCACCGACCTTGTGGTTCAAATGGCTTTGCAGTCCAGCGCATTAACCCACAGCACCACAGAAATTGCCAGAGGGGAGTAAAGTCCCCCTCCAATTCATGCAATCCTACAGTTTTTTTTGGACCAGTGGGGAACCAGTTTTCCCATTGAACTCATGTACTCATGTGAATCTACTGCTGTCTGTCATTGCACTCTTTCAGCACACACCACAGGAAAGGAAATAACACAGTAGGAGAGGGATATAGAATGAAAGAATACTCACCAACCGGAACACCAATTCTAGACGAGTCCTATTCTAGGGAGTCCTATTCTAGACAAGCCCCCAAGATGCTAGGGTCTGATAACTTGACTTCTGCAGGTCTGTTGAGATCCAGTTGAGGTTGGCACAACTAGAACACACAGACAAAAAGCAGAAAATAGCAAGCCAGGTTTATTAAGTTATGGGTAGTACACTTCTCAGAAGTGGAAAGCGTTCATCTCTCTAACAAGTGAAAGAGTGTTGGCCTTCTGTTCTTTCTCCCCCTTCATAGGGTTTTTGGCTCATTTCCCTCAGCTTTAATTCTGACTAGTGGCAGGATCTAGGTAACACATATTCTGCATGCTTTTTGATGGTCTGTTGTTGTTGTTGTTGTTAAGTGCCATCGAGTCGGGTCCGACCCATAGCGACCCTGTACAGGGTTTCCAAGGGTGTAAATCTTTACGGGAGTAGAAAGCCTCATCTTTCTCCCGCGGAGCGGCTGGTAGTTTCGAACCGCTGACCTTAAGGTTCACAGCCCGCTTCATAACCACTACACTACCAGAGCTCCTTTTTGATGGTCTAGCACTGCTCTATTTCTCAGAAAGCATGTTGGGCCCAGTTTCCTGGAATTGCTGATTCAAGTACCAGGTGCTGGGGTGTGGTTAGGCTGGCTGTTAGGTTCCTACTCTGTCCCTAACAGTTACAGTATGCATTTATTAATTTTGTGCATTATGACTCCTCCTGGTAGCATAGTGGGTTACTAGAAGGGCTGCTAACCACAAGGTCAGCAGTTTGAATCTATCCGCTGTTCCATGGGAGAAAGAGGAGGCTTTCTGCTTCTGTGAAGATTTAATTAACTCACTGAACTGTAAGGTCAGCAGTTCAAACTTACCAGCCACTCCTTGGAAACCCTATACAGGGTCCCTATGAGTTGGAACCAACTAAACGGCACTTACCAACAACACTGTGATGGCTGGAGTTCTGGTGGTGCTGTGGGATAAAGCACTGTACCACAGGGTCAGGGTGAATTACAAGGTCAGTGGTTTAACTCACCAGCTACTCCTTGGAACCCTATACAGGGTCCCTATGAGTTGGAACAACTTGATGGCACTTAACAACAACAACAGTGTGATGACTGGAACTGCCGTTGCCTTGGCAGGGCCAGACCAAATGATTTCTCAATTGCACTAGGCAAATCTGCTGCACAAGACCTTTTTAAAGTGTTGGAGAGCAAAGATGTCAGCTTGAGGACTAAGGTGCACCTGACCCAAGCCATGGTATTTTCAATAATCTCATATGCATGTGAAAGCTGGACAGTGAATAAGGAAGACCATAGAAGAATTGATGCTTTTGAGTTATGGTGTTGGAGGAGAATATTGAAAGTGCCACGGGCTGCCAAAAGAACCAATAGATCGTTTTGGAAAAAGTGCAGCCAGAGTGCTCCTTGGAGGCCAAGATGGCCAAACTTCGTCTCTCATACTTCGGACATACTGTCAGGAGGGACCAGTCGCTGGAGAAGGATATCATGTTTGGTAAGGTGGAGGGTCAGAGAAAAAGAGGAAGACTCCCAGTGAGATGGATTGGCCAGGAGGCAGCATCGATGGACTCAAGCGTGGCAACAGTAGTGAGGTTGGCCCAGGATCAGGCAGTGTTTCCTTCTGCTGTGCATAAGGTCGTTATGGGTCATTACCAACTCAATGGCACCTAACAACAACAACAACAATAACATGGCCCTTAGGCCAGAGGTTCCTCACCCTTGGCAACAGTGACCTTCCTCTTAATACATTTTACATAGAGGGTCCCAGGGCAAGTTAAGCAGAAACTTAAGTGTGTTAAAGAACACTCATTGCCATCAAGCTGATTAAGACTGTCAATCTTAACAGGAGCAGAAAGCTGGTGGGTTTGAATTGACCTTGCAGCTAGCAGTCTAGTGCCTATCCTATGGTGCCACCAGGGCTCCTTGTTTAAGAAACAATCAGGTTCAAATCAGTCAAGAAATATGATTTCATTTCTCAATAATCCATTGTTAACATTCTTTTCAGTCTCTTAAATAGCAGAAAATTCCATAAAATATATTACCTAGAAGTAATACACAGTTAAAAGTTATTTACAGTAAATACAGTTCTTATTTATACTGCAAATCCCTCAAAGGATCAGGTATTTGTGATTTATGGTATCTTGTACTCTTAAAGAGTACATTTGCAATGAAAGAATGAATAAAAATCTAAGTTTAAACATCACATCTCTTCACCTGATCCCTGACATTTATAATCCAGAAAGTAATTATTCTATGCCTTTTCCAAATTTAATGGCAAAATTTAAGACTGTTGTAGAAATATTATTCTCCATAATGTGGTGGCGTAGTGGTTACAAGTCGGCCTGCTAACCTCAAAGTCAGCAGTTTGAAACTACCAGCTGTTCTGTGGAAGAAAGATGAGGCTTTCTGCTCCCATAAAGATGTAGCCTCGGAAACCCTGTGCAGGGTTGCTATGAGTCGGAACCGACTCCATGGCACATAAACACCACCACCAAACATCAAATAAAGCTTTACATTTTAGTCCACGGGGAAAATAACATTGAATAATTTTAGCTGAGGGTTGGGAAAAAAAAAGGTAAAGCAATGCTTAAGCTAGCCAGTAAAACTATCATTAAGAGTATGGATGAAAATAATTACATCAGCCTGAAGTACTGGTTATTGTTGTGATGTGCCGTGGAGTCAGTTCTAACTCATAGTGACCCTGCACAGGGTTTCTGAGGCTGTAAATCTTTATGGGAGTAGAAAGCCTCATCTTTCTCCTGAGGAACAGCTGGTAGTTTCGAACTGCTGACCCTGAAGTTAGCAGCCCGATTCATAACCACTATGCTACCAGCCTGAAGTAGTTACTTTTAAATAATTGCATGAGATGGTTGAGTCCCAGAGCTAACTGAGTCAGGGTTGGGACTGGGAGACGGGTCTACTTTCTAAACCTCCTAAACCTACTTTTTCAGAATTTGATTAATATTATTTTATTATAGTTTCTACTCAGATGATAAAAGGCATCTATGCAGTTTAAACTGTATCTCTGATTATATCCCCTAGAGAACATCCAGAACTAAATTCAATTAAGATAATTTATAATTTGGTGTTTAAGTTAAATTAGTAAGACCTGATATCACAGTGGTTAAGTGCTTAACTGCTAACCCAAACGTTGGCAGTTCAAACTGACCATCTCTGCTCTCTGGAAGAACGATGTGGCAGTTTGCTTCTGTAAAGACTTCCACCTTGGAAACCCTCTGGGGCACGTCTCTTCTGTCCTGGAGGGTCTCTATGCATTGGAATCGACATGATGGCAATGGGTTTTTCAGACTGTACTGTGATGCTTTGAGCAAGGGACAGCCACTTAAAAACCATACCTGGAGCGCTCTTACTGATCTCAGAGCACCTAGAGAATAGCTAAAAAATTTAATATCTCCATCACATGTCAAATACATCAGTAATAATTGTTCCTCATTATTACTTTGTGTAATTTTTCTGCACTTTTGATAACAGCATCTTTCTCAAGGCTTATATCAGTGGTAGACCACACTTTAGTCCATTGGAACCAGAGTCTTCTTGCTTTTGTAGACGATACTGTAATTTGTTTCTAGTTCAAAAATTAGTCTTCAGACTGTATGATGATAATATCAAATAATGATTTAAATGGACTTAGAAAATAAGTACATGTTAATAAATATTAATTGCTGTCAGATTCAGGGGTATCTGATGTATAACTATAGGCAACAGAAGTCCTCATGTGGTGCTGTAGGATAAGCTCTGGACTGCTAACCACAAGGTCGGTGGTTCAGACCCAGCAGAAACCTATTCAGAACCAACTCAACAGTACTTAACAACAATATGCAACTAAATATTAAGCCATGTATGCATTATGTACAAGATTGTATGCTAACATTTAAGAAAATTTTGAAATTCATCAGATGAGATCTCTTCACTTAGACATTACTTTCTTTAACCAGTAAGATTTGAAATGATTGTAATTTCTCATTGGTTTTTACCACATCTACTTATTTTTGCTTGTTTTAGTTTTTTACAGGCTGGTGGATTATCATCGATGCAGCTGTTATTTATCCCACAATGAAGGAGTTCAACCACTCATACCATGCCTGTGGTGTTATTGCCACCATCGCCTTCCTAATGTGAGTGCCATTGTTATTGACACTATTTACATAGCTTGTCATAAAATGTCTACATAGACAGTAAAGCCTGTGAAAGCCAGGAACCTGTCAGGGAAGGAAAACTCACATCGTTTCCATAAACAAAGAGTGATAGAAAAGTGTGAAGTCTGTACCCCATCGAAAGCAGAACACTTGCGAGACTCAGAAAACAAGGCAGTTCTGATTCTCACAGGTTTTCCTGTAACTGTATAAACTTACATTTTGAAAATGGCAACTTAATTGACTGTTGTTAAAGTTTAGTACTAACAGAGAATGGCTTATAAAGAAAAGCAAGTTGTCTTTTCTGTTCCTCTCTTCTCCCACTTCTGCCTCAGACCTTTTCTTAACTAGTCTTTTATTTTTTGCTGTCAGAGTTGATTACATTTGGGTCAGAAACCATGTATTTTGTATAAAGGTTTATACAGGTAGAGTAATGAACAAAACGGGGGAATGCCCATGTTGTCATGAAATTTACAATCTAATGAATGAGGCAGACAGTAACTAAAGAGAAATATGTAGTGTGTTATATAACGATAAGTGGTTAGAAGAAAAAAAATTAAGCAGAGAAAGGAAATAGATATCAACAGTGAATATAGAAAAGTCAAGGAAGGCCTCACTAAGAAGACTTAAAAACACAATAGAGAAGTTGGCTTTGGGGGATATATGAGAGGCCTATTCCAGGCAAACAGGGCAGGAAGTACAAAGTTCTATGGCAAGGAAGCCAGTGTGGCTGGAGTGGTGTGGTTGATGAGGTCAGAGAGTGAGAGGAGATGGGGATTGGAATAGTCTTGTAGAGCATTGAAAGAAGGACTTTGCTTTCATTGTGAGTGAGAGAGAAACCTCTCCTGGGTTTGGAGCGGAGGAATGACATGAGCTGCCTCCGCTGTGAACAGAATCACTTCTGTTGGACTCATTTTGAAACTCCCTGCCATTGAGTCAATTCCTACTCATAGCCACCCTGTGTAGAGTTTCCGAGGTTGTGAATCTTTGCAGGAGCAGAAAGCCTCATCTTTCAGCTATGGAGTGACTGGTGGGTTTGAACTGATGACCTTGGTTAGCAGTCCAGTGCTTATCCTACAATGCCACCAACAAAAGTTTAAAAAATCAGTAAGCAAAACTCGCTGCAAAGCCAAGTAACATGTTTTCCTTATCAGTTTCAGTGTTATGGCCCCATACCACTAAAAGGAACTTTCTCTAATGTGTTGTTTTCTCCTTGCTTTCTTAATATTTTCTCAGATCCATGCTACTTTTTCATTTGTTTCATAGTTGACATCTTTTTAATTTAGTATTGCTTGTTTTTCCTGAAGTTTCTGGTTGCCTCCATGCCCAGAATTTCTGCTTTATTACGTCTGGAGAATTTTTTTCCAATAAGCTCTCAGTTGATGCTTATTTTACTGCTCCAGGGACCACAACCACTGTTGTAGAGAGCATTTGGTTTAAAGGACTTACTGGAGGTCATATGAGCCCATGACTGAAGACCCATGAAGCGTACCTTAAATTTGGGAAACTTTATCTTATTGTATCTGATAATTTAATGTCCTGGATAATTAATTCTTGCAGTCAGGAACCTTGATTCTTGGTTTTATTTTATTCATACAGGATCAATGCAGTATCCAATGGACAAGTCCGAGGTGATAGTTACAGTGAAGGTTGTCTGGGTCAAACAGGTAAATCTGCAGACAACATCCTAAGATATATGTTGGTATCCTTACATTGAGAATTATATGTGGAAGTGCTACCTAGAGTCCAGTTTATTTAAGGATTTGAATGGGTAGATCTTAAGCAATTTAAATGGTGAATCTACATATTACATCTCCACAAAAATAAATGGGATAGACAGCTGTCAACCTTTAAAACTTTATTTTCACAAAACAGGAAAAACTGATGAAGGCAGCTTTGATCTCTGCTCTCAGACTCTTTCTCTTGTTAGATGAACTTAAAAACAGAAATTCTTATCTACCATAACCTTGGGATAGAATAAACAAATGCTAATAGTGTTAATAATTAATTAGCCAAAATAGCTAGAGCCAGGAATAGAAGAGGGTCTTCACATCTTGAATGTCTTGAAATACAGTTTGCTAGCTAATCAAGCACAGCTTTGGAGGCCCAGATCCAGTTGTATATATTTTAATATCACATTTTATGAGCAATGGTTAATTATTTTGGAATTAGTGTTTTATGTCTTGGACATGAAGTCAGAAATTAACATTAACATGAAATCAGAGTATAACATTCTATTTGCTGTGCTTTATTGAACTAGGTAATGTTTTTATTAAAATAGATTTGTGTGATAGTCTCATCTTAGAATTCATTTTATACTGTCTAAAAATCCATTTATTTTACAGCAAATCTTCATAAATATGACATAAATGTGTTTTAAAAGTTGATTTTCCTCCTTGTTTACATAACTTTAATGCAGCCTCCCTAAATGCTACCCACAGTAAATTTTAATTTCCTGAAATGTATAGCATCTTTTAGATTCTTATAGCAATGCTTATGATTCTTAAGTGTATTTATTTGCTTAGAAGTACTCTGAGAGAACTTTAAACTTTGAAACACAATTTCTAAAATATATGGAGAATAAGCTTCTAATGATGGTAAAACATATTTTGTGAGATGTTTTATAGGAAGGTTGAGTAAATTATTTTTCAGTATAGGTCTTTGGGAAATAAATAAACATGTAGAGTATACAGACTAATAAGGCAAAGAACAACATCTGCACTGATGAAAGACACTTAACATCTCTTCTTCCATCTACGCATTATAGACTTTAATGGCAACTGTATGTTGTTGTTTGGAAAAGTTTAATTGTACTCACTGGCCACAAGAGAAACCACTCTGATAAAATGGTATTTCTTTCAAGGGGCTCGCATTTGGCTGTTTATTGGTTTCATGTTGGCCTTTGGATCGCTGATTGCATCTATGTGGATTCTTTTTGGAGGTTATGTTGTTAAAGGTAAGAGAAAGCAGTTTGCATTTTACTTCAATTGAATGCTTAATTTTCACATTAAAATCTGTTATCTAGATAAATATTTTACTGTGTTTTGGGTGAAAGTGTACATAGCACTTGAGGCTCCTATTTAACCATTTGCCCACAGTGTTCAGTGCCACTGTTTATATTCTCCACAGTGTGTGCCCCATAAGTATTTTATTTGCTTATTTGCATATTTTTAGCATTCCTTTTCTTTTGTATTTTTTATTTTAAAATAGAACCTGGAAGTGATAGCACACAGCTCCAAACCTTGCTTCTCTCTGATATCTAAACACCCCAAGCAGAATATGTGAGAGTGCTTCAGAGAGTTCGAGGAAAAATGGATTAAAAGATAATGGAATTTCAACACAACAATATACCTGGTTCTGCACTAGCCTTACAGTTGTTGTTATGTTCAATCCATCTTATAGGCTGTCTTCCTCTTTTTTGCTGACCCTCCACTTTCTCAAGCATTTTGTCCTTCTCAAGAGACTTGTCCCTTTCGTCCAAAGTATGAGACAGTCTCACCATCTTTACTCCTAAGGAGCATTCTGAATGGCTGTACTTCTTCCAAGACAGATTTGTTTGTTCTTCTGACAGTCCATGGGACTTTCAATATTCTTGACCAATGCAATAAATTAAATGCATTGATTCTTAAAAAAAAAAAAAAGACAATGGAACTTTTTCAGGAACATTTTGAAACTCCTTATTTGTGTGTGTGTGTGTGTGTGTGTGCTTTATAGCTGTTGGACAGGTGTTGATTTACTGAATAATACTAGAGTGGAAATTTCCTTATTTAAGCCTCCCTGGTAATATGCTGATCTCCTTGTAGATAGAAATGTAGATTAAAACTTAATGTGCATCAGCTATATAAGGTCAGTTTGAGGCCAGCTCAGGAAAGGGCCTACTGTTAGATCCTTGGCTGAAATTTCACCTTGAAGGACCCCAGGAAAATACCAAATCCATTTAATGTTCATCGTAAAAATAGACTAGTCTATTAAAAATGTGATTTTAAAGATTTACAACAGCTAGACCAGCATAAACCTAATCTAGCTCATATTTTTACACAATTTCTTCAAATAAAATCCAACTATTCTAGATTAAAATCATGAGTTACCTGATTTTTAATTAAAATTCTTTTAACTTTACAGACAGGAATTATAGGCATTTAAAATTTATAGTTAGTTTTACTTTTGCTTGTATAATTTCTTATTAAAACCATGTTATCAAAATACCTGTTTTTTGCTTCACATGGCATCATAAATAGTTTTCTTGCTGTTGATCTTTTTCACATTGTAAACAGATTTTTTTGTGTGTGATTATGTAAATTATATAATACTTGCTCACTGTAGAAAACCAAAGAATACAGAAGAGTTCCAAGAAGGAGGCAAAATGACTGATAATTCTTCTTTTGCAGATACAACACTATTAATATAGACATTTTGTAGGAATGTCTTTAGCTCATAGAATTTTAGGTTATTTTCGTAAAGGCTTCTGACATCAAGTAACACCGTGTTGTGCTCCAAATATTATTATTAGCAGCAGATCTGTTAATTTTGCAGAGTTGCCTTGACGTAACACCTACCCGAGCCTTTCTAGTGGTGATTATTTAATGTGGAATAGTAACAAAGGTGTGTCCAAAACAAAGTGATTTGAAGAATTTTCAGAATAAAGGTTGACAGTGTTTCTGTTCATGGTGTCTCAGTTTGTCACTTAGTGAGTAACCAGTGGCAGTGCCAGTGGTAGAAATTGATGAGATTTCAATCCAGGATAAAATTGGAACAAGATGCTCTTCTAGCAGTCTTCCTCCATCTTAGCTACTGGCCACTCTGTCCTTCCAGGTACTCAGGCCAAAAGCTTTGGGTGATTAATGCCTGCCACGATGACATCCCTCTTTCTCTCATATCCAGTCCATCTGCAAATCTTGACTCTGCTGCCAAAATATATCCTGTATCTGGCCATTTTTACCATCTTCACTGCTACCACCAGGTTCAGTTCACAATTTCCTGAAATGGCCTAATTGATTTCTTTGTTTCTTTTCTTGCCCTCTTTAGCGGGCTCTCTCTCAGTGCAGCAGTGAGAGTGAGCCTGTTAGAATATGTCAGCTCATTTCACCTACCTGCTCAAAACTCACCAGTGGCTTCTTAATGTCACTCAATACAAATCCAAGTCCTTCCTATGACCTCCCGGGCTCTATAGGATCTTCACCCCCACTGCTCACCTGCTTCACTTCCTACGTTTCTCTCCTTTGCCCACATGGCCGTTCCTCTCCTATACCTGGCACACCCCACTGCAAGACTTCTGCTTGTGCTGTTCCCACTGCCCTCGCTGATTTCACATCCTTAATTCATGTTACCGTCTCATGAGGCCTTCCTGGCCTCTGGTGTAAAATGGCATACCAGCCACTAGATATTCTATACCTTTCTTGCTTTATTTTTTTCTCTTTATGTGTTTATTCTTTTTATTGCCCAGCTCTGTGAGGGGAAAAAAAAATAAGCAAATTGTTTACTTCTGTATCCTCCACACCATGAACAATGTCTGGCACATAGTGTACAAATATTTGTTAAGTGAATGGACCAAACCAAAACCTGCTGCCATCAAGTCAATTCTGACTCATATCCACTTGTGTAGAGTTTCCAAGGCTATGAATTTTTATGGAAGCAGAAAGCCTCATCTTTCTCCTGTGGAGCCGCTGGTTGGTTTGAAATGCTGACCTTGCAATAGCAGTCCAATGTTTATCCTATAGCGCTACCAGGGAGCTATCATTCAGTAAACTGAAACTAGACTCTGTCCTATGCATCGTGTCATTTAATATTCAAACCAGCCGTTGTTGTTAGGTGCCACTGAGTCTGTGCCACCTCATACCGACCCTGTGCACAACAGAACAGAACACTGCCCTGTTCTAAGCTACACAGTTGTTTTGCCTGAGACCATTCCTGCTGCCACTATGCCAATCCATCTTGTTGTGGGTCTGCGACCTTTTCGCCTATCCTCCACTTTTTCAAGCATGATGTCCTTCTCCAGGGACTGGTCCTTCCTGATAACATGTCCAAAGTATGAGAGACAAGTTTTTGCCATTCTGGCTTCTAAGGAGCAGTCAGGCTATACTCCTTCTGAACGGATTTGTTTGTTCTTTGGGCAGTCCGTGGTACTTTTAATATTCTTTTCCATCACCATCATTCAAGTGATGTCTTTTGTGGTCTTCCTTATTCATTGTCCAATTTTCACATGCATATGAAGTTATTGAAAATACCATGTTTTGAGTCAGGCTCAGCTTAGTCCTCAAATTGACATCTTTGCTTTTGACCACTTTAAAGAGGTCTTGTGCGGCAGATTTGCCTAATACAGTACATAGTTGGATTTCTTCACTGCTGCTTCCATGAGTGTTGATACTGGATCCAAGAAGTCTTTGACAACTTCAGTCTTTTCTCCATTTATCATGATCTTACTTATTGGTCCAGTTGTGAGGATTTTTGTTTTTGTGACATTGAGGTGCAACCCATAGTGAAGTTTTTTAACTTCATCAGTAAGTATTTTAAGTCCTCTTGGTTTTTAGCAAACAAGGTTTTATCATCTACATATTGCAGGTTGTTTTCCTCCAGCTTTTCAGATGATTTGCTCAGTATACAGTTTGAATAAGTATGGTAAAAGAATATAACCCTGGCGCATACCTTTCCTGATATTACGCTATTCAGCGTCCCCTTGTTCTATTTGAACACTGCCTCTTGATCTATGTACAGGTTCCTCAAGAGTACAATGAAGTGTTGTGGAGTACCCAAACCAACCATTGTTGTTGTTAGTGTTGTGGAGTCAGTGCAACTCATAGTGACCCTGTGTAGGGCTTCCAAGGAGTGGTTGGTGGGTTTGAATGGCATGCTGACCTGGCAGTTAGCAGTCTAGTACTTAAAAATCTGTTATGATAGACAAGAAACTGGTATTTGCTAGTAGTATATCTTGAAGCTAAATGAATTAACATCATAAACTTCTAAATATTGCAATTGTTTTTACAGAGAAACCCGTAGTATACCCTGGAATTGCTGTGTTTTTCCAGAATGCCTTCATCTTTTTTGGGTAAGTTTAGTTTGTTTTCCATTCTTCATCCTGCCTTTTTATGTTTTTATTTTCAGTTTTTAATAGCTGATTTATTTTATGTCATTTGTGTGTTTAATTTGCCCCTTGCTGTTGTCATATAAAATATGAAGAATGAGAATGAGAGGATATTTTTAATACGTGGGTTGATTTGCTGCCAGAGTTGGGAACATACGTTAATTTAAAAAATTACCACCACTCCCCCTTAAGTGAAGAACTGTGATTCATGTAATTTTAGTTACATAACACTGATAGTGCTCATTTTAAATCTAGGTCACTAGAAGTTGATTTTAATGAAAGTCTGCTTACAGCCACTTCTTATTAAAAATATGGTTTCTGACTCCGTTATAGTTCTATTTGTAGTGAGCTTTGAATTTGTAAGTATGATTGGCGGTATAGAAAAAACAGTCTTGAAATATTTGATCCTTCTGATACAGTTACAAATAAAAAAATAATTACCATGCACTTCTGCCTTCTTTGCCGTGAGGTCCAAAGAACTGGCTGTTGCCTGGCTACTATTACTGACCATTTTGATCAGTAGTTCTCTAGAAGAATTCTGATCCCAAAAGGGAAATGCAGAACAGTAGTTCAGATTCTCTTACACTTTGAGGGTGGATGAACCCCTGAAACTATTGCCTTGACAGAAGATCTTTAAACCTTAAACCAATAATATTCCCTGAAGTCTTCTTAAAACTAAACAATAGTTTAATTTAGCTAGTAAAGATTGTCTGCCTTGAGCGTTGTGCTTTTTGAAGATTTAGGTACATGGGCTCAAATTGACAACAGGAACTCCAACGATTAGATAGAAAACTGAGGGGGCAGTGAGTTTCTGTTAGTGGGAGAAAAGGAAGGAGGTAGGGTAGTTATACCATTCAAAGAATCTAATAATGTCACTGAGTTGTTCATGCAGAAATTGTTGACTTGGTATATGTTCTGTTGTATATGCTGTCAATAACAATAAAATATAAAATAGGTAATTTTCAGAAAAGATGATTCAAAACTTCTTAAAATACCCAGTATTTTATTAATAATCTTCTCTACTGTTCATTCATTCCTGGAAATTCACCGTACTCTTTCCCCTTCCCTTAGTTCCCACCCCACACCTAAACCTCTCTTCAACCTCTGCATCAGGAGTTCTCTTTTTCAAAAACAGTTTTATTGTGTTTTCAGTGAAAAGCATCAGAAGTTCTTAACCTGGAGTCCATGGATAGGCCTGTGAAGATAGGGAACCACTAGCCATTTCCCTAGGCCAAACACTGGTGTTTCTGTTCGTTTCTGGAAAGAGAAGGGTGTAGCTTTCCTCAGATTGTCAAAGAAGCCCTTAACCCTAAAAAGGTTAGTTAGTTGCCCACTCTTGGCCATCCTGTGTGTGCAGAGTAAAGTTACTCTACAGGGTTTTCAAGACTGATCTTTCAGAAGCACGTTTCTGAGGCCTGGCTTCTAAGGCGCCTCCCAGTGGGTTGGCAACAGTTAATCGTTGATGCCACCCAGGGATTCCTCTAAAAAAATTGTCTGCTGTATACTGTAGGACTTTTCTTCCCCATCCCTCATCTACCCACTAAAAAGACAAAAAAACACCTCTGGACTTGAACCACTTCTTAAAGTGCTAACTGTGTTCTTCAGTGTTAGCCAGCAGTTGTAATTCACACTTATTCAATTCCACCACTAGGCAGTTTTGCAATTAAAAAAAAAAATCATTGTGGAAATTAAAATGTGAACTTAGATGTGGCAAGATGTATAACCTATTTGGATTACAGTTTATGTCCTGAAATTGGCGTGAAACCCCAAAGGGTTTTTAAAAAAGGAAGAAATATATATATAAATGCAAAATCATGCCATAGAGTCACTCTGACATAGTGAGACTGTTTAGGGTTTTTGAGACTGTAAATCTTTACTGGAGCAGAAAGCCTCATCTTTCTCCTGCAAAGCCACTGGTGGGTTTGAACTGCTGACCTTGTGGTTAGCAGTCTAGTGCTTATCCTACTGCACTACCATAGGACTCCCTGCTCAATAACTTGTTTTCTTCATGAAGCTCAGTGATATACATACAAGTGTGTGTATATGTATTGTTGTTGTTGTTGTTAAGTGCTGTCGAGTCGATTCTGACCCATAGTGACCCTGTGTAGGATTTCCAAGGAGCAGTTGGTGAGCTTGAACTGCTGACGTTGCAGTTCAAACAGCTTTGCAGTCTGACGCATTAGCCCACAGCGCCACACCAGCACTCCGTGTATATATCTATATATGCCATTGAGTTTTATGCAGAAAGCAAGTTTATTAAGCAATTCCTATATGCTATGCACCATTCTGGAGTCCTGGTGTGGCACTGTAGGACAAACATTGGATTGCTAACCCCAAGGTCAGTGGTTCATCTCCATCAGCTGCTCCTTGGAAACCCTCTACAGGGTCACTATGAGTGAGGACTGACTTGATGGCACTTCACAACAGCAGTAACAACAGGCACCATCCTTAGTATGTCACATGTAGAGTCTCATTTAATCTCTGTGTTAACTCTCTGACGGTGGTTCCATTATTATCCCCATTTTACGGATGAGAAAACAGGCACAGCGAAGTTAGATAACTTGCTTGAGATCCTTTGGTTAAAATTCAGATTGAGGCTTCTACCTCTGAAATTGAGACTCTACTACAATGATGAAATTTGCAAGTTTGTATGAATTTAGATGACATTTGCTTCTTTTGCTGAGACTTAGTATTGGTTCTGGTTCACTCCCTTTTAAAAAGAATTAGCACTAGTCAAAATTACAAACTGAGTAAACTCTACCCCCAACTTCACAAATAGAATGTATTATTGAAAAGAAAGGTTAGAGAAATAAAAGCTATCACTAAAAGCCCCTTTAAAAAAAGTCATTTTCTACCCAGAAAGTCTTTGTTTACATTTTAAAGAAGTAAAAAGATCATATTGCATTTTTACAGAAAGTAAGTCATCATTTAAGGCTCAGTATTGTCTCTAGCATTCTAAAATGTATTGCTCTATCTGTTGAATGCTTGAGTGAGTTTGTCATTCTGTAGGGCTATGTAGCATTTGTTTATGAGAGAGAGGAAAATATTTGAGCACTGTTGATACTTAAGATTTCTTTTCCTTTCACGGTACAATGCTGAGGCCAAAGTTTCTTTAAAGAAACTCAACTCACTGTTCCAGTCTCCACAGGGTTAGAGATTGCTCTGGGGAATCAATACCTACAACTTCAGCCAAAGGAAAATAGGGTAGAGTTCCAAGGCAGGGATCAGAGACACTTCAGTGGTAGGCAGGACATTCACTGAGAACAAACTTGGCCCTTCTCTTAATCTACCCGGCAAGGATGTAAGAAAAAGTAAATTCCTTCTTGAATTGTGGCTTTTAACAGAGAAGTAAATCAATATGTCATAGCAGAGAGAAACAGAGGATTGGAAAAGGAAAAACCGTGAGGAAGTGTTACCTTTTCCAATGAAGAGATAACACTTAAATTCATAAAGTAGTAATCATATTTCACAAAACATTGGAAACTGCGGACTTGTCATTTTCTCAAAATAGCTACAATAAATCTATGCAGCAAATTTAGTTAATGTCTCATTTGTTAACTGGTGTACCTCTGAAGTCTAAAAACAAATTTGGTTTTGTGAAAATACTACAAGCCAATGGAAATTCAATTGAACTCATTGACATTTTGATTGGAATCATTGTAGCAGATTGCCTACCGTTCTGATTTATAATAGAACAGTACAGCTTAGAAATTACTGTTTCAGAAATCAGAAACAGATGTCAGTACCAAAGGTGACCATCTGACAATGGAGGAGGGACTGGCTCTTGCCCAAGAAACTCTTCAGATGACAGCTCACATCTGTTGACTAGTCTCTGAATGTACCCAGTCTCTTTTAAGCTATCTGGAAAGGCGAGAACCTAGTAACCAGTTATGATTTTTCTTTTTACAGCAGTGGGTTTGATATTAACCATAAGAGCAGAAATCAAATCACCTTTTGGATGTTTATTAAATTTTTTATAAAGAGAAATTATTCCTTCCACAAGAGGGTATAGATGACTTCCGGTTGCATTTTTTTTCTTCATTAAAAATCACTCAAGTACGTACCTTGATGAAGGTCTTATGAAACAGTTAAAAATTGATCATTAACAACTGTGAACTTAACTTATACACTGATCGTTGGAAAGCAGAAGAGAAGAGAAAATTAATTTCTGCATATGCAATTGAAATGTCTGCTCTTTCTTCCACCACTCGTCTGTCAGTTTGTCACACTGTGGTGGCTTACATGTTGCTGTGATGCTGGAAGCTATGCCACCAGTATTTTCAATATGGGCAGAGTCACCCAGGGTAGACAGGTTTCAGCAGAGCATCCAGAATAAGACAGACTAGGAAGAAGGAGAGATGAACTGCTTATAAATGTTTAGCCACTGAAAATCTTACGAATAGCAGTGAAACCTTGTCAGAAATAGTGCCAAGGATAAACCCCTTAGGTCAGAAGGCAATCAAAATACAACTGGGGAAGAGCTGTCTCCTCAAAGTAGAATTGACCATGATGATACAAATGAAGTAAAGCTTTCGGTACCTTCATTTGCTGATGGGACACAACACAAAATGAGGAGAAACAACTGTAAAAATCTGTTAGTAGTCTGCACGTGGAATGTACAAAGTATGAACCTAGGGAAATTGGAAGTCATTAAAAATTAAATGGAACTAGATCCTAGGCATTATTAGTAAGCTGAAATGGACTACTATTGGCCATTTTGAATCTGGCAATATGTGATTTACTATGTTAGAAGCGACAGATGTAAGAGGAATGGTACCACATTCATCAACAAAAAGAACATTTCAAGATCAGTTTTGAAGTACAACACTGTCTGTGATAGGTTAATATCCATACACCTATGAGGAAGATCAGTTAACACTACTGTTATTCAAATTTACACCCCGGCCACTAAAGCCAGTGATGATGAAGTTGAAGAATTCTCCTAACTTCTTCAGTCTGAAATTGATCAAACATGCAATTAAGATGTATTGATAATTACTGGTGACTGGTATGTGAACAAAAAGGATCAGTGGTCTGAAAATATGGCTTTGGTGACAGAAAAGGGGCTGAAGATCACAGGATAAAGTATTGCAAGAGCATTGACTTCTTCATTGCAAATACTTTTTTAAAAATAACATAAAAGTTGACTGCATACATGGACCTCACCATATGGAATACACAGAAATCTAATTGGCTACATCTGTGGGAAGAGATGGTAGAAAAACTCAATATCATTAGCCAATACAAGACCAGGGTTAGATTGTGGAGCAGATCAACAATTGCTCATATGCAAGTTCAGACTAAAGCTGAAGAAAATTGAAATAAGTCCATGAGAGCCAATATGTGATCTTGAACATATCTCCCCTGAATTTAGAGACCATCTAAAAAACAGATTTGAGGCATTAGACACCAGTGACCAAAGACCAGAAGAGTTGTGGGGTGACATCAAGAATATCATACAGGAAGAAAACAAAAGGTCATTCAGAAGACAAGAAAGGGAAAAAACAACACAAAATGAATGGTAGAAGAGACTCTGAAACTTGCCCTCCAGCAAAGTATTATAATAAAATGTGCAAAGACTTCGAGTTAGAAAACCAAAAGGGAAGAACATGCTCAGCATTTTTCAAGCTGAAAGAACTGAAGGAAAAATTTAAGTCTTGGCTTGTAATACTGAAGGATTCTGTGGGCAAAATATTGAATGATGCAGAAAACATCAAAAGAAGATGGGAGCAGAAGCAACTTGGAGGAGACGGGAGTGACCCGAGAACGCTGCCAGCTCCGTGAGCCTCCTCGACAAGCCCAAGAGTGAGATGAACACAGAGGAGCTGCAGAAGTGGGAGGAGGAGTTTAACACCGGGCCTCTCAGTGTCACGCAGTCCGTCAAGAACAGCATCCAAGTGCTGTCACAATAACAAGAAGCTGCTAGCCTGAAGACTTTTGACAGGCACGGCAGCATGGTGCTGAAGACTGTGAAAGATACGTGGACCCAAGTCCTCAAGAGTGGCAAAGGCAAGAAGAAGTCCAAGCCTGCCAACGAGGACCGCTACATCTCCCAAGATGTTCCTGCATGGGGACTTTGTCATCGTGGTCCTGCGGAGCCCACTCATTGCCAGCAATTAGGAGCCCAGAGCCACCACCCCACGAAGACCTGTTTTGTGTTGGGGAGAATAAAGTCCCTGTATCTTTTTCTACTAAAAAAAAAAAAAAAAGATTGAAGGAATACACAGTCACTGTACCCACCAAAAAATGGTCCATGTTCAACCATTTCAAGAGGTATCATATGATCAAGAACCAATAACACTGAAGGAAGAAGTGCAAGGTACGCTGAAGGCATTGGCAAAGAACAAGACTTCCAGAATTGATGGAATACAAATGGAAATGTTTTCAACAAACTGATGCGCCACTGGAAGCACTCACTCATCTCTGCCAAGAAATTTGAAAGACAGCTACCTGGCCAAATGATTGGAAGAGATCTGTATTTGTGCCCATTCAAAGAGAGGTGGCCCAACAGAATGCAGAAATCATTGAACAATACCATTGATATCACATGCAAGTAAAATTTTGCTTAAGATCATTCAAAAATGGCTGCAACAGGGAACTACCAGACGTTAAAGTCAGATTCAGACGATGATGTGAAATGAGGGGTATCACTACTGACATCAGATGGATCTTGTCTGAAAGCAGAGAATACCAGAAAGATGTTTACTTGTGCTTTCTAAGACTATGCATAGGCATTCAACTATGTGGATCATGACAAACTGTGGATACCATTGTGGAAAATGGGTATTCCAGAATACTTCATTGTACTCATGAGAAACCTGTACATAGACCAAGAGGCAGTCTTTTGAAAAGAACAACAAGATTCTGAAGGTTTAAAATCAGGGAAGGTATGCGTGCCAGGGTCGTGTCCTTCTACTATACTTATTCAATCTGTATGAGGAGCACATAATCTGAGAAGCTGAATTATATGAAGAAGACATTTGCATCAGGATTGGACGATATTAACAACCTGAGATATTTAGATGACAACCTTGTTTGCTGAAAGCAAAGAGGACTTAATATATTTACTGATGAAGATAAAAGACTACAGCCTTCAGTATGGATTGCATCTCAATGTAAAGAAAACAAAAATCCTCACAACTGACCAATAAATAGCATCAAGATAAACAGAGAAAAGATTGAAGTTGTAAAAGACCTCATTTTGCTTGAATCCACTATCAACACTCATGAAAGCAACATTCAGGAAGTCAAATAACATTGCATTAGCCAGTTCTGCTGAACAAGACCTCTTAAAAGAGTTCAAAAGCAAAGATGTCAATTTAAGAACTAAGGTTCACCTGCCCTAAGCCATGGCATTTTCAGTAGCCTCATGTACATCTGAAAGTTGGACAGTGAATAAGGAAGAACACTGAAGCATTGATGCATTTGAGTTGTGCTGTTGTAGAATATTAAAAGTACCATGGACTGCCAGAGGAACCAACAAATCTATGTTGAAAAAAATACAGCCAGAATGCTCCTTAGGAGCCAGGATGGCGAGACTGTGTCTCTCATCCTTTGGACAGGTTATCAGGAGGGATCAGCCCCTGGAGAAGGACATCATGCTGGGTAAAGTGGAGGGTCACTGAAAAACAGGAAGACCCCCAACTATATGGATTAGCACAGTGGCAGCATCAATGGGCTCAAGCATAACAATTATGAGGATGATGCAAGACCAGGCAGTGATTTGTTCTATTGTGCAGAGGGTCCGTATGAGTCAGAACCAGCTTGGTGGCACCTAACAACAGCAACAACTCTGCCTTAAATTTCTCCCTCTTCCCTTTCTCCTCAATCCAAGCCCTGTTAAATATGCCTATTAAACTTGCTCTCTTTTGTTTGTCCCTTTATTTATGTTCTGGTCATTATCACCCTAACACTGGTTCTTCCCTCTTTCCCTGGTTACATCTTCCCTCTGATTCATGATTCCTGCTGTCAGTTTCCTCCTAAAACATACTCTCATCTCATCATCTCCTTCTTAAAACTTTGAACTGACTATAGGAGAAATCAAAATTGGCAGAAGTCAGGCCAAATTCTGCCCGCAGTTCTATGTTATTTAGCCTGATAGTTTATTTCACTGAGCCACCATTTAAACATCAAGAGATTTTACATAAAGATCTGCATTTTTTTAGATTTTAGACCTGACAGCTCTGGCCTTGTATGGTACCTCCTTCATTCATTGTCTGGGACTGCATACCAGCTACCATCCCTCCCTTTTTTTTTTTTTTCCCAAAGTTTTTATTGTGAATTGAGTAAACTTGTACATGCAACAGTTTATACGCTTTGGTTCCTCTCAGTGATTATAGTCCTCTCCATGCAACAACAGTTACTCTGCTTCCTCCCTGTGACTCCTATTTCCACTCCACCCATCTTCCCATCTCAACTTTGTTTTTAGGGAAATGTTGCCCTTTTGATTTTGAGTAATTGACCGTCCTGTGGGGAGCACACCTTACTAGTGTTGTTGTTCCCCCCTTTATGCTTATCTACTGCTTGGCTAAAAATTGGGCCATGAGGGTGAGTTCCTTTCCAGACCTGAGCGGTGGTCAAGAGCCATAATCTTAGGTTCCTCCAGTGGCTTTCTGACCAGTGAACCCAGCTGTTAAAAATTTGTTTAAATAATTTTGAGTTTTGTTCCACATTTTCTCCTACTTTGATGTGAGACCTTTTAATGTGATCCCTTTCAGAGTAGTTGGTAGTGGTAGCTGGGAATCATCTAGTTCTTCTGGTCTCGGAGTCGTGGAGACTGATGTTCACAAGTTCCATTAGTCCATTGGACTAATTGATTCCAAGCATCTTCAATTCTCATAACTCTTTATTGTGCACATGGAGAGACCAATAGCTGCACCGTAGACAACCACTCATGAGTTTTTAGATCCCAGATGCTCTTCACCAAAGTAGGATGCAGACCATTGTCTTTGTAGACTGTGTTATGCCAATTGACCATGGTGCCCCTGACACTATGGTCCTGAGCGTACTAGCCCAGCAACTCACTGCCTTCAGGTGTTTGATAATATCTTGGACATGTCCATCATTTTGCCCGTTGTATGCTTCACCACATTCATAGCTGTGTTTTCAGGAAAGGTAAATACTCATGTATAAATATCTTCTTTCAAACTCACATATTTTGGGTATATTCCCACTCTTCCTCCTATGCCCATTCAGGCTGTATCCTTGTCCAGGTATCTACCTGCAGAACACTGATGTTCCAAGGTTGTGTATTTATCACTATTTACCTCGATCCCATTTAGCCCTTGCATACCTCCCTGTGTTTTCACCTGTCTTCATCATTCTTCTGCAGACCTCCCTCTTCTTTTATGTTGTCCTCCCCATAACCTAGTTAACACGTGTTTCCCCTCTACCCAGTGAATTACTCACCCTTCCCTCCTACCTCTGGTAACCATCAAAGAATGTTTGTTTTAGTATGAAAACCTTTTCTTGAGTTTTTACAATAGTGATGGTGGTGGTCATATGCCATCAAGTCGGTTCTGACTTACAGCAAGCCTGTACAGGATTTATGTATGTAGAGCATATAGCCTGGCACCTGCCTGCTTGACTTATCTGAAGCACTTAAATCCCTTGTAAAGAGCCTGGTGACTCTTGGTTAAGCATTGGACTAGTAACCACAAGGTTGACAGTTCAAACCCACCAATCACTCTGCAGGAGAAAAATGAGGCTATCCATATCTGTAAAGATTTAGTCTTGTTAACCCTAGGAACAGTTCTTAGGGGTCACTGAGGAAATCCTAAGGAATTGTCCAGTGGGGTCACTGAGAGTCCAAATTGAGTCAGTGGTAGTGGGTAAGGACCCTGAGGGCAATTTGTCACTCCTAGTCAGTTGGCTTCCAAATCTTGACCCCTCCATTCTCTATTTTCCTCATCCTTTTAATCACTATTATCTCTTCCCTGTTTATTGCTGCCCCTAAGTCACTCTTCTCTTTGGAAGTCTTCCTTTTTTTCACTGACCTTCCATGACTAAACATGATGTCCTTCTCCAATGACAATAGGTCCAAAGTATGAGAGATGAAGTCTACAGCAAACAGACTTTCTTAGTTATCTAATGCTGCTATACCAGAAATACCACAAGTGGATGGCTTTAATAACCAGGAATTTATTCTCTGTTTAGGAGGCTAGTAGTCCAAATTCAGAGTGTGGGCTCTTGGGGAAGGCTTTCTCTTTGTTGGGTCTGGAGAAAAGGTCCCTTTGTGCTTTCAGCATCCTTAGGCCTAGTATTCTTTGGAAATCTTCATACATCTTGCTACCAATCTTCCCCAGAATTTAGGAGCTTCACAGTGTGGGAAGCCCAGGTCCAAAGGACTCACTCTACTGCCAGCTCCTCAATCTTGGTGGTGGTAGGGCCTTCTGAGCTTAGCTCACTTCTCTCTTCTTTATATCTCAAAAGATATTGCCTCAAAACATAACTTAATCCTGTAGATTGAATCTGACCTCATTAACATCATGTTGTTGTTGTGAGATGCTGTGGAGTCGGTACAGACTCATAGCGGCCATATGCACAGCAGAACGAAACGCCACCTGGTTCTGCGCCACCCTCAAAATGGTTGCTATGCTTCAGCCCATTGTTCTGCTACTGTGCCATTCCATCTCGTTGGGGGGCCTTCCTCTTTTCACTGACCCTCCACTTTACCAAGCGTGATGTCCTTCTCCAGGGACTAGTCCTCCCTGATAACATGTCTGAAGTATGAGAGACGAAGTCTGGCCATCCTGGCTTCTAAGGAGCATTCTAGCTGTACTTCCAACACAGATTTGTTTGTAATTTTTTTTTTGTAGTCCATTGTCCTTTTAATATTGTCCTCTAACATCATAACTAAAATGCATTGATTTTTCTCCAGTATTATTTATTTATATCTAGCTTTTGTATTCATTATGTTCTTAAGTGTTGTCGAGTGGGTTCCAACTCACAGTGACTCTGTATAGAGTTTCTGAGGAGCAGCTGGTGGGTTTGAACTGCTAACCTTGTGGTTAGCAGTTCAGTGCTTATCCTACAGTACCACACCAGGTGATTGAAAATATCAAGGCTGGGTCAGGCTCAATATCACTATCTTAAATATCACCCTCTTTTTAGATCCGTATGTAACACATCCATTGCAGAAATAATTCTGTGTACTTGTTTTCTTAACATTTAGTAGATATGAAAGGACTTCAAAATGTTTCGTGGATAAATGGAATTAAAAATTGTCAACTGTTATAAATAACAGTTTAAAATATTTTTTTAAATGGAATTAGCAGATAATGGATTTTTTTTTTTTAATTAAGTGATAGTTTACCTGGGAGAACATTAGCTTTACATTCATTCTATCATTTTGTGTTTTTTTTTAAGTTTCTATTGTGAATTATGTGATAGTTTACATGGGAGAACACCAGCTTTACATTCATCCTAATGTATTTCATTTCACTGCAATGATTACAGTCCCTTCCATGCATTATCAAACAACCAAAGGGTATACCTTGCAAGTCTGTCCCCGGGACATCAGCACACAGCCCCTCTCCCTCCCTGAGTCCAGAGTCCCCAGCTGCTCCATCTCTCCACATCTTCATCTCTGCCTCTATCTCTCGTGTCACTGTTCCTCGGGGTAGGGTCCCGCTCTCCACTCTTCTCCCAGGGACCTCCACTCCTAGACTGCAAAATCAACCTACCTTTACATTTGCAACACTCACAGTCAGTCCTTATAGCAGTTATTCACTATTGAACCACAAGAGTCCTATCCCCATCTCCTTTCATCAGCCCTGCCCAGACAGGTTGGAAACCACTCAGTTGAGATTCTACATTCTACATTCCCTTGCCCCCTCTGGAACTAGGCTCCCTCTTGAAAGCTTGTAAGCCAGTCACTTCTTGCCTTTGTAGCCCCCCATTTTGGGTAGCCAATGTCTAAGTTGGCTACTGAGGGGGTGGGAATGATCCTCGCTATAAAGATTTGTTCCCTCTTTTGAAACACTGCATCCATTAGGTGTAGGTCAAATTCACCAAATTGTAGTGGATTACTCTTTTTCCTCTTCTTTCTTCCTCTAGTTGAGTCCTGATCATCCAGCCATTGAAGCCAGATCACATGGTTACTGTCTGCAAGTGTAGGTGTGATAATGGACTTTTCCCACAAACTTTTTGAAGTCCCTTCTTAGACCTTTTACCCCTCTCACCCAGTATTTAGTGCACTCTGCCATCAAGAGCTTGATCATGAGCTTGAGGGCAGGGACTGCATTTTATTTTTATAGCCCTAGCATCTAGCACATCAGTGGACTGTGGAATGAATTCAGTAAAATCAGACATGTAATAATTACATAATAAATATCGGTTTTGTTTTCCAAAGTAACATGCATCTCCAGTACGCAGGAGTTTAGCAGGTGTGGGGGAACAGCGCAGTTGAGCATAATGGAAGAATTGTGTACCTTACAAGGACCAGTGTGTGTTTTGATGCATCCCATCATTTCTTTTTCATACAACTCACCGATATTCTTTGTTGCTAGTTTCCCATCAGTCTTGAAATCTCCCAAGTCTTTTTCCAAACTCAGGTAACGATGTGCCGTTTCTTGTTTTATTTACAGAGGCCTGGTGTTTAAGTTTGGCCGCACTGAAGACCTATGGCAGTGAGAACATTTACATTTCCTACAACACAGCAAACCTTGCATGGGTTTTTCTACAGCTCACTCGTAATGTTTTGTAATGCCATTTTCTAAACTTATTTCTGAATGTAATCTGGCCTTACAGTTGTGTAGTACTAAAATCATGAGCACTTCCAGTGTAAACAAAGTAACCTATTGTGGTGTGCACTTGATTAATTTATAACATGTTATCATGGTATAATTTGTAAAAATAAAAATTACAAAAGAAATTACGGATATATGTACATGAATATTTGTCATATCTAAGGTCCACAACTGCAATTAAAGTACTTTGAGGATTCAATGTATTTACTTAAATGTAGCATCTTTAGTATTACATGTTAAATAAAATATAAACATTTTATCATTCTTAAAAACGTCTCAGCAGTTAGAATTGTTTCTCGCTGTACTTTGTATTGGCTTATACAGTTTTACTACAAATTCTGTAAACATTTCTGTGTAAATAGCTACTGAGGACAGTGAAAGGAACGTGTCATCACTGTTCTGTGGGGAATCTCTCCCACTCTGTCGAGAATTCCAAGGACTTGGAGGGATTGCCCAGCTGGGACACTTCGTCCTGATGGGACACCAACAGTCATTTCACATCCACCATTGAAGGAAGAGAAAAAGGATTAGGAGACTTAATGCTCCAGTCCCATACTCCGGTGACCTTTTTTCTCGTGGTGGTGATGGTCTCATGAAAGAATTGGATTCCATGTTTTTGTTCTGTTTAGAAGACTGAACCACTAAGCTCATGCTTAGGTCAATGACAGCTACAAATACTATTGGTGATTTTCATAGTCTTTCCTTAAGAGGAACTCTGTTATTCCGCTAGACTTCCCACCTTAGCAAAATGGAATTAACTTTTATAAAACTTTTTATTGTGAATTAAGTGAAGGCTTACAGAGCTGATCATTAGTTTTACATTCAACAAATTATATACTTTGTTTCATTACAAAGATTGCAGTCCCCTCCGTGCACCAACAGTTTACAGTTTTAACCTCCATTCACTTTAATTAGTACATTCCTCCCTATGTCTCCTGCTACCTTCATCTTTCCTCTGCTAACCTCCCTCTTGTATATTGCCTGCCCTGTCACCCATGTTAAAATGTGTCTACTTTCTAGCCCATGAATAATTTTTCCTTCTCCACCCCCCGTAGCCATTATTGGTTGATTAAGAAAACCTTTTGTTGACTTTTTACAACATTGGTCTCATATATTTATCCTTTTGTGGTTGACTAATTTCACTCACCGTAATGTCCTCCAGGTTCCTCCATGTTGTGAGGGTGTTTTCCAGATTCATTATTCCTTATTCTTCAACAGTGCATAGGATTCCATTGTGTGTGTATATCACTGTTTGTTTAACCTTTCTTCTGTTGTTGGCCATTTAAACTGGCTCTATGTGTTGCTATAGGATAAGTGTTGGACTGGTAACCACAGGGTTTGTAGTTCAAACCCACCAGCCACTCCTTGGAAACACTATACAGGGTCACTATGAGTTTGAACTGACTCAATGGCACTTAACAATAGCATTATCTTTTTGATGTGACACTTATAGACAGCATATTGGAGGATCCTGTTTTCTTATCCATTCTGCTCTCTTTGTCTCTTGACTGGGGCATTTAATCCATCACATTCAGTGTAATTATCAATAGTTATAAATTGATTACTGTCATTTTGCTCTGTGTTTTTTGTGTGTGTGTGATGCTGGTTTCTTTAGTCCACATAATTTTCTGTGCTGTGTTTATTTTGTTCATAGGTTTTCTTTTCATTTTCTTTATTTCTGTTGTGTTGATATTTACTAGATCTTTTTGGTTTTCATCTTTTATTTTGATGTGCAGGTGTATTAATTTTCTTTGAGGTTGTCCTGTAATTTATTAATTTTTCCCTATTTAAAACATTCTGTTTTATCTTGAAATCTACTTGACTTCCTCACCATTTGGAAGTTGTGTTCTGCACGGCGCCCTCTTTTTGCTTTGTAGTTGATTTCATTATACATTGATATCCCTGGTTCCTATTTTCAGTCTTGTAGGTTTGTTTTACTTTTAAATACTTGTGTATCTGGATGGAGTTCTGGGGGTGTTGTCATGTATGTTAATCTCAAGTTGTTGTCTGCTGTTGTTGGTTCTCAGACCAAAGAATAACCTTTAATATTTTTTGTAAAGTTGGTCTGGTCATTATAAATTCCTTTAATTTCTGTTTATCAGGAAATGTCCTAATTTCGCCATTATATATATTTGAGTGACAGCTCTGCTGGGTAGCTGATTCTTGGTTGATGATTTATTTTTTTCTTTCAGAGTTTTGTGTCTGTCATCCCCTTGCCTTCTTGCCGGCATGGTTTCTGCTGAGAAAGCAGAGTTAAGTTTTTCCCGAGTTGCTCTCAGGATTCTTTCCTTGTCGTTGGTTTTGGAAAGTTTGATTATGATCTGTCTTCATGATTTTCTTTTGGGAGCGTCATGTTTTGGGGTCATTCAGCTTCTTGTATGCATTATGCATGATGTTAGGAAGTTTTCTTCCAACAACTCTTGAGCAAATATCTCAGCTTTTTATTGTCTCTTCCTGTTCAGGAATTCCAATGATCCATTAGATACCTCTTCGTGGTGTCTCACATAACGTCATCTTTGGATTTTTTCATTCTTTTTACTGATTGTTCTTCTAGCATACTACTATTGAGAGATTTAGCTTCAGGCTCACTAATTCAGGCATCCATTGCTTCACATCTATTCCTTTGCTCTTTCAATATATTGTCCATTTCTGACATTTTAGTATTCAGCTTCTGGATTTCTAATAGCAGGCTTCGTATTATTTCAGATTTTCAATCATTTATATATTTGTTCTTGTAGTGTTTTCCTGTATTTTTCTAAAGATTTTTCTGTGTTCTCCACGCTTTCCTCAATCTTTCTGCCAATCCTTATAACATATCTGAATATCATTCTTTTGAAATCTTTTCAGTGAGTTTCATTACCTTTTCTTGCTCAGAAATGTTTTCTGGTTCTGCATCTTGGTCATTTGTTTGAGCCGTATGTTGTTTCTGAGGCATGGTGAGGTCATAGTTGTATGTAATTGATGATTGCGTGTTGATGTGTTCTTAGGCTCTCACCAACTGTCTCCTGTGGATGTTAGAGGATGGAAATGTGCACACTGTTACCATTTGCTGTTTAGTGTGGGTTTGACTGGTGTTGGTTGCTGTCTATCGTTGTTGAGGTGGTAGAGGAGCTAGCACTGGCTCTTACCCACTGGGTGGAGCTGCAGAGGGGACAGTTGTGGCTGGGCTGAAGGGCTGTGTGGGCACGGTTACTGTCTCCTGTCGAATGGGAAAGAGAAAGCCCCTCCCACACACACATACAAGAAAACAAGACAGAATAAGCAAACAAGGAAACAATGAAAAGAGAAAATAGTAAAAAGAAAAAGAAATGAAAACAGGCAGCAACCAGAAAAAAAGAATATAATGATTATGAAGACAAAAGAGGAACAGGGAAATGGAGCGCTAGAAGAGAAAAATAGGAGAGAAAATAAAAAGGAGAAAAGTTTAAAGCTACTTAAATAAAAAGAAAAAGGGAGCTATAACGAGAAAAATAAGAGAGGAAATAAAAGGAACAAATTTTAAAAAGCATTTGGGAAAACCCGAGAGAGGAAAAATAAAAAGAGACTAAAGATTAGTAAAGAAAGATTAAAAGGGCAAAAAGAAGAGGAGAAATGAGAAACAGAAGGAAAATAGGAAAAACAAACATGGGAATAGAAAGGATAGAATTCCAGGGAATGGAAAGAGAAGGAGGAGAAAGAATAAAAACAATGAAACATCAAAAGGTGAAAAAAAACAACAACAGTGCAGTTAGTTGTAGGACCTGGAGAGGAGAAAACTGGGGTCTCCTGCAAGCCAAGGAGCTCAGGAAGTGGGTGTGGGAGGCCTCCTGACTCTAGATGGAGTCCTATCAGCCTCTGTTATCTAGGTTCAGGGCACTCAGTTGGAAGTAGTTTGTGGAGGCCATTAATGGAGCTGGTTTCAGTGTCTGTCAGGACTGCAGGACAGCGAGGGGCAGGGTGATTGGTTAAATGCTGGTCTGGTGGCTCTGCGGGTTCTGTAGGTCTCGAGCCGAGCCTGCCTGCATCCAGGCACCAAAGCAGGGTAACCAGCCCCTGCCCACAGTGGTGTGGCTCCCAGCCATGTGGCTCTGAATTCCCAGAAAGCAGGGTCTGTGCTGGGGGTGGATGAGTGTGGGCGTTGGCCACACCGCCAGTCACCAGGAGAGTGTGGGATAAAGAAGGAATTGCATACTTCCCATCACTTGTGTAAATCCTCCCTGTTAGACCTTCTGTTTCCAAAGCTGCTCACAGATGGTGGAGTTGAGTCTGACCATCCAGATGTTCAGGGGTCAGTCTCCCTGTCTTACTGCCCATGCTCAGCTTCTCCTCCCAGGAAGCACTCAATCCACTTCTCTAACCTTTCCTCTGAAGTTCAGGGTTCCAGAGTTTACATCTGTGTCTGTTTCATTTGGTTTTTCATATCTTTGTTGTAGAGGGTCCATTTAGTGTCTGCCTAGTCTGCCATCTTGCCGTAAATCAGAAATCCACTGGAATTTATGTTTTAATGAGCTAGCTATGAGAAACTATAGCTTGAAATGATTCCTTTCATAAAATGTGCTACAGTTAGCCCTTCATTAAACACAGAATCTCTCCAACATGATTTAAATCTGTGGTATTCTTGTCCATGTCAATCCTCGTTATTTGCCAATATCTTTGTTTTGAATAATCCCTGGTCCTCAAGACACTACTGAAAGAAATGATGATATTGCTGTTATCCCATAGCAGGTCAGTCATGGTGAATGTTTAGATCTATGGATGTGAGAATTGGAGTGGGTATTAGTGGTTGAAGTCTGTCCTCTTAACAGAAGAAGGAACCCAGGTCATCGGACTCGTAATGTCCTCAAAGGCATGGAGTCAGTTTTTCACTGCTAAGGCAGTGGATCTTCCCACCCTACAAGTGACCACATCTTTCTCCCAGTGCAATTCAGAATGTGCTCAGGGGATGCCAACTACCTTGTAAAACTCCTGATATAAAAGCATGATGGCTGCCAGGACTAAAATAGAAGTGAGTTCTTCCTTTTTCCTTGTTTTGTATTATCCACCCTGCTGATGTAGACAGTCGTTAACTGGGTAACATTCTCTACTAAGCATTAGAAAGAATCTAAAGAATTAAAAATAAAATCTAATTGAAACCTTAATTATGTATCTGCACCCCAGAAAATATTGATAGCATCGTCTTTAAGGAAATCAAACCTATTTGTTTACAACTATTATTAAATGACCACATAAACAAGTTTTTAGTCTTTTATTTTTACTATCAAATCTATCCCTGATCCTGTTTCACTGAACACAGTGAGACCATGCTTTAATGAGTGTTGCACAAAAAGATGAGAAACAGCAAAAGAAAGTTGTCTGATGTTTGAACAGGATTTCTTTTCTTTGGGTGCTTGCACTTAAAATCCAACAGCCAAATGAGGAAACTGTAAAAGCAAAGCAAACATCTTTTTTACAGATGAACCCTGATACGCTGAAATTTTGCATACATTGTGATTCTGGCTTGACCTTTTGAAACTTGGAGTAACCTAAATGTCACGTCATGCCATCACAAACACCTAAGAAGCTCTTTCATGGACCCTTACTTGGAAAAGACCTAAGATAGTTCATTTCCTACTTGTATGGATCATGGATAAATAGTCTCCTGGATTCTATTCGAAGCCTCCAGTGATGTGAAGTGACTCATTCCAATTTACAAATAGTTCAAACTGTTAGAAATATATACTGCACTAGGAAAAAGATTTTTCCTCTTCTACATGACAGTCTTTGAAGTGTTAGAAGAGACATCTCAGTGTTCCTTGAGTCTTCTTTTCTGCAAACTGAATACATTCTGAGTGCTTCAATAGCATCATATCACTGAAAGGTCAATAACCTGAGACCACAGAAGACTAGAACTGGGAATCAGGGTAGCTAACACTTCTGAGCTGTTTTCCATGGACCAGCCAGTGTGCTGGAATTTTGTACACACATTATCTCCTTTAAGGTTTCCCAACAAACCAGTGAGAGTGTTACTGTGAGGGGACTTTAAGAAAGTTCATGGAAAAGCTTCATTAGCTTTCAATTCTATTTTTCTGAGAACTTTGTGAAGCCCTTCATATTATTATCCCCATTATAGAGATGGGGAGATTAAGACTCTGAGACATCACAGAGCTGGAAGTGGTAGAATCCAGATCTGGCTGACTCCGAAGCCCATTCTCTCAGAACATGGAATGTGGTTTCAGTAATGTAGAAACACAGTGCTAGAAAAGTAGAGTGACCTTCCTGGGGTTCAATTCACGCCTGCCTCCCCAAGCAATGCTCTTCCCTGGACCTCCCTGAGACTGGAGGAGGTGGTTTCCAGGTTCCAATATGTTTCCATAGTTGACGGTGAAAGCTGGCCCTCCTCATGGTAGTTGAACAAGCATTTGTTAGACACTTACTGTGTCTTGAACATTTATTTTAATTCAGAAGCTGGGGTGATACCAGTGTGACAAGGCCAGATTTTAAGAATTTTTCTCTACATTAAACAGCTAAAGGCCGTTCAACACATTTTGTTGAGGTTTTGTGCCAAAACAGTGATAATACTTAAAGTTTTTTAGCAAAAAAAAAAGAGAAAATAAACTGCAAATAATTTGTTTAGAATTCAGTGAGTGATCTTCAGCACATTGTAGTCATTTTAGAATCCATCCTACATACTGACTCCTGTCATTCTGCTGAACTCTCAAACACTCACTTCATTGCATCATAACTGCCACTCAAGCCTTTGGGAGCTCTCAATTAATTGCCTGTAAGAGGAAATTTAAGTGACTCTAGCCTACCTTTCAGCCTTCCTTTTACAAACTGCAGAGCCAGGCTGCTTTCTGCTTGAAATACCTTCCACTTCTGGTTCCCTAGTCCAGTCCAGCACAATTTCAAGTTCCACTTTCTCTTCTTTGAATTCTCACAGCAGCTACTGCCAGCACTATTTATCATAGAGCACTCATATGCATGTGAAAGCTGGACAGTGAATAAGGAAGACCATAGAAGAATTGATGCATTTGAGTTATGGTATTGGAGGAGAATATTGAAAGTACCATGGGCTGCCAAAAGAACCAACAGATCTGTGTTGGAAGAAGTGCAGCCAGAGTGCTCCTTGGAGGCCAAGATGGCTAAACTTAGTCTCTCATACTTTGGACATACTGTCAGGAGGGACAAGCCGCTGGAGAAGGATATCATGTTTGGTAAGGTGGAGGGTCGGAGAAAAAGAGGAAGACCCCCAGGGAGATGGATTGGCCAAGTGGCAGCATCAATGGGCTTAAGAGTGGCAACAATTGTGAGGTTGGCCCAGGATCAGGCAGTGTTTTGTTCTTCTGTGCTTATCATAAGGGCTCTGAGTCGGTACTGACTCTATGGCACCTAACAACAACAACAACAACAATAGATAGAGCTGTGCATGTATGAGGGGACTTCAAAAAGTTCATGTATAAATGGGATTAAAAGATACTATGGTTTTTTTGAAGCCCCTTCCTATAAGGACCCAGTCCTGCCGTGTAAGTCATTTAACCCCTATTTTCCCTAACTCACAGGAGACTTGCAATAAAAATCCCTCACATGATTTCAGAAAGGTGAACTGTAGAATTCATTTTCAAAAGTGGATGTCAGTGGTTCCTTGTGCTTTCGAAAACATTAAAAAAAAAAAAAAAGGTGGTTTATGAAGTTGAAATAATAGAGTTGAAGCAGGCAAGTTAATTATTCTTTTAGTGAAGGCATAAGACATATGTGTTATAAACAGAATTTTTATAAATTCGATAGTATCTGAATTTCTGGGATAGGATCACTACAGAGACATGGAGGCTCTGTAGATCTTGCTCCTTGAGACCTCGAACCAGGTTTTGTTTAGATTTGTCTCTCTCCAACACTTAGCACAAAGCCTGGCCCCTACTAGTTAATACATTTAGTGGAAGGAATTAGTGCGTGAATGAGTGAATTTTTAATAAGATTATCCAAGGACAAGATAGATGGTGTCCTTGGGGACTGGGGAGGGCTTCATTTCAAGAAGGGTCAGGCATAGTTTGAAGACATGGTTGAGCTCACTTTAATGTCTTGCCTGACCCTGGTAGTCTCATTCTGTGAAATGCCATAAGGGGTTCAATAAAGTATAAAATATCTTTTTAGATAGTTACATTTTTTAAAAGAAGAAAAATACTCCTGGACTTGATCAGCTTTGCAAATTTGAATTCTTGCCTGTTTAATGGATTTGGGGCTTTTCTAATTCAAGCTGTAAATGCTATGCTGCCGAGTAAATGGTTGTGCTCAGCTGCAAGAAAACAAATCAGAAGATTGTGGGCCTGGGGGTGGGCGGACCCCAACTATTCTCCAGAGCTGCCACAACACATAACACACATCTGTTGTGTCTTTGGAGCCTAGCCGACATCAATTCAAATTCCTCTTGTTTTGTTTACTAGCTGTATAATTTTAGTCAAGTTACTTAATCTCTATAGGCCTCAATTTCCTCATCTATAAAATGGGGATACTTATTTTTGTGCCAAGTTGTTGTGACGATAAAATCAGATAATGGTGAAATTCATCTAGCACAAAACCAGAAATAGCAGGTCCACAATCAATGAGAGCTCCTATACTTACCCGTAGTCCTGTGGTTGGCTAAAGCTCTAGGCAGAGACTTCTGTGCAATGCTTTGCATTTTACTGAATGTTGTTAAAGACATTTTTACTTCGTTTGATCTTCAAAGCAACCCAGTAAGGCAGAACAAAGATAATTCTGATTTCCCCAATGAGAGAGGTCAAAGGAATTGGCTAACTGATAAATTACAGACAGGAGATTAGAATCCAGTCTGCTAATCCCAGGAGACTAGAATCCAGTCTGCTTTCCTTCACCTGCTACTGCAGTGGTAGACAGGGCTCTCAGCTTTTCTTCATTTGTTCAGCAAAGATCTATTGCCCTTCAAAGTTTTTAGTTGCATAATTGGCCGGTTTTGGGTATCCCTGATTGATTAATGTAATGGCTGCTATGTAGTTAGTTATTGTTAAGTGCCGTGAGTCAGTTCCAATTCACAGTGGCCTTGTATAATGTTTCCAAGGAATGACTGGTGAGTTTGAACTGCTGACCTTGTGGTTCAAATGGACCTTGCGGTCCTGTGCTTATCCTATAGTACCACACCAGGACTGGTATATAGTAGTTGCTCAATAAATACTTGTGGAATGAATGAATGGATGAAACCAGGTTTCAGAGTTCTTTCACTAGGCTATTATGCTGCAGCAACAACACTTGCCATGGTAGGGGACTGAGAGAGGCCACTGGGAGAAGCCAAGTTCTAGCAGGTTTGGACAGAAACGGATGCAAGATGAGGCAGGTTATATGCGGCAATATGGATGGCTCTCAGATCAAAAAGAGTATATAAGTTGGTTCCCATTTACATAAAATTCTAGAAAATACAAACTAGTCTATAGTGACAGAAAGTAGTTCCATGTTTGCCAGGGGATGGGATGGTTGGGGAGGATACAGAAAGGAAGCTTCAAAGGAGCATGGGGAAACATTTGATGGTGGTGAGAACACTAATTATCTTGAAGGAGGTGATATTTCCACAGAAGTGACATAGATCAAATCATACACTTTAAATATGTACAATTGATTATATGGCAATTATTCTTCAATAAAGCTGGAGGAAAAGAAGCAAAGAGGACTAGAAGGAGGAGGAGATAGGAAAAGAAGTAGAAGATGATGATGATGGCAGTGGTGAAGGCAGTGGGGTAGGGGCAGGTTCTCTCTGCTTTGCCACTAGATGGGTTCTCTCTCCTGCAGTGGGCCACCTCTTGGCATGCTGGTGGGAGAGAGGATTGACCCAGGATGCCAAAGACCCAAGGCTTGACTTTCAGGTCTTGTCTCTGCCGTTGACAGAGGAACGATGCTGTCGTCCCCAACTTCCCACTTTACTTCTAACCTGACAATATTGATCCATGCTGGCTCAGCTGACATGATCACCTAAGGCCACTCACTTCAGAGTGCTTTGTGAACTGTAAGGTCGTGAGATGTCAGGGAGCAAGTGCTGACCTTTGTAGACCCCTCATGACAAATAATAATGCAACACAGATACTCTCAGTGACAGCTATGGTATTAGACTCTGTCTCTTTGCTTAAGGACCTCAGGCTTCTAGACTTCAAATTGTCTGTGTCCCATCAGTCACAATTTAACAAGAGTTGTGTTCGAGATTTAGCTCTGTGACTTGCTCATTGTGAGATCTTGGGCAAGTCATTTCTCTACTCTGATCATCTGCCAAATGAGGACTTGGACTTTCATAGCCCATTGGGTTCCTTCTGACTCCTAATAGCCTTTGTTTCTAATGACTCTGCCACTATGTGACTCCACATGGGGAGGGGAAAGCGTGATAATCTTTGACTTTGATGACCTTGAGGCATCAGGGAAATATGATCATCTTTAACCACCTCGTGGTATATATATATATATATATTGTTGTTGTTTAGTACTGTGGAGTCGGTTCTGACTCATAGTGACCCTGCACAGGGTTTCTGAGGCTGTAAATCTTTATGGGAGCAGAAAGCCTCATCAAGCCTCATCTTTCTCCCACGGAACCGCTGGTAGTTTCGTACTGCTGACGTTGAGGTTAGCAGCCCGATTCGGAACTACTACTCTACCAGAGCTCCATATATATATATGAATCGGGCTGCGAACCTTAAGGTCAGCAGTTCGAAACTACCAACTGCTCCGCGGGAGAAAGATGAGGCTT
>NW_006408565.1:12529682-12541633 GCF_000296735.1 Chrysochloris asiatica | reverse complement strand
AGAGAGAGAGAGAGAGAGAGAGAGAGAGGAGAGAGAGAGTTAAGTAGTGAATGACCTAACGTCTCTTCTAGCGATAGTCTGTAACTCCCACCTAACAACGTTTCTGCCCTGATGGGTCTGGGTAAGAAAAGGTGGAAGAAGATGTTGACAGGCTGTCATGACTCAGCTGTGGATATCAGAGTTCGTTGTAATTGTAAAAACTTGAAACTCTAGCATGGGCTTAAAATGAGCCATCTCAGAAACAGGGGTTGGTATCTCACTACCATCAACGAAGAGCCAGGAGTGGAGCACATCCTTTGGACCATGAGGTCCCTGTGCAATAAACCTCCTCAACCCAGAGACAGAAAGTTGTGACACTGGAGGAGTGGCAGCGGAGCGTCAGCGTCAGCGGAACCAAGAACCAGAGTAGGAGGCCGAGCAGTGGACTTCCCAGGCCACAGAGCAAGTAAAACTGAGTGATTAGGGGCAGGGAGCTTGCCTCCAGTCACTTAAGGAGGGCAGCTAGGTTTGCTGACCCATGGAGCTAGATTGGAGTGTCTTCAGGCTGAGGATTACGGTGGAGTGGTGTGTCCTGTAGGCATTTATTAGCAGCTGACTAGAACAACTGTACCCTGCGTATCGCTGACCCCAAATTGTAACGTGTTAACTTCCCTATGAAACCCCCCTAACTCTAAGTATGGTGTCTGAGTTCTGTGTGGTCTCATCACAATGGATTATTGATTCCAGCAGGAGTAGAGAACACTGTGAAAGGGAAGATTTGGTGCCATCATATTTTGCACGCACACATACACACACACCATCATGATTTGCTCCTTCCTCAATAGTCTTTGTTTTAATCTCATAAACCTCAAGTTCACATATATAACCAGATATTCTTTGCAATTGATGCACTCAAAATGATGTTGATAGAATAAAAATTTTTTTACCTTCCAGAAAGCTTGGTCATCAAAGTATTTAGCTGCATGAGGTGGTTTCCATATTTTGAGACGTAGAAGAAAACCTGTTTAAAATGATAATGAAATGTTAAATAGTTGGAGCACAGCATTTGTTTTCTCAAGATTAGTCAGAATCTCATGTCAACTATCGTACCTCAGCAGAAATCCTTTTTCTTCCACAACCAGGAGACAAATTGAAGTTCTGTGTTTCCTTGACCTGCTTAATGAATTCATAGACATTCTCTACAAGGAACTGGCAGGAGCAGCGATTCCTAAAGGATTTCAATTACACTGAGCAGTATACAAAAGCCACCTATCAGACACCCTTCCCAGAGAAGAGAAGGGCCCTGTCGGAAGGGTACCCCATTTAAAAGCTGATTACTTAAAATGCGACTTAAACTAGGCTCCGCCGGAGTGTGCAGCAGTCCTGATGGTGCTGGGGGGTAACTGAAAGGTTGGTGGTTCAAATCTACTTGCCACTCCATGGGAGAAAGATGTGGCAGTCTGCGTTAATAAAGGTTGACAGCCTCGAAAAGTATAAGGGGCAGTTCTACTCTGGCCTCCAGGGTCGCTATGAATTGGACTTGACTGGATGGCCGTGGGCTGTTAAATGCTTGGCCAATTCCTGAAAGGTTGGCAGTTTGAACCCATGGGAGTGAGATACAAGTGCAGCAGCCTGCTTCTGTAAAGATTTACAGCCTTGGAAACCCTATATGGTAGCTTTACTCTGTCTTGGTGTGGTGGTATAGGACAAATAAGACTGCTAACCTCAAGGCTGGCAGTTTAAACCTACCAAGTCTCCTTAGAAACCCTATACAGGGTCACGATGAGTCAGAACCGACTTGACTTCATCACTTAACAACACTATCCTAGAGGGTTGCTGTGAGCAAATGTCTAAGCTCTCAACTACGAGCTCAAAGATGGGATGCTGGAACCCACTCAGAGACACCCTGGAAGACAGGCCTGGTGATATGCTTCTGAAAGGTGGCAGCCTCGGAAGCCCCTATACGCTGCACACACTGACTCTGACTCCCACGAGTCGGATTGACTTGACCACAGCTAACAACACAAGGTCGGATGGAGATCTCTGGGAGGCCCAAATGGTTAAGCTCTCCACTACCAGCTGAAAGGGTGGCTGCAGGGATCCATGCAGTGGCTCTGTGATTTGCTTCAGTAAAATCTATTGTTAGCTGCCACTGAGTTGGCCCCTGATTCAAGACAACTCCATGTATCACAGAGTAGAACTGCTCCATCGGGTTTTCTTGACCATAATCTTTACAGGGCAGTTCACCAAGCCTTTCTTCTGCACAACCACTGGGTAGGTTTGAACCACTAACAACGTTAGCAGCTGATTCCAAACCACTTGCATTACCTCGGTGCCTTCTGTAAGATTGCAGATATTGAAAACCCTATGGAACATATAATTCTATTCTGAAACATGTGAGGTCCCCGTGAGTCAGAATGCTGGGGAACAGTTTTTCTTTGGGTTCTGGTTTATAGGTTAGATAAATATGCAACTCTGTCCTGGCTGAGTTCCAGTGAATTGCCAGCAACCTCAGCTCAAGATTCCACTTGTATAACTAAAAAGTCGTTTATGACCATTTGCTTTTGTGGTTGTTCTTCCTTTTCCCCATCCAGCCTCTGCCCAGATAGGGTGACCCTATGTATTCTCCCCGCCCCCCAACCCACCCACTGCCATTGAATCAATTCTGCCTCACAGTGACCCTGTATAGGGTTTCCAAGGCTGTACATCTTTATGAGAACAAAGAAGTCTCATCTTTCTCCCACAGAGCAGCTGATGGATTTGAACTGCTGGCCATGTGGATAGTAGCCCAACACGTAACCCACTACGTCACTAAAGTCAGCTGAATTTCTTAGGATACATTCTGTGAGAACTGGCCTTTTCACATGAAGCAGCAAATTACTCCCGATGGATTTTTCTCATGTGTTTTTAATGATATAGTTTCCAATGTATTAAATAAAACATTACCAAGAAAAGGCAGGTGCTTTGTCAAAATCATTCTCTGCTGTTGGAATCAACACCGTTAACTGACGCTGGCATGTCGGGGGCAACCAGCACCCCTCTTCCATCTAGAATGACTATCCCTCTGTCTCCTCGGGATGTTCTCAATAACAGAGGCTTACTTATTACTGAAAGAGCTGTAGTAGTGTAGTGGTTACGAAACGAGCTGCTAACCTTCAGGTCTGCAGTTTGAAACTACCAGCGGTTCCGTAGGAGAAAGATGAGGCTTTCTGCTCCCATAAAGATTTACAGCCTCAGAAACCCTGTGCAGGATCACTATGAGTCGGAACCGACTCCACGGCACATAACAACAACAACAACTCATTACTGAGGAAAATCTGTTTAAAATGTATTGTTTTTCTTATGAGACAACAGGGGACCTATTTAGACTCACCCCTGAAACCTACCCCACTTCTAATCTGGGATTTCATATCTCCCTGAGCTGGGAAACCCAGTAACAACACTTGTAGGATTGTTTCTTAAGTATGAACATGCTCCAAACCAGGGGGCTTCTTACAAGCAAAATGTTCAGCGTTAGGGGCCAGTTTGGCGCTCTTTTGGCACCTTCCTTCCTTTCTTTCCATTGTCCAAATTCTTTTTAATCTCCAGTTCACTAATGTCAAAAGCAACATGCAAGTAGGAAATCTCATTGGTTTTAACTCTTAAAAGAATAATAAGATTTTTTTGTTTTTTAATTCTCCAGTGACACTAAGAAAACCCCCCTCAGGTGGCTTACAAGGAACTTAAAAACAACCACTTCATAAATGGAGTCCTGGTATGGTGCTGTAGGATAAGCACTGGACTGTTAACCGTAAGGTTGGCAGTTCAAAGTCACCAACAGCTCCTTGAAAACCCTATACAGAGTCACTATGAGTTGGAACCAATTCAACCACACTTAGCAACAAACACCTTGTAAATACCAGTGTAATGATGAATGGTGTCAGTCCCAGGTATAGAGCTGCCAGGTAAAATAGAACACACCCAGGTAAATAGAATTGTTTTCAGTAGCTAAATCTGGCAATTCTACCTAGGTGGGTGGGGTCTACCACTGTGGCCAGACTGAGTTTTTGGAGGGAGAGATTTTTCTCATCTGTATTTAATTAATCACCTCATACTATTGGAATAAGGAAGATCGTAGAAGAATTAATGCCTTGAGTTGTGGTGTTGGAGGAGAATACTGAAAGTGCATGGACTGCCAAAAAAACCAATAGATCTGTTTTGGAAGAAGTGCAGCCAGAGTGCTCCTTGGAGGCCAAGATGGCTAGGCTTCGTCTCTCATACTTTGGACACATTGTCCAGAGAGAACAATCGTTGGAGAAGGATGTCATGCTGGGTAGGGTGGAGGGTCAGAGAGAAAGAGGAAGACCCCCAACGAGATGGATCAGCCAGGTGACATCATTGATGGCGTCAAGTGTGGCAGCGGTAGTGAGGTTGGTCCAGGATCGGACATTGTTTCGTTCTGCTGTGCATGGGGTCGCTATGAGTCGGTTCCCACTCGATGGTGCCTGACAACAACTATTGGAAAGCTGAAGCCAACTAGTATATTTAAACCAATTCTAGCTAATCTTATTCTAAAATTATCCAGGTGACTCCAAAAAGTGCCTTCATACATTTTTTAGAGCTGGAAGCAAGTCAAAAGATTCATATCTGCAACCTTTTTATTTTACAGAGAAACCAATGGAGCTCTAGCGAGAGGCAAGTGATGTGCCCAGGGTCACACAAATCGTTGATGTCCACTATGCTAGTTTGTAGGAACCCTGGTAGCATAGTGGTTACGAGCTGAGCTGCTAACTGCAAAGTCAGCAGTTCAAATCTACTAGTCGCTTCCCGGGAGACTGAGGAGGCTTTCCATTCCTGTAAAGATTTACAGCCTTGAAAACTCTATATAGGGTCACTATGAGTTGGAAGTGACTCCACAGCACAGAGCCACCACCACGAACAACCAGTTTCTCTTTTTTTCACATCTACCCACAGCTTAGAGACACAGTATGTGGGTGTCTAGCCAGTGAAACAGGAGCTCTGGTAGCATACATAGTGTTTATGAGTCGGGCTGCTAACCTCAAGGTCAGCAGTTCAAAACGACCAGCTGTTCTGCAGGGGAAGCATGAGGCTTTCTGTTTCTGTAAAGATTTACAGCCTCGGCAACCTTGTACAGGGTCGCTGTGAGTCAGAACTGACTCCACGGCACACTACCACTACCATCACCAACCAGTAAAAGGAGTTCTGGTGTGGTGCTGTAGGATAAACACTTGACCACAAGGTTGGTGGTTCAAACTTACCATTACCAGCTGCTCCTCAGAAATCCAATACAGGGTCACTATGGATTAGAATGCCTTGATGACACTTAGCAACAGCAACCAGTTAAAAATTTGTTGTAGAATATAAATGAAGAGTTTTGGACAGAATACAGATTTTCATTAGGAACTCCTCAAGATTCTTTGCTGTTGTATCATCTTGCCAGCACAAAAATATACTTTACTCCTTTGTTAAACATCTCCAATGCCCTCCCAGCTCTGAAAATGACTTTGCTCCCTTTAACCACTCAGCTCTCAGCCCCGGCCACTCTCCCATCACTCCATCCACAGCCTTCATGTAGACCTCCTTGCTGTTCCCCAAACATGCACAGTTGCTCCTGCCCCAGGGCCTTTGCACTTGGTGCTCCCTTTTCATGCACCACTCTTTCTTCCAATAAGTGCATGGCATGCTGTCCTCCTCTCCTTGTCTTCTGCTGCTGCATGCCATCAAGTTGGTTCTGCCTCATGGTAACCCTGGGGAAGGCTCCCAAGGCTGTAAATCTTTATGGGAATAGAAAATTCATCTTTCTCCCACAGAGAAACTGGTGGATTCGAACTGCTGACTAATACTTCACCCACTATGCTAGCAGGATGCCTTAGGGCCTTGGTGGTTAGCAGTCTAACACTTAACCCACTATGCTACCAGGACGCCTTAGGGCCTTTGCTTAAAAAGGTCTGCTTATCAGCTAGGTTATCTCTGAATATGAATATCCATGAATATCCATCCATCTAAAAGAGTATCCTCCCTACCTGCCCAGGAACATTATGACTATGTTCTGCTACCCTGCTTTCATGTTCTCCCTAGCATGTATCTACCATTCTTACATTTGTTATTTGCTTAGTGCCATCGAGTCGGTTCCAACTCCTAGTGACTCTGTATAGAGTTTCCAAGGAGCTGCTGGTGAGATTGAACTGCTGATCAGGAATCCTTCTTACATGTTGTTGTTGTTGTTGTTAAGTACCATGGATTCAGTTCCGACTTCTTACATAACATATATTAATTTGTCTATTTACTGTCAACGCCCCTTACTAGAATGTCAGTCCCCTGAGGAATTTGCTTTGTTCACTGCTGTCTCCCCAGTGCCTAGAACAGTGCTTGGCTCATAGTACACACTGAACATTGAATAAAATAATATTATGGGTATTCTCAGAAATTCCTGGGTGGTACAAATGGGTAACATACCTGGCTGTTAACCAAAAGTTTAGAGGTTTGCATTTACCTGGAAGCACCTCAGAAGAAATGTCTGGCAATCTATTTCCAAATAATTAGCCACTGAAAACTCTGTGTAGTTCTACTCTGATACATATGAGGTCACCATGAGTCCAAACTGAGTCACCAACAACTGGTTTTATGGGTGTCCTCAGGAAATAAAAGGTAGGATTTTGTGGCATTCAGGTTTTCTTGGCCTATACAGACCTGAGTAAATTCACCAGCCCGGGCTTAAGAGGCTGCACTGCCACTTGCCACTTGTCCACTCAGCCCAACTTAGAACCTCAGGGAGTCTTTTCCCTTCCCTTGACTTCAGAGTCCACATCTGAAACAGGTGACTGCTGAGGACCTTTCCAATTCAGAACTTGTGTGAGTCTGATTTTCCCCGCCCCTTCTAATCAAAGGTTGAAGCCCTTTGCATCATTTGGAGGGAGCTGAGGTGGTGTGTTCTCAGGGCAGAGGAGCAGGGGATAGGTGCGCCTGTGCACTGTGGGTCCAGACACTAACCTGTCAGGAAACCAAATGCCAGACCGGTAGCCACGATCAAGCTGAGTCCCCCGGTGTCATGGAGCACCTGGTAGCTGATCCTGGAAATGACAAAACAGAGGGGTCACACTCAGGTGCCAGGCTTCAGAGGTCATCTGGGACCTGAAGGACTGTTTGGGTATCGTCATCAAAGATACTGTCAGGAAGAACCTTCAGGAGAACAAGTCTATCCTCCCCAGCTAGCTCATTCCTTGTCATTCTCCCCACCACACTCTCTTCCCCCCCCCCCAAAAAAAAACACATGCAGACATGTGGGGGGGGAAAGGGAATTCCAGGAACTTAGGCTTATTTCAGTCCTCAGGCTCCAGGGTAAATGAACTAGACCAGGCACCAGAAAACCCTAGTTCAAGTCCCAGCTCAGTAACTTCCTAACTGTGTGATTCTAAACAAGTCAGAACTCAGAGCCCCCAGGGTCCTCGCTAGGAAATTAAAGCTGACAGCTTTATTTACATTAGGAAAAGCTTATCTATCAGCCCTATCTTCTCCGCCTACCCACACCCTCAAGTTCCTTGAACAATTTTCTCTTTCCTCTCGCCTTCTCGCCAAAACCATGAATTCAAAAACCATTAGGAGGGCCATGGGATGTGGGGTAGTTTTCACCCAGTGTGCACCTGGGCACTGCCAGCCCTTCTAGTTTAGCTCTGTGGATAGTTGGACAGAGGAAGCTGGTTTGTAAAATGTCTCATGCCCCTTACAACAGTCCTGTGAGTGGGCTGTTAGTGTCCCTGTGTCACAGATGGGAAAGCCAAGGTTAAGAAAGGGAACCAAGTGTTCCAAGGTCATGTGGCTTGCAATGGGTGGAGCTTAGGATTCAAAGCAGGCCTGTCTCACTCCAAACTCCACCAGGTGCTTCCCTAATGTTGACAATTAACATCCATAACAACAATCCAGGGATACTTTTTTTTCCCCCCCACTTAATATTTTTCATTAATAGACGTTTAAAAACTGTAAATCAATGTGTTTAAAAAGGAGACTCGTGTTACTTGTATAAATAGAAGAGAAATGGAAAGCAACTGTATAAACAGCTATAATGAAAATGAAACTGGACTAAATTCTTCCCAGCTGTGGCAGCTCAAAGGCCTCCTCAGCTGCTGTCAAAGGGAGATCAGCAGGAGTTAGAGAAGGGCAGGAGTCCCTGGGTGGTGCAAACAGCTACTAACTGAAAGGCTGCAAGTTCAAGTCTACCCAGAGGCACCGCAGGTAAAAGGCCTAGTGATTCACTTCTGAAAAACCAGCCATTGAAAACCCAATGGGTGACACGCAGGGAGTCACCATGGGTTAGGATTGACTTTCCAACGACTGGTTAGCAGGGTTCAGAGACTAAGTATCAAGTGGAAACTTTCTCCCTGATATAATCAAGGGATTGAGGACTGGACAAGGAGGAACTGCTGCAATGCTTGTGAAACATACTCTTCCATACGCTCCTGTAAACAGGTCATCAGCAAATACTGACAATTCCCCTGACATAGAGAGTAAGCGTTCTGATTGAGAGCTTCTTTCTGGGAGATGCATTCTTTCCACTATATTCAGGAGCATCAACCGTCATCATAAAGAAGGGAACCATGTAATGGGTATTTACTTTCCTGAGCGCTTTATATTACAAGCTAAATCCTTACAACAGCCCTGTGACATAGATACTCTCCTCCCATTTTACAGATAAAAAACTGAGACTTAAGAAGAGGGTTTGAGTACCATGCCTAACTGTGACCTTGGTCTGTCTGTCCCGGAAGCTTTTGCCCAAAGGTTTTCCCCTTGCCAGGTCCTTGCAGAAGAGAGAGGGTAACTAATTCTTGGTCCTCGACTAATTCATCCTGATGAGAACTGGCTTGCAGAGGTGTGCTTGAGTTAGCTCACATAGGCTCCAGAGAGCGGATGGTGCTCATCCCTTCCCAATTCCGTGTTCGGTGATGTTATGTTGATAGCTTGAAATCAGCCACAGTGGGTGTATTTACACCATGGACATTGGAAAATGCCACAAGTCAGGCTTCATTTTCCTGGAGAGCTGGTTGCTGATTATTTACCAACACACCACTCATCAACATTTTTTGTTTTTTACTCTAGGTAAGTGGTTCTCAAACTTGGACTAACATGAGAATTAACCTGGAGGGCTTCTCAAAACACAGACTGCTGGGTCCCAGGCCCAGATTTCTGACTGAGTAGGTCTGGAGTGGGGACCAAGGGCTTGTATTTCTAACAAACTCCCAAGTGATGCTGATGTTGCTGAGAACCATTGTTTTAGGAAAACTACAGAATCACAGAATTTGGGATCTAGATAGGTAGGTGGTCCAGAGACTGCATACTAGCAGTCCAATGAACAGAAGTTGTTCCACAAAGCATTTCTTAAAAGATTTGAAAGTTTATGTCAATGCTTAGAGATTGAGGGAGGACATGCATGACTCCGGATTTCTGGCTTCTCTTGAAACAGGATTAGACCAGGTGACACTGAGCCTGGGTCCCTGACAGTAGTGGATGCCTGGAGCTGAGGAGGAACAACTGTGTAGGTCTTCCCCTTCTTTTCTCACTGGCTAGATAACCTCTTGTTTCAGAGATGGGCAGTCAAGGCCCAAGAAGATGAAAAGATTTCCCCAGAACTGCCTGGCTATTACAATTGTGGCAGATACATCACTGGGACCCAGTACCGAGAGGCCTTGCCTCCTCACCCTTAAAGAGGATTCTCCTCACCCACCCCAAACAGCCAAGGAAGGATGTTTACATATACAGATATGATGCCTACAACTTGAGATGATGGGTGTCTCTAATGTTAGAGCTGGAAGGGGCTCAAGAGCCTAGAATGACCCCAGCTCTCCATAATTTTTTCTCTGAGATGCTTCCAAACACTAAGAGTACCTCATCATCCATTTCAGGTACTCCCCATCTTTACAGACTGGTTACAACTGGGTGATCTGAGGCAGGTGATCTCCCCTAAATATAATTTCTCAGGGTGTGATAATGACACTTACCTCACAGTATGGTTGTGAGAATTAAATGAGATAATATATGCTATGTTCTCAGCACTTAGCAGTCAATGAGACTAGTGATTATCAATTATACTATTATGACGATGTCAGCTCATTTTTCCTAGTTGGTGCCCAAGTCACACTTTGATTTGATCTGAGCTACATCCAGAAGGTACTCACATCACCTCCAGGAGGAAATGACCTGGTATGGCAAACTGATGTTTGCCATCCATTGTCTGAGAGACCCCCAGGACTTAACACTGGTCCAGAGGCCTATGTTTCTCTATCCCTCCTCTGCTACTTCCTCATAGTGAGACTGCATGGTCAAACCCTCTCTCCCTGAGACTTGATGTAAAAGAATGGGATTGGGCTGTGCTTAGCATTTTCCTTACACTAAGAACATTTTCCTTGTAACCACATGGGGCCTGCCATCAGATAGAGGCTCAATAAAATATTAACAAATGTCTCCTCGCTGCAACTCTGTAAGGAGAGGCACTATCATTATCTTTGTTTACAGTTGGGAAACTGAGGTTCAGACAGGTTAAGTAGCTTGTCCAGCCGGTAAATGATGGAACCGGGTTTCAAGAGCAGCCTGACTCCGCAACATACTCTCAACAGTAATGTAAACGCAACTGGCTGAAACACGGACTCAACTTGCTTAGTCCTGATTGGCCTGCTCTGTCTGCATTTTGGGCAGCCTCGGGACTCTTTGCTTTTGCCCTGCACCCAAGCCCCTCTTTGGAAAGAAGAAGTGACCTCATCAGGTGATGACGCTACACCTGGTAGGAACTGAGAAGGATTTCTGAACCAATAGTCCAATAGTTATTTGTTGTGAATCTACTGGGTGTCTGGCCCTGAATGTATGCTTCCCAGCTAAAGGATCAGGCACATTTCTTCCTGAGTTGGATGGGGTGCCAAGGGGTGAGCCAAGTGACCCACATAAGATCCTTGGTCCAGGAGACCTTAAGCATCCTCAGCACAACGTTGGTGATCCCTCCAAGCAGACCTGGCAAGGCGAAGGTATAGTGCATGCCGCAGGAGTCGTGGATGCCCAGAACACGGTGACAAGACACCTAGGGACAAATGACACCCATAAGCAGGTCAGCAGGTGAGACGAATAACCCCTACCCACCCTTTTCACAGGTCCTTGGCATCCAAGACCACCCAAAAGGGATGGACAGGAGGGCTCACCTAAAGGAGCACTTTTCAGACTTGAATGTGTACTTGCATCACGTGGGAGCTTGTGAAAATGCCGAGTTGGAATGAGTGGTTCTGGGGTGGGGTGAGAAATTCTGCATTTCTAACAAGGTCCCAGGCTAGGCTGATGTGGCCGAGTCAGGCCCTGATACTAGCCTACTCACTATTGACCTTTGGGGGCTGGTAATTCTTTGTTGTAAGGGCTGTGGTGTGCATTGTAGGGTATTTAGCAGCATCTCTGGATATATCTTGAATATATCTCACCTGAATTTAGAGATCATCTGAAGAACAGATTTAATACATTAAACACTAAAGAGCGAAGACCAGAAGAGTTGTGGGATGACATCAAGAACAATCATACGTGAAGAGAGCAAAAAGTCATTAAGAAGACAAGAAAGAAGGAAAAGGTCAAAATGGATGTCAGAAGAGACTCTGAAACTCCAGCGTAGAGATGCTAAAGCAAATGGAAGAAATGAGGAGGTCCAAGAACTGAACAGAAAATTTCAAAGATCAGCTCGAGAAGATAAAGCCAAATATTATAATAAAATGTGCAAAGATTTGGAATCAGAAAACCAAAAAGTAAGAACACGCTCAACATTTCTCAAGCTGGGGGAATTGAAGAAAAAATTCAAGACTTGACTTTCATTATTAAAAGATTCTCTGCGCAAATTATTGAATGATGCAGAAAGCATCAAGAGAAGACGGAAGGAATACAGAGTCACTGTACCAAAAGGAAATGATTACTGTTCAACCATTTCAAGAGGTAGCATATGATCAAGAGCCAATGAT
>NW_006408565.1:12500034-12528322 GCF_000296735.1 Chrysochloris asiatica | reverse complement strand
TGGCAGCATCGATGGACTCAAGTGTGGCAACAGTAGTGAGGTTGGCCCAGGATCGGACATTGTTTCTTTCTGCTGTGCATAAGGTCGCTATGAGTCAGTGCCAACTCGATGGCACCTAACAACAACAACTGGTTTCTAACTCTAAATGCCAGCAGACAGTGTGTCAACCCAAAATCTTTCCAGACATTGTTAAACTAACCCCCTGGTTGAGATGCTTTGGTCTAACAGCCTTGAGTGCCATATTCCCAAAGACTGGTTAAAAGAAAAGCATCTGACCATCCCTCCAGACGCCCAGCTCAGTGCTCCTTCCACCTCATCATTTAGCCTACCACATGGCTGTTAACCAATAGGCGCCAATACAAATGCATATCTGAGCCTTTTGTTTTCCTCATTGAAACATTGTCTTCAGAATAAAAATGCAGACCTGTCTGCTGGCTCAGGAGATCTACTCAGTCATCCCATCTCTTGAGCCTCTGGTTCTGCCATGCCCCTCTCCGCTCCCCCTCAACCCTATGCTTAAGCCGTTATGTTTCTTACTGGGGCTCATGCCCTTCTTGCTATTGAATCTTTGTATCTGCTGTTCCTTCCACCTGGAATACAGTTTCCCATTTCTTTACCTGGTAAATAGTATTTACTGGCCAACACTCAGTTTAGAAATCCTCTGCTTTAGGGAGTATTTCCTGACTTGCCTCAGGTTTAGATGTGCCCCTCTAACAGTTATCACACTATGCTGTGTTTATTTTCCTCACTGGTGTGGCACTTTTGGATTAGCACTGGACTGCTAACCACAAGGTTGGTTGTTCAAACCCACCAGTCACTCCTCGGAAGCCCTATACAGGGTTGCTATGAATCGGAACAGACTCGAAGGCACTTAACAACATATAGCATAGGAAGCAGGATAAGTGTTAAAACACGTGTGTTGAATGGATGAATGAATCGGTGGGTGGATGGATAGATGGATGGGTGGAGTCATCTTTGAATAGTTCTCCCTAGGGATAGAGTCAAGGAAACTGAGGCACAGAGAGAAAAGGGACGGATACTGGGTCAGCTGATCACTTGTTATGCATTCTTTGCTGTGAAGCATTTCCTTCTTTCATTTCAAGATTTCAAAGCCAGAGGAGAAGCCAGTTGATTACCTCAACTTTGATGAAATCCTACTGTTGTAAGTTCTTTCTGATTTGGGGTTGGAGCTGCCTCCGTGAATAGTTCATCCAAGTGCAGCTTCTTGTGCTACTTCAAATGTTTGTTCCTTTTTCCTCCCTCAAGTCTTCAAGCCCATGAAGATTTGTTATCGTGTCCTTAAATAGTTATAAATAAGCATGCTATAACCAATTGGTTAACCCATCCTAATGTTGGAGTGTTCTCATATGATGGGTCCGAATAGAAGAAAAATCCACCCATTTAGAAGAACTAGATGATCAGACACGGGTAAGGTGTGGATGATCCCTTTTCTGGGTGCTGCCCCTCCCCATCCTATCCACGTGGTTCAATGGTAGTAACCACACAGGTAAAACCTCCATTCCCTGGTCACAGATGATTAGTAATATTCTCCAAGTCAAGTTAATGAGCTCCTTCCCCAGAGAAGTTAGGAATGGGGCCAAGCCATTCCACCTGGCTGCTTTCTTGAAGAGAAGAGGTACTGTCCATTATGTGGACTAAAAGAAGAGGAAGGAGGTTCACAGAGTGAGAATGAAGCAGATATTCAGAGAAAAGCAAAGAAAGGCATATAGCAGGGATTTTTTGGGCTCCCCACAACACTGCAGTCCCTGGTGCCAGCCATTACTGTCCTTGGGATCTGTAGCATGAAGTAACTTAACCAGATCCTTTCTTGGTGCCTGTGCTAACATGAATGTGATATGTTACTTGCTCCCCAACATCCTAACAAATGCATCCTCCAACTTAGGAAGGGCACTCACCCAGGCTTTGAAGTAAACCTAAGAGGGCACCAATATCTACTCCATGCAGCCCATAGCGCCACATGACCCACCATGGTCTAAATCCAAGCAGAGGATGCCAACTGCCCAACTCCTTACCGGCAGGCAGTTGGCTCCACCAATGGAGATCAGTCCAGCCAGAAGACCCAGCACCATGGCTATCCAAGGAGAAATAATCAAGTGACCAGGGGTGCCTACAACCACGCCTCCTGCCAGCACAGCATTGTGGATGTGAATCTGCAAAGAGAGAAATTGTGGGTGAATTAAGTAAGACACACATTGGAGATCATCTTGGCCCAAGTACTCAGCAAGTTGATAGCAAAGCAAATCTGTAGCAAAGCAAATCTTCCTCGTTTAGCTGATCCTGAACCCCTGGCCCTTCGCTTGGTTGAGACTCATGACCTTCATCAATGGGCCTATCTCACCCCCACCGCTTAGACCCAGGGAGCAGTTACCCTAATGGGGCAGGCAGTTAGGAATCAGTTCAAAAATACACAGTTACTCAGCAGCCTGGCCACCCTTCACATTTATTAGTGATATGCCATTGGGCACTTCAACTCTCAATGCCTCCGTTTTCTCACCAGAAAAATGGGGTTGTGATTGGATGTAATCAGTAGGCTTATGGAAAGAATTAAATAAATGACTACATGTTTGCCCCTGAGCACAGTACCTGGCATTGAACATAAGCAAATACCCAATAAACTTAAGCCATTATTGTTATTATTATTATTATTGGCTCCTTGGTGTCTACACCAGTCCATTTGACTGGACCTAGTTCCAATAGCTAGACCTTGTTCCTGGGTCACATCTCTACCATGCCCTTCATTCTTCTAGAACTGGACCTGTGTTCTGCTCTTACCTTGCAGAAAAGAGGAAGGCCCTTAGTGAGATTGGTTGGCAACAATCATTGTGCAAACATAGCAATGGTGGTGAGGATTGCCCAGGCCTGGACAACACTCTTCAGCTGAACATGAAGTCACCGTGAGTTGCCATCAACTTGCGAACTCCAAGCAACAACCCTGACCATCATGATGCCTTCACCTGCCTCCCTGCATGCCCCCACCTTGTCACCTCCTAGACTCACTGTTACCACGGAGCTCACCTGTGGGGACCCCAGCTCCTCTCAGTGCTGGGGTTAAGCTGTTGATCTGCCATCTGTTCCACATTCCGTCCACACCAGGCCCCCTCTGTCTAGGCATATCCACCCAGATATGCTGGCTGGCTGACCCCATGCTCTGATTGTTGTGGGGACTGGTTTCTCTTTAGCTCTAAGTTCTCACCCTTCTCTCCCCACAGAGCCCATGCAGTCTCCCAGCTATATTTGTAACCACAGCCTAGCATTTCAGTACTTTACATGCATTTTCCCTTAATTCCCACTTTCCAGATGAGGCAGATGAGGCTCAACCAGTTTAAGTTGCCTGACCAAGGTCATGGTGGCGAGTGAGTCTTCAGATTCTCATTATCCTATTACTGCAATTTCTTGGAGGGAAGGAGCAGACGTACTAATTCTATTCTTTATTTTTCTGCTGACTTGCTCCTGGTAGCTGGCTTTAGTAATAGAAATCACAGGGTTCGGCCTTAGGTCTGTTTGATATCAAAGCTCATAATTGAATCCCACTTTGGCAAGCCGTTGAGCCTGCCTCTGTCTCCAAGTTCCAGCACTCTTCCTAGAGCTTCAATTGACACTTCAAACTCTTTCACAAGCCATGGGGCTGTCCTTGAGGATGACAGGCAGGACGTGAGTATGTGTCTGGCCTGGAGGCCACCTAAGTGCTGTCCAAGGGTCCCCCTCCCTTGGCCCCCTCCTCACCATGTTGATCTTCCCTTGGGGGTGAGCTGAGGCGGAAACTGAGATGGCGGTCACTGCACTGGTCGCAAGAGCATAGTAGGTATTGAACACAGCCTTCTTCTTATCACTTGGAACATCCAGCAGAGCAGAGTTGAAACTTGGCCAGAATATCCACAGGAAGAGGGTACCTGGGGGTCAGAAAGGGCCATGGGCTACAATCACCACTCTGCTCCAAAGTCCTGGCTCTCCAGGAGCTTCCGATAAGGAGACTCCCAGGGCTGACTGGCTTGTCTCTTTCTCATTACAGACCTTGGACAAGTCATATCTACTCTCTGAATTCTCCAGGTGGTAAGAAGTAGCTAGCGTTTTTTACAGGCAAGGACACTAAGGTCCAGAGAGCTGTAGGTTCCTGACCCTGCTTTTTAATGGCCAAATGCTTATTTTGGCATCATGGTGTGGTGTTGTAGGATAAGCACTCAACCTCAAGGTTAGTGGTTCAAACTCACCAGCTGGTTCTCGGAAACCCTATACAGGGTTGTTATGATTCGGAACAAGCTCAGTGGCACACAACAACAACAGATGCTTATTATTTATTTTTTTAAGAATAGGAATCAAAGAATCAATGGGAATATACGCTCTGATTGGTGACCACATTCGTCACCAATAAGGAGAAGTGAGGGAAAAACAGCAATGAAGCTGTGAGCTAAGCCCTACAATGTTCAATAGACTCCTGTGAACCCGGATGGAGACCTGGTTGGCCAGCAGTGTGGCAAGACCTGGGAACTCTTGGGCCCAAAGTCAGTGACATAGCCACAGAGGACTAGAGTGGAGAGTGAAGCATCCAGCTGATATGAAGAGAGGGCATATGCACAAGAACACCCACACTAGCAGATAATACCCACTTGACTTGGCTTCAGTGACTGGATGATCAGAGCTCAATTAGAAGAAGAAAGAAGAGGAAAAAAAGAGTAATCTGATACAATTTGATGAACTTGACCTACACCTATGGATACAGGAGCTCACAAGAGGGAGCAAATCTTTACAGCAAGGATCATTCCCACCTCCTCCATACAGAGTAGACAGGGATGGGCAACTTGGACATTGGCTACCCAAAATGGGTGGGTGGGTGGGTGGGGGAGGGCCTACAAAGGCAAGAAATGTCTGGCTTATAAGCTTTCAAGAGGGAACCTAGATCCAGAAGACACAGAGGAAGGTAGAATCTCCACTGAGTAGTATCCAGTCTGTCTGGGCGGGGCTGATGAAAGGAAATGCAGATAGGTCTCTTGTGATACAAGAGTGAATAATTGTTACCAGGACTGATTGTGAGGGTTGAAAATGTAAAGGTAGACGTTTTGTACCAAGGAACGGAGTGATTAATTTTGCAGTCTAGGAGCGGAGGTCTCTGGGACCAGCAAGGGAGAAGAGCGGAGAGCGGGACCCTACCCAGAGAAGCAGTGACGCCAGAGATGGAGACAGAGATGATGACGTGGAAAGATGGAGCAGCTGGGGACTTTAGACCCAGAGAGGGAGAGGGGCTGTGTGCTGATGAGTGGGGGGCAGGCTTGCAAGGTATACCCTTTGGTTGGTTGATGATGCATGGAGGGTATTGTAACCATGACAATGAAACAATATACGATAGGATGAATGTAAAACTAATGTTCTCCCATGTAAAGTATCACATAATTCATAATAAAACATTAAAAAAAAAAAAAAAAAAAGGAATCGATGCTTTTATTTGCCCTGGTGGTCTTATATCCATTTACTGACCATGGAGCTCTATGCTCAATTTTCTCTAAGGCTCTCCCAGTATCTTAAATTCATCATTTTCACTACTGCTTTTCAAAATCCAACATTATTTCTATTCTTTTCCTTCTCTCACCCATGTTCCTCCATTCACTCTGTGTCCCACTTCATTACTTGCCCAGTTCCCAGTTCCCTCCTTTTACTGGAGGGCAAAAGAGATACATTTATTTATACTGAAACATCAGTAGTCCCTCCTCTTTATTGGATATCAACAGAGAGGTCCCTTGAGGGGCATCCTTAATTAAAGGCATGAATTCAACCAACACGACTCTCAAAAGTGAGTCATTCTGTGGAGGAGGGATGGGCAGGGGACTAAAGGAGAATTATTATTATTATTCAGCAGAGTCTGTTTTGAGCCTCTCAGCTCAGCCCAGGTATGTGACCACCCACCCCACATTGTTCTTACCCAGCATTGCAAACAGACTGGGGCTTGTTGCTGGCTGATAATTCTCCTTCGCTTCCTTGGACAGAGGACTTGAGAAGCAACCGGACACAGTCAGCCCAAAATAGGCCGCAAACACGTGTACTTGCATCATGATAGTGTGGTTGTCCATCTGCAAGAAAACCCGATGCGAACAGTGAGTGTTGATCACCTCCACCCTTGGGTAAACCCCTCGAATTCCTTGGAGACAATTTTGACTAGATCTAGAAGCCATGAGGCTGGTGTTGAGTGCTTACCTAGTCCTACAGGGAGTCCCCCTTCAAAGAAACCCCATAGGAAACGTGGACTTATCCCAGGGAGCTCGCTGAATGACCTTATGAAACCATTTGGTGTGGAGTTGATTACAACTCATGTGACCTTGATGTGTCAGAGTAGAACTTCACTCCCTGGGGTTTTCAACGGTTGTGATCCTTTGGAAATTACCAGGCTTTTTAAAAAAAACAACAACTTTTTATTGCAAATTGAGTGAAGGTTTACAGAGCACATCGTAGGTTTTACATTTACCAAATCACACTTTGTTTCTTCTCAATGATTGCAATCGCCTCCCTGGAACAACAGTGATCCCACCTCCTCCCTGTGGTTCTGATTTGTATTCCACCCTTCTTCCCAACCCTTCTGAACTTTGTCCTTGGGGAAATGATGCCTTTTTGATCTTCAATGGTGAGCATATCACACTAGTGTTGTTATCGCCCCAAATACCTATCTACCACTTGGCTGAAAATTACGCCAGGAGAGTAAGTCCTCTTCCAGACCTCTAGGGTGACTGAAGTCCATGTTCTTGGATTCCTCCCGTCTTTCTGACCAGTAAGCCTTGTCCTTTTTTTTTTTTAAATATAATTTTGAGTTTTGTTCTACATTTTCTCCAACTCTATCTAGGACCTTCTAATGTGGTTCCTTTCAGAACTCTTGGTATGGAGGTTGTTGTCGTTGTTAAGTGCTGTCTAGTCGGTTCTGACCCATAGCGACCCTGAACAGGATTTCCAAGGCTGTAAATCTTTACAGGAGCAGAAAGCATCATCTTTCTCCTGCAGAGCAGCTGGTAGATTCAAACTGCTGACCTTGCAGGTAGCAGCGCAGCTTGTAACCCACTATAGTATCAGGGCTCCTCAACCTTCACTGAAAACACTATGAAACAGTATTTTAAAAAACCCCACAAAACTCTAAGGAGGAGTGCTGCTTGTGCTGTAGGATAAGCACTGGACTGCTGACCCAAGGTTGGCAGTTCAAATCCACCATTTGCTCTATAGGAGAAAGAAGATTTTTTGCTCCTGTCAAGATATATAGCCACAGATACATGTTTGCTATGAGTTGGAACCAACTTGATGACACTTAAGAAGAACAAGGAGCCATAAACTGGACTTGATTGGACAAGCATCTGGTTACTGGTTTCCACCTTCACAAATGACTCTAAACTTAAGACTTTTGACCATCTCTCCCAGTGAGGACACATACATGGTTCCTGGCGCACTGACTAGTTTGAAAGCAGTCACTGGTCAGACAGCTAGGAACCTTTAGGGCCACAGGAATTAGTTACCTTTGTATATATTTTATGATTATCTTGTGAATAGCACAATCATATTTTGAAAGCTAAGAGCATTAGTTTTCTGTGTTTGAACACTTTGCATAGATAACATTAACTGTATTTGGGACTGTTTTAATTTTTTAAAGTCTAGAAGTCTCACAAAATAGAGGTGGTGGGCCCCATGCTTCCCCTCCATACTGTTTCCCTGAAGTTCCCGCCACTCATGGCACCATGACTCACATTGAGGATTTGCTTGCAGACCATCCTCATGGAGCCAAAGACTGTCAGCTCCACCAGCACCATCACCATCAGCTGCACCAGGTTGACCTTTCCCAGGACAGCACCCAATGAGATCAGCACTGACATGGCACTCATGGTGGCCAGCTGAATACTGGGGGAGAGAGAGACAGGTTGACGATGAAGAAGCATGGCCTCTCATACATTCATTCATTCCACAAACATTTGTTGAGGGCCTACTCTCTGCGGGGTACTGGGACACAAGCTTCCACCCACACGGGGCTGATACTGCACAGCCGAGAGTTAGTCTTTCCTCCCCTTCCGCATGAGAACAGCATCTATGCTGTGAGTAATCAAACTGGATACACTCATCCACAATGAAGTTGCTTCGAGTTGTCATAGAACATGTCAGAGTGAGTTAAGGAAGCTGATGATTCATACAGGGTCCCCTCGTGGGATCTGCCCACGGATTCCTCTCCTCTGCTGTCATCTCTCACAGCTGCTCAGTAGAGGGCGCTCTTCACCTGCCGACCCACCCGCCATTCAGCTACTGCCTTCCTGATCCTTAGCCCTTATTGCTCCTCTCCCTCTCCACAGGTCATGGAAGGAGCTGGATTTGGAAGTAGAACAAGCCTGGCTTCCAGGCCCAGCTTTTTCATTTGAGCAGCTATTTAAGCTTCCTGAGCCTGTTTCTCTATCTGTAAAATAAGGATGATAATACTACTTATAATTGTACTAACCTTATGGTGGTGGTGTGGGAATTAGAAAGGACCATTGGTGCATGACTATCGAGTACCATAACTGGCACCAAGAACTACCTTTGAATCGATACCCATATCATTATATTCTTCCCGGGTGGTTCAAACTGTTAGGCTGAAAGGTTGGCAGTTGGAATCTACTCAGGTTTCTCTCTAAGCAGAATCCTGGCTAGCTGCTTCTGAAAGCCACAGCTCTTAGAAGCCCTATATAATGTGGTTCTAATCTGCAGCACACGGGGTCACCATGAGTGGGAACCAACCTGATGACACCTGGTACTGGTATTTCAAGTCCTTCCTTCCCTAATAATAAGCATGCATGTTCAGTGTAGGGAATCAAGAAGAGAAAGGAATTTTGTTTTCAAGGTGCTTCTAGTCCAGCTGGGGAGGCAAGGCTGACACCAGGGACCTGTTGGCTAAGAATATCCATGAATGGTATCAGGGGGCTAGAGGGGCTCAGTGGAGGGAGGGAGCGATGTGGACTAGACTCATCAGGGAGGGCTTCCTGGGGGAGGTGTCACTGAACTGAAACCAACCCACTCTCCCTGGGGAAATGACTCTTCAACCACACTTCTCACAGTGATGATTGACTGAACTTTCTGTATAATGCTTGTTCTTATATCACCTCATTTAAATTTTCAACCTTAGAGCAATCTTCTGTAAAATGGTGTCAGGGGTTCCATTGAGTACATCTCTTTCATAGAAGCATGCATTGAGATGAGGAGAGGGAACTTTTTTGGCAATAGCTTCATAACTATAGCCTGACCAACAGGAAGCTCCAGCCCAGGTGGCCTAGATCCAGCGTCTGTACTGTGAAGTGTAGACACAGCCTCCCCCGTGTTTGCTCTCCAAGAAGCTCAAGTATTTCAGAGGGAAGGTCAGAGGTCAAAGGACAGATGAGGAGATCTTATAAGGAAGGCCCAGGAACTATTTAGAATAAGGCACCGCTCAATGTTTCATCATGGCTCCGACGTGTTATGCCTGTCCAGTGAGTGTTTGTTTAACTGAAAAGGCACAATTGAAAAGGGTGTGTGCCAGTGGTGGCATCTGAGACCTCAGGGCCCACTTGGGGAGATGCTGAAACAGTGAAACACAGTAGGTAGGAGTGCAATCCTGGGGCCAGATTGCCTGGCTAGGATCCTGACTCAGCCACTTCCTGGTTGCCTGTTCCTGGGCAAATGACTTAACCACTCTGTGCCTCCATATTCCTGTCTGCAGGAGGAGGCAACACCTACGGAGTTGTTGTGAAGGAGGGCAAAGTGAGTTCACACAGATAAAGAACAATACGGAGGTTGGTTATTGCTATTACCTTCTAGAGGGAGCCCTCCTAGACCTTTAAAATACAGCATTACAAAGAAAAATCACACCATTGACTGGTTCCTTTGAGTTCTCTTTTTGTTCCAAGGACCATTAACTAAGTCGTTAAAAACAAAGGAGGACAAAGATGAATAAGACAGGCCCCTGCCCTGAAGGAACTGACCGTCTGTGACTCAAAACAGAACCAATTCAGTGCCAAGTCAGGCGGCACAAGTACGTGTGGCCCTGTCCCTGGAGGCAGGCCTGGACACCGCCTGTCAGCCCCACCCTGGCAGGAACTAGTCAGGAAGGAGGCCATTGTTCAGTCTGTGAAGCCAGTCCAAGAGGGGTGGGGGTCACAGCTGGGAGAATCCCAGTGGTCAGAGACGGGCACAGGAGTTCGTTGGAACTCAAAAGGCTCTTTTTTATTGAGTTACAAGCAAGCAAGAGGGGACTCCAGGAGGGGAAAGTCAGAAGGGAAGTAGTTGTTAAGACTAGAGGAGTCCCAAGGTGGCACAGACGGTTAAGTACGCAGCTACTAACTGAAAAGTTGGCAGATACCTCAGAAGAAAGACCTGGTGATCTGCTTCCAAAAGGTCACAGTCATTGAAATCCCTGTGGAGCACAAATCTCTGACACATGAGATCCCCATGAGTTGGAGTTGACTCAACAACTGGTTTCTAGTTTGGCTTGGTCTTCCTGTTCTTCACCAGGAGGCTGCAGGCTCATGTGGCCTTCCCTCGCAGCCAGGTTGTCAGCACTGTCAGAGCTCCCACAGGCTTGCTGCCCTTAGTCCTCATGGTATTAGCCCTAAAACCTTTCGGAAGGACACATGCGGAGAGTTTATTTTCAGGCGAACTAGCTAGACTATGTTTCACATCACAACTCAAGTAGGCAGAAAGAGTTGCAAGGTAGGGAAAAGCTCAGAAGTCTTTGCCTAAACTTATCTGTGTGACCTTAGGTAAATGCCTTGCTGTCTTTGAGCCTCTATTGCTTACCTGTTTACTAGGTTATATCCCTGCCTGGGTAGATGTAAACTACTGGGCATAGTGCCTGGCTTGGCTCTTGCTGAATTGTTCAGCAGTAGGGCCTATCGGGCTGGCAAGGCCTCCAAGGTGTGGGGTGACCTTAAGAAGGCACAGGACCCCTAAAATGTCCATGATGGGGGGATTTACCACCATCTGGACAGATTTGTTGGATAAAACCTCCCCCTCCCCCACAAAAAATGTGTGGTTTGGATGAAAGTATACAGAGCATAACTTGTTTTCTAGTCCATAATTTGTAATGTATGTTGCAATTCCCTCAGTCTAATAATACTCTTCATTCTTCCTCCCTGGCCTCCCTGTATCCATTCATCCTACTTTCCTGCCCCTTTCTGGCTTCTGAGTTTTATTTGGGGGTATATGCTGCCCTTTGGTCTCGTACAGTGAGTTGTTCTGAGCAGTTCGTTCCTCAGGACTGTCATTGTTCACTGTGAGGCCTGTCTGTTGCTTGGCTAAAAGCTGATCCCCAGAAGTGGGTTCTGTCCTGGCTTGAAGGGTATTTAAAAGCCACTGACTCAGGGGTTCTGCCATTTTCTGTCATTAAGTCTGGTTTTCCAAGAAACAATGTTTTAGGAAAAAATTGACCAAGCTTTTCTATTAGCTTCTGTTGTTGTTAAATGCTGTCAAGTCAATTCTGACTCATAGTGATACTGTATACGGTCTTCAAGGAGCAGCTGGTGAGTTTAACTGCCGACCTTGTGGTTTAAACGCTTTGGTCCAGCACATGATCCTGTAGCATTACACCAAAACTCCATGTACTGTGCAATATATATATATACACACACACCTTGATGGGTTTTTATACGTATCCCCATAACCAGCACTCACGTTAAGACAGAGAACATTTTCGGCACCCCATTAGTTCCTCTGTGTCCCTTCCTAATCAATAATTACCCCCTGTCCCAGGTAACCACTATGTTGACTTCTAGCACTATGAGTAAGTTTTCTTAGTTCTTCAAAGTTCATGCAAACTGAGCAAAGTTAATTGAAAATAAAGTTATTCTTTCTTTTCAAAAGACTGTCTTTCCAGAGGCAAATAATGATGTATGCATGACCTTGGAACAACAGGGCTCTGGGATACAGGGATTGAGACGTGGTTGGAATAGGGAAAAGGGAGAATAATGTTAAGATGCTTATGAATCTTGGTTTCCCTTGCCTACCATTATAAAATAGACACTTGAGGGGGAGAGAAAGGAATAGCCAGAAATATCACCATAGAGAGCTTGTAAGTCCATCTTCTGCCTATAAGTGATTGGAATACCTAAAATGGGGTTACAACGTGCCCAGGGAAGGAGGCCTCCTATGGAGCCTCTGCGTTACATAAGACCATAGGTGGAGTCCTGAACCACATCCAGAAATTCTGAGGTGGGAAATTTCCACTTGAAAGGACACGCAGACCAGCCTACAGCGGCTAGAAGAACAGAAGATACTTCTTGAAAGAAAGACCGAGAGGAAAAATACAAAACAATATAGGCAGACCAACTGATAACTACAAGAACAAGCAAGTTGCTCACCCAGGAGACATCAAGGCAAGTAGTCGGGTCCCCTCAGGGCAAACCCCCTTCCAAGACTAAGACTCAATGGGAATACATGCTCTGATTGGTGACCACGCTCATCACCAATAAGGGGAAGTGAGGGAAAACCAGCAATGAAGCTGCGAGCTAAGCCCTACAATGTTCAATGGACTCTTGTGAATCCAGGTGGAGACCTGGTTGGCCAGCAGTGTAGCAAGACCTGGGGACTCTTGGGCCCAGAGTCAGTGACATAACCACAGAGGACTAGAGTGGAGAGTGAAGCATCCAGCTGATAAGAAGAGAAGGCATATGCATAAGAACACCCACACTTGCAGATAATACCCACTTGACTTGGCTTCAATGACTGGATGATCAGAGCTGAACTAGAAGAAGAAAGAAGAGGGAAAAAAGAGTAATCTGATACAATTTGATGAACTTGACCTACACCTATGGATGCAGTAGCTCAAAAGAGGAAACAAATCTTTACAGTGAGGATCATTCCCACCCCCTTCATACACAGAGTAGACAGGGATGGGCAACTTGACCACTGGCTACCCAAAATGGGGGGGTTACAAAGGCAAGAAGTGTCTGGCTTACAAGCTTTCAAGAGGGAGCCTAGATCGAGAAGACACGGAGGAAGGTAGAATCTCCGCCTAGTAGTATCCAATCTGTCTGGACGGGGCTGATGAAAGGAGATGCAGATAGGTCTCTTGTGATACTATAGTGAATAATTGTTATCAGGACTGATTGTGAGGATTGGAAATGTAAAGGTAGATGTTTTGTAGCAAAAGGAGGGGAGTGATTAACTTTGCAGTCTAGGAGCAGAGGTCCCTGGGACCATCAGGGGAGAACAGCGGAGAGCGGGACCCTACCCAGAGCAGCAGTGACGCCAGAGATGGAGGCAGAGATGATGACGTGGAGAGATGGCGCAGCTGGGGACTTTAGACCCAGAGAGGGAGAGGGGCTGTGTGCTGACGACTGGGGGGTCAGGCTTGCAGGGTATACCCTTTGGTTGGTTAATGATGCATGGAGGGGATTGTAACCATGACAATGAAACGATATATGATGGGATGAAGGTAAAGCTAATGTTCTCCCATGTAAAATATTACATAATTCACAATAAAACATTAAATAAATAAGAGACTGTCTTTCTGTCAGAGTGCAAGTGGAATGCAGGACCCTATTCAGAGAAGCAGAGACACCAGAGATGGAGGCAGAGAGGAGGACATGGAGAGAGGGAGCAGTTGAGGACTCTGGACTCATAGAAGGAGAAAGGCTGTGTACCGGCAGCCAGGAGGCAGACTTGTAGAATGTGTCCTTTGGTTGGTTATTTAAGTTATTATATATTCCTCAGTGTTTTTGTGTACATCCCTCCCGCCCCTCCCCCCCAAAAATAGACAGAGGGAATAGAAGCAAATACTGTTGAATGATGATGCATGGAGGAGATTGTAATCATTGCAATGAAACAATGGTGTAAAATGGATGTTCTTCCATTTAAATTATCACTCAATTCACACTAAAAACTTAAAAAAAAAAAAAAAAAAAGACTTTTTCTGAGTGTGGCATTTCTATTTCTTTTTATCCAATTTCTTAATTTTTCCATGACCTGATAGTTGTTGTGTAACTTTACAAAATCATAATCAATAATAAAGGAAGGCTCCATGGGGGTGGTTAGAACCCATCCTTCCAGGCCTTACACCCTCAAGAACCCAAGAGCTGCCATCTTGTTACCTGTCCGGGCTGATGTGCATGTTCCTATTGAAAGGTTGACTCAGGAAGCCATCCAGCAGGATTGCCCATTGCACCCCCAGGGCCAGCATGAAGAGGTTGAAGGCCACACTGCTCCAGCCGTGTCTCCTCAAATACGAGGTGAGGAAGCCCAAGCCAAGGGCCGCCATGATGGTAATATCCTGGAAGACTGCACAGGGAGAGGTTGAGGAAGAGGAGGAGGAAGCAGAGAAGATGGAGCTGTGTGTAATTAAAAGCTTTTATGGGTCAAGTTTCTTCACTCCTTTGACCTTCAGTTTCCTCATTTGAATAATGAGGATGATAACATATACGTACTCCAGAGGGTTGAGGTCAGGATGAAATGAGCTAATGCTCGTTCAGCAATTAAGACAGGGTCTGGCCCATACTGAGTGCTCAGTAAACGGAGCAATTTTGGGTATTTTAAGTGTAAAGGTATCAACTAAAGGAGCCCTGGTCACATAATGGTTAAGTGCTCAGCTGCTAAAAGAAAAGATGGTAGTAAGAACCTACCTAGTGGCTGCTGCCAAGGAAAATCTGACAACCTGCTTCCATAAACATTGTTGTTGTTGTTAAGTGCTTTCAACTCAGTTCCGATTCATAGCAACCCTGTATAGGGTTTCCAAGGAGCAGCTGGTAGGTTTGAACTACCAACTTAGTTGTTCATAGTCCAATGCTGATCTTATAGCACCACACCAGGAGTCCCCCATAAAGAAAAACCTATGGGCAGTTCTATGCTGTCACATAGGGTTATTGTAAGTTGAAATCAACTAGACAACATAGGGACCGGCGCTTGGCACCTAGCTGCTATTCAGTAGAAGTATTTATGGTTGTTATGGGAACTCAGGTTTAACTTCTGGGTGACACACAGGAGAAAATAAAGCCAGAGAATCTGAGTGACCTGGCCCAGGTCACACAGAGGGAAGACAGAGGCAGGGCCGTAGTAGCCTCTATTGCCACGAACCAACGTATCTTTGCAAAAATGACGTTCTCCCTTTGCTACCTGTTGTGAGGTGGACCAGTCGAAAGCACAGAGCCATTTGAGTGACCCTCACTTTTTCCAACTTCAGACTCTGAGCAGGGACTGTTGGGACAGGGGCATGGAGACATGGTAAGGCTTTTGTCTGATGCAGGCTTTGACTGAATTCCTGTTTCAAAATATGGTTAGCAGCTTGGATTTGAGAACTAGACACACTTGGGTTTCGATCAGTGCTTTCTCTGGAACTTTCTAGCTGTGTGAATCTAAACTTTCTAGTTTAGATCTGAGCTTTAATAACAGCCTACATTTATTGTTTATTATATGCCAGCATGGTTTTAATCACATTATGTGGACTATCTCATTTCATTTTCACATCAGGTACTTGAAGTGGGTGTTGTTGTTAAGTGCAGTTGAGTCAATGCTGACCCTGTATAGGGTTCCCAAGGGGCAGCTGGTGGGTTTAAACTGCTGACCTGGTGGGTAGCAGTTCAACGCTTATCCTACAGCACCACACCAGGACTCCATTTTACAGATATGAAAATGGAGGCAAAGAGAAGTTAAATCACTTGCCCAAGCTTCTAGATTTGGGATTTAAACCTAGATAGTCAGTTCTGGAAGCTGTTCCTATAACTACCACACTATCTGCACCTTTTAGTTTTCTCATCTATTAAACAGTAAAAATAATCATCACACCCTTATAGAGTTACTAGAATCAAATAGTATAATGCATGTAATTATTCAGAATAGTAACTGCTATTTTGTCAATAAACACCATCTATTTTTGCAATATGTAAGTGCCTGGAGAGAATTCTTAAAGCCTTTTTCTTTCTTTTACTAGATATTGTCTCTGGGTTTAGGAGGTTATTTTGACTTTTTTTTGTTTTTTTTTGGTGCTTAATTTTCTACCATCAGTATGTAGAAGAGCATGTAAAATGGAAAAAACAAACAAACTATGGACTTTAGACAATTCTTTTTTATATTAAAAATTGGTGGGTATTTATGTTATATATCTATAGAAAAGTTAGATTTTTGTTACAGTGCATTTTTTTTTAAACGTTTGATTATGAATTGGGTGAAGGTGTACAGAGCAGACCAGTTTTCCATTCAGCAATTCAGACACATTTTGGTTCGGGTCATTGACTGAATCCCCACAATGTAACACCATGGATCCACTTCTCCCTGTGTGTTTCCATTTCTCCTTCTTTCCTTCCCTTTGGATCTCAAATGGTTGGTTATTCTAAGGAGTACGTGCCTCCCTCGTGTTATTGTCTATTGTCTGGCTGAAAATTGAGCCATGAGGGACAAGTTCATTTCCACACCTGAAAGATACAATACATCTCTCTTTTGTTCTTTGTTGTGGTTCGTCTAAAGGTGACAAAACATTTTTGTCATTTCAGCCATCATCACATGTACAATTCAGTGACATTATATGAGGGGGCTTCAAAAAGTTCATGGAAAAATTCCCTAATCTTGTAATTCCATTTTTCCATAAAGTTTTTACAACCCTCTAGTACATGTTAAAGGAGCTCTGGTAGCGTAGTGGTTATGAATTGGGCTGTGAACCGCAAGGTCAGCAGTTTGAAACTATCAGCTGTTCCGCAGGAGAAAGATGAGGCTTTCTGCTCCCGTAAAGATTTACAGCCTCGGAAACCCTTTACAGGGTCGCTATGAGTCGGAACCGACTCCACAGCACACAGCCACCACCACCAGTATATGTTAGGAGTCCTGGTGTGGCGCTGTAGGGTCAGCACTGGACTGCAAACCATTAAGCTGGTAGTTTAAACCCACCAGCTACTCCTCAGAATCCCAATGCAGGGTCATTGTGAGTCAGAACTGACTCTACAGCACTTAACAACAACAACAGTATGTGTTTATCATGTTTAACAATTATTATGTCCAACTATTATCATGCTTAACCATCACATTAACCATTTTCCAATTTTTTTTTGTCATCTGGTGTGGGGCTGCGGGTTAATGTGCTGGACTGCAAAGTCAGTTTGAACTGCAAGGTCAACAGTTCAAGCTCACCAGCCGCTCCTTAGAAATCCTATACAGGGTCGCTATGAGTTGGAACCGACTCAACGGCACTTTAACCATCGGAAGTGCAGTGTCCCCTAAGTATCACCTGACAATTCCGTTTTGATCTGAGATCTACCATTTCCCACTATATTGAACCGTATTAAATTGACAACATTCAACTATTTCGCCCCATAAAAATGGCAATGTATATGTTTCAACTGCGTCTCTTACTTTCCTCCTTAGCTAAACAAGGACAATGTTTGTTCTTGGCACATGGAGAATGCTCCGTAAATGGCAACTATTCACCAGCATGATGACCATCACAGAGTGAAAACTCATTCGCCACTGGCCTCTCGTCCTGGTCCTGTCTCTGATGAAGATGAAGAAGCTCTCTTGACTGGAATTCTCCACAGTGGCAGAAAGCTCCTTCAACTTCAGACTCCATTTAAATGAACGTCCATGAACATACAGGCATCCCTGTAGTCTGGCACATTGGGCTTAGGTGGGTGTCGGCATTGCCAAATTAGTGTCAGAACTCCAGAATGTAGAAGGCCCCTTGAAGACATCTGTGAGTTGTGCTGTTGAATAAACCACATTTTATAGCAACACAATTCACATAGGATTAGATTTATTGAAGAGCCCATAAGTAGGGAAGTGCCGTGGTGATTTGTTTTCCTCCCATTTTACAGAAGGGGACCAGAAAGGATTAGTGACTTCCCCAAGGCCACACAGCATGCCAGCAGTAGAGCCAAGCTCTGAACTCCAGGTATACAGTTCTTCTACCAGGCCAAACTGTCTCTCACTCTGTTCTTCCTTAGGAGTCTTAAGCAAGTTCTCTGCCCTCTCTTAACCTCAGTTTCCTCATCTATTGTTGCTGTGGTTAAGTGCCGTTGAGTTGGTTCTAACTCATAGTGATCCTGTATAGGGTTTCTGAGGAGCAGCTGGTGAGCTTGAACCTCTGACCTTGTGGTTCAAACTAACCTTGCAGTTCAGTGCATTAACCCACAGCGCCACACCAGGACTCCTTCCTGAACTATAACACACAGGAATTGGGCTTGATTCTGAGAAGCGAATTAGTGAGAGGGCAGGTAGAGGTGGGCCCTGAGGAGCTAAAACTTATAGGATTTCCTGATGGGGGTGAAGGCTTCATCAGGCACAGCTACATCCATGTATAGGAGCTTGGGGCATCCCTCCCCACGGCTCCAGTTCTCCCCAAGAGAAGAGTCATGCTTCAGCCAGCAGAATGAATTCAGAAGTGCAGTTTCTGGGAACTGTTGAAGAGCTCATTGCTCACAAACTGGTCCATTAATAACATTTGGTTTCAGGATCTCTCTTCTCACTTTCTGTATCCTCTGACTTTTTTCTCTAAGCCTCTAGGTGCTCTAAGGTCGCACCCAGCCCCTCTGCATCTCACCACCTGGATGCCTACTTCAGGGCCGGGCCCCAGACCAGCCTACTCTGTATTCCACATCAGCTGCCGTCTGATAAGCTAGCAGGCTGTAAGGTGTTTGGGATGATAAGCAGTGGGTGTGTTACTGAGGCCTCCGGGGACTTGGGGCCAGAGGGGAGTTTTTCCATTTAAGGCAGACTTTCAAGAAAAGTTCATGAAGGCCCATGACTTGGTAATAGAAAGTCTAATCTGAGAGTTCAGCCACATGAGATGAGGCAATAATTCACCATCATTGTAACCATCCCAGGCACTGTACCAAGCACCTTATAGCCTTAGCCCACAACAACCTCAGGCAGTAGATACGGTTTGTTATTGCCACTTTGTGCATGGGGACAGGGAGGCATAGAAAGGTGCTATAACCAGCCCAGGTCACACAGCGAGTTTATGGTGGGGGGAGGATTGGATCCTGACCACAAGGGTTTAGCCACTACACCATTCTGCTACTCCATACAACACATACTACTCCATACAATACATACTACTCCATATAACACATACTACTACATACAACTGCCTAAGAGTGGGGGCCTCTGAGGAAGGTATCAGGTTCAGAGTCTGTCTCTGCCTTTGTATCCCAACTTCCTAGTCTGTAAAGTGGGGAGGAAACAATGGCACCTGCTTGGAGGAGAGCTCACTGGGCCTGTGTCGTGGGCATAGTGACTGTGAGTAACTATTACCCCTTTTATCAGGACTGTTCCTTCTCTCAGCCTGCTCATCTAGATATAAAGTGTCCATTCGGATCACTTCAGTGCCAGCTTTCTCAGCCCTTACATCTGGATAGCTGTCTCCTCTAGCTTGGCTGTCATGTGATTCTGACTCTGTGCCCCCATCCACCTTTACTCCTCCCTCTGGCCTGCAGACACCTAAGCACAAATAGCTTCTATCCCCGGCCTCTGGGTCTGACTTCCTTAGCATGACTAGGAAGAATCTGAAGCCCTACCTGGCGTCATTCATGGAACTCCACCCTACCTTGCCGTCTCAAAAGCTCCCAACTCTGGGAAGAGAAAAAGAGACCACTCCAGGTAGAAATGTGGAAGGTGCCAGGCCTGGGGGTATTTGTATCTACCAGGCAAGCTTCCCTTGGCTTTAATAGATCTTCTTCCTGCCTCTGCGAAGTAGATGGGTAGGTACTGAGTGGGAGTCACAGCCCAGAGTCCAGGTGGCTCCCCAGTTGGACTATCCTAGGGCAGACTTTGGTGGTGTAGTGGGTTATAAGCTGGGCTACTAATGGCAAGGTCAACAGTTTGAATCCACCAGCTAAACTGTAGAAGAAAGGTGAGGCTTTCTGATCCCATAAAAACTTACAGCCTTAGAAAACTTATACAGGATTGCTACAAAACAGAATGGACTCAATGACACACAAGAGTCCGGGCTCTATGGCAGATAGCTACAGTAACGGCTCCCAATGAATCATGGCTTCCAGTATACCTGAGTTTGACCTTGTGATTTGCTTTGGCCAATGAGACATTAGTAAACATGGTACAAATAGAGATTGAAACACTCTTAGTCATTGGAGCTTGCCCTCTCTTGGTACTGAGAACTTTTCTGATGCCACGTGAAGAAGTCTGGGCTAGCCTGATGGAATTCTTCAGCTGCTAACCTCAAGGTCAGCAGTTCAAAACCACCAGCCATTCTGCAGGAGAAAGATGAGGCTTTCTGTTCCTGTAAAGATTTACAGCCTCAGAAACACTATGCAGGGTTGCTGTGAGTTGGAACCAGCTCTAAGGCACATAACCACCACCAGCTGCCAATCAGCACCAACAGCTAAACATGTGCAAGAGGCATATAAGGCCATAACATTCCATTGATACACTCCATTGATACAGCTGCCAATGGATAAGGCTTACGTCAACAAAGTCAGCCTCGAGTCTTCTAGCTTTAAAAGGTGTCCTGAGAGAATACAGGACCACCTGGGAGGAGCTGATATGTGATTCTCCATATTCCTCATATTGCAATTAATGGCAGTTAATTTAAAAAAACCTCTTCCTTATGGAAAATTTCAAATGTACACAAAAACAAAGAGAAGAGCACAGTGAAATCTCATACCCAGTTTCTAGCTCTGATAGCTGTAACATGAGGTCAATCTCATTTTTATTATCCTGCTCCAGGTTTTCCCTCTAAAACTTCACACAAAATTAACAATAATTCCTGAATACAGAGTCCTGATGTGGCGCTGTAGAATAAGACTGGACTGCTAACAACCTGATTGGTAGTTCAAACCCACCAACTACTCCTTGGAAACGCTATACAGGGTTGCATTGAGTCAGACCAGACTCAACAGCACATAACAACAACAGCAACATAATACTCTCTCTACATTCAGATTTACCTGATAGTCTCAAAAATGTCTGTTTTGAATTGACTACTTAGAGACATTTATTATAGTTTTCAGGGACTGGATTAGATTATGTGGACTGATTGATTAAATAACCTAGTTTTAACTAACTTAACCTTCACAAAATGAATAGAAGACTCAACTCACACACACACACACACACACTGAAGGTGAAACAATAATGGCAGCTATACGCAAACATTGGAGGAAGACTAATTACCAACCTGCGATATGCAGGTGATACAACCTTGTTTGCTGAAAGTGAAGAGGACTTAAAACATTTACTGATGAAGATCAAAGAGCACAGCCTTCGATACGGATTACATCTCAATGTAAAGAAAACAAAAATCCTCACCACTGGACTAATAAACATTTTTATCAATGGAGAAAAGAATGAAGTTGTCAAGGATTTCATTCTTCTTGGATCAACTATCAACACTCACAGAAGATAGATCAAACGACCTATCACATTAGGCAAATCTGCTGCACAAGACCTTTTTAAAGTGTTGAAGAGCAAAGATGTCAGCTTGAGGACTGAGGTGCGCCTGACCCAAGCCATGATATTTTCAATAACCTCATATGCATGCAAAAACTGAATGGTAAATAAGGAAGACCATAGAAGAATTGATGCGTTTGAGTTATGGTGTTGGAAGGGAATATTGAAAGTGTTATGGGCTGCCAAAAGAACCAATAGATCTGTTTTGGAAGAAGTGCAGCCAGAGTGCTCCTTGGAGGCCAAGATGGCCAAACTTCATCGCTCATACTTCGGACATATTGTCAGGAGGGACCAGTCACTGGAGAAGGATATCATGTTTGGTAAGGTGGAGGGTCAGAGAAAAAGAGGAAGACCCCCAATGAGATGGATTGGCCAGGTGGCAGCATCGATGGACTCAAGCATGGCAACAGTGATGAGGTTGGCCCAGGATCAGGCAGTGTTTTGTTCTGCTGTGCATAAGGTCACTATGGGTCAGTAACGACTCTATGGCACCTAACACCACCAACAACATAAGCAAACAAGAAGGAAAGGGCAGAGGGACAACCCTTGTGTAAGTTCTTTGTCAACCACATTCAAGGTCTAGAGGGGGAAAAAAAAAGCCAATAAATTCAGATCTAACAGAAGCTAGTCAAGACAATTTTAAATTATTAAGATGTCTACAAGGGGTAGATTCTTGTTCACTGTCATTAAGGATGGATCTTGCCTAGAGATTGACTGACATATTACAATTAGCAGTTTGAGACTATCATGTAATTCATCCTGGGCTCACATTTTCAAAATTTCTAATTCATGTGTATGCATTACACAATATATACATATGAACAAAATACATGAATTCAGTCATATTGGAGTGTAACCTATAAATATGGTACATGCTAGAAAAGTGGTGCACAGTCAGGAAACTTTGAGGACCTCTGGGCTACACAACATCACAACTTCTTTGCTGGTCTTATGACATCCAGTCATGCCCCAGCCCCACCTTCTACAACCAACCCTAAGGGTTTCCTCCACAGCCTTAATGCAAGACTGCCATGCTCCTGTTTCCTGGAACTTAATAGAATCCTTACTGATCCAAAAGGTTCATCATGCCCTGACTCCTCCTGAATACTCCAACAACACTGCAATGTGAACCCCTATCCCAGTTTATCCCAATGAATGTGTTTTGAGCACCCATGCATGCACACACACCTGACCATGACTATCAACAAGTTATCAGTCCACTGAGAACTCATCTTGAAACTCATCTCAACTTCAAAACAAAACAAAACTGTGGACTTGTGCCTTGTTTACAGTTGTTCTCATCACAGTCTGAGGAATACATGTAGCTGCCTATAAAGTAACAACCATTCTACACCCACTTCAGCCATACCTTCTGGCTTTTCTGGAGTTGCAGACAGAAGACAGACTTCCTAGCCCCTGATTGAGAAGATTGAGGTGGGGCAGGGTGGGATGGGAAGGCAAGACTAAAGCTTCTAGAAGGACAGAACAAAAAATGAGCAAGAGAGACCAAAAACAAAAACAAAAAAAACCCCCCAAAAAACCCTCACAACAATTACATGAAAATTCTTGTTGCTAAAGATTGAGAAGTAGGGAGAAGCAGAGATACAAACAGCTATCAAGACAATTTGACAGATAGAATTTTGAAACCTAGACTAGGAGGCCCCTCACTCTGCGTTGACAAATCAAGGAAGGCTTCATGGAAGAGGTGATGCCCAGGCTTCTAAAATGAGAGCCTTCATGGTTGGCAGGATCTTTGAACAATCTACAGAAGAAGATGGGAGGATCCCTTTTCTCAGAGACTTTAAGAAAAGAACCATCTATGCCCCTGGAAGACCACAGACCTCCCAGTCCCTGCCCTTATTCGCCTCCATGGCCACTTCCCCTCTGGACCCTCACCTCGATACGTCCCCATCAGCCTCTTCTGATCCTTTGAGGAACCATCATAGGAGGTGAAAAAAAAAAAGAGGAAAATGAGAACCGCCTCCAGCATTAAGGCCCACAGAGGCAGAGAGCATCGGACAGACCTCGTGTAGTTATAACCCATCCTGTGTCTCTTTGCAGGGCCTCCGCCAGCACTAGGCATCACCCCTCTCCCTCCACATACACACGCTGGAGAGGGCGATAGAGGAGACACCCGCCAAAGGCCTTATCTCATGCTGCAAGACTGGCCCAGCTGGTCTGTCTATGGAGTTAACACAGGAGCTGAGGGACTATGGCACGAGAGGGAGGAACTGCATTTATTTCAGCACTTTTGCATTCATTAAATTATTCTTCTATAGACCAGGCACTGTGCTCAGCTTAAAAGAGGGCACACTATATATAAAACTTCCACAACGTAACAATAAAAAGACATATAACCCCATCGTAAACTGGGGAAAGGACTTGAATAGACATTTCATCAAAGAAGACATTCAAATGGCCACCAGACACATGAAAAGATGCTAAGTGTCATCAGCCATCAGAGAGATGCAAATCTAAACCATGATGAGATACCATTCCACTTCCAATTGGATTGCTAAGATAAATAAAACAAAACAAAACAGAAAACAAGAGATGTAAGTGTGCGTGTGGGGAAATTGGAATCCTTATTTTATTGCTGGTGGGAATGCAAGATGGTACAGCCATTGTGGAAAATAGAATATCATATGACCCAGCAATTTCACTCCCAGGTATATACCCAAGAGACTTGAAAACAGAGACTCAAACAGAGACTTGTACATTATTGTTCACTGCAACACTGTTCATAATAACCCAAAGGTGAAAATGCTCATGAGCAGAACAGATCAACAAAATGTGGTATATATAATGGAATACTACTTAGTCAGTTAGTAAAGGAGCTCTGGTAGTGTAGTGGTTACAAATCGGGCTGCGAACTGCAAGGTCAGCAGTTCGAAACTACCAGCTGTTCCGCAGGAGAAAGACGAGGCATTCTGCTCCCGTAAAGATTTACAGCCTCGGAAACCCTGTACAGGGTCGCTATGAGTGGGAACCGACTCCACGGCATATAACAACAACAACAACTTAGTCAGTAGGAGAATGAAGTCTTGATACATGCTTCAATATGGATGGAGCTAGAAGGCATTATGCTGAGACAAAGAAATCAATCATAGAAGGATAAATATGGTATCACCTCACTCATAAACAGACAAGAAAAGATGACTATAGAAAACAAAGTTTATTGGTAGCTATCAGGGGCAGGAAGGAGGGAGAATGAGGGGTTGATGGTAATGGAAAAATTATATTAATTAAGGGTAGGGTTGCACAGCTGATTTAATTGCTGTAAATAAGTTGTACACCAAAAAAAGCACATCGACAAAAATTGTGTGATAGCTATATTTAAAACAATTCCTCTCCCTTCAGAAAGTGTCAGTATTGAGGCTGCTTATGCACAACCCACAACCTCATGGGATTTGACTTCTTAGCTTGGAAGTTTAGGGTCATGATTTCATGAGACATTGCAGTTCATTGTTCACTGCTTCTTTTCTACCCCCTAGTTCGATTCGTAGTGCCAGGGGTCTTAAAAACTTGCAAGAGGACATCAAAGGTCCAACAACTGGTCTCTATTCACCTGAAGCAGCAGAGACAAAAGGAGAATCAGGAAGAGGAAGAGGACATGGAGAATGGGGCTAACTGTCTCCTTTGCCATGAGTCTAGAACTGGATGGTGCCTGGCTCCCATTACTGAACATTTTGATCAAAGGTTCTACACAGAATCTTGATCCCAAAAGGGGAAATGTAGAACAGAATTTCAAATTCTAATGGAATCGACTTCCTAAAGCCATGAAGTTTGGATGAACCCCAGAAACTATTGCCTGGAGATAATCTTTAAACCTTAAACAAAAAATGCCCCCCTGAAGTATTTTTTACATGTAACAATTGTCTAGTTTTAGAATGTAAAAAAAAAAAAAAAAGAGTCTGCCTTGAGCACCGTGCTCTCTTAAGAATGATCTATATGCACCAGAGATGGAGGCAGAGATGAGGAGATGAGGACCTGGAGAGATAGAGCAGCTGAGGACTCCAAACTCATGTGAAGAGAAAGGCTGTATGCTGGTGGCCAGGAGGTTGGTTTGCAGAATGTTCCCTTTGGTTGTTTAAATGATTATATATTCCTGAGTGTTTTTGTGTACATCCCCACCTCAAAAAAACAAAAACAAAAACACAACAGAAAGAATAGAAGCAAATACTGTTAAATGATGATGCATGGAGGGGATTGTAATCATTGCAATGAAATGATGAGTGTAAAACTGACATTCTCTCATGTAAACTATCACTCAATTCACAAGAAAAACTTAAAAAAAAAAGATCTAGCAGCTCTTGGTCTCTCTTGACTGAGGGCTCCCAGGTTTACTCTCAATAAACCTGCCTGTTGTTGAAGCCAAAAAAAAAAAAGATCTATATGGAATCAAAGCGACAACAGCAACTGGAAAAATGAGATGGGAACCTTAGGGGACCGTGAGTTTATGTGAATGGTGGAGGAACCCCTTGAAAAGGAGGATGAGAATGGCCGCCGAACTCAAAGTATGTCATCAATGACACTAACTGGTTCATGGATAAACTGTTGTTCAGAATATACACAGCAAAACATATATCAGTTCAACAGATACATGTTTTGCTGTGTATATTCTCAATAACAACAATAATAATAATATATAAGACACACACCAAGGAAAAGAAGGCACATAACTATAATCACCCTTCTTCTCTTGTTACTTTAGTTCATCCTCACCATATGCTTGCAAAAAAGTCAGGGAAGGAATTGACATTTCTCTTTTAAAATGAGGCTCACAGGGAGCTTTGGATGGGCAAAGTTTCTCTTTAAAACCTTTCCATGGCATAGAGGACAACCAGTGAGTCTTTTTTTTTTTAAGGTTTTTATTGTGGATTGAGTGAAAGTTTACAGGGCAGATCATCAGTTTTACATTCAACAAATCATACACCTTGTTTTATTGTTGTTGTTGTTAAGTGCTGTTGAGTCAGTTCTGACCCATAGCGACCCTGTAGAGGGTTTCCAAGGAGTGACTGGTGAGCTTGAACCACCAACCTTGTAGTTCAAACTGACTTTGCAGAGTAGCGCATTAACCCACAGCGCCACACGAGGACTCCTTTGTTTCATTACAATGATTATAATCCCCTCCATGTACCATCAGTTAACAGTATTTCTCTCTATTCACTTTAGCTTATTTCAAAACAAAAACAAAAAACACTCAGGCATATATAATAATTTACACAATCTCCAAAGGCACACTCTGCAACTCTGTCTCCTGGCCAACAGCTCTCAGTCCCTCTCTTCCCATGAATCTAGAGTCCTCAGCTGCTCCCTCTCTCCATATCTCCATCTCTGCCTCTGTCTCTGGTGTCGCTGCTTCTCTGGATAAGGTCCCACATTCCACTTGTGCTCTTCTACCTTGATGGTCCTAGGGTCCTCTGTTTCTGGACTGTAAGATTAACCACTCCCCTGTTTTTGTTATAAAACTTCTACCTTTACAATTGTGACAATCGCAATTAGTCATGATAACAATTATTCACTATTGAATCATACGAATCTTATCCCCATCTCTTCTCATCAGACCCATCTAGACAAGATTAAAACTATTCAGTGGGAACTCTTTCTTCCCCTCCACATTCTTAAACTAAACTCCCTCTTGAAACCTTGTAAGACAGTCACTGCGTGCCTTTATCACCCCCTCATTTTAGGTAGCCAGTGTCTAAGTTGCCCGTCCCTATCTACCCTATGTAAAAAGGGGATAGCCTTGGTACTTGATATGAAGACTCCTTCCCTCTCTGTTGGTATGTAGAGTTACTACCTCCATGAGTATAGGTTAGGTTCATCAAATTGTAGCAATTTACCCTTGTTTCCTTTATCAAAAAAATTTTTTTTCTTTGTAATATTCCTCTAGCCAAGTTCTGATTATCAGGTCATCGAGGCTATGTCAAATGTGTACTATCTGCAAGTTTGGGTGTTCTTGTGCATCTCCCCTCATTTCATATAAGCTGGGTGCTTGATTTTCAGCTCTAGCCCTCTGTGGCTATGTCCTTGTCCATAGGCTCAAGTGTCCCCAGGTCTCACCACACTTTGGACCAACCAGCCCTTCCTCTTCTATCTCTCATCTCCAGGTCAATAGGAATCTATGGAACGTGGTTGAACTCAGCCCATTTCTTCATTACTGCCTTTCCCCCTCTTCCACTCACCAGTTGACCAATGTGGTTGCTAGCAAGCTTACATGCCTGTTCAGGTGCTCCCTTTGAGTTTCAGTTGTAGAGGGGAGTTTGTCCTGAAGGAACTCGATTGCTTGCTTTGATGGCTTCCTAACAATCAGCTTGCTTACTCTTGTAGTAGCCAGTCATGCTGACATTTTTGTTTTGGGTTTTTCCTGATGACCTTTCTTTGAAGATGTATATTCTGTTGCTCTAGCTGTTCCAGGCTGTTCTGCTTGTCCTTGCTAGTAGGAATGTCCCACCTCATAAGGTTCTGGATGGGACTCAGGATCTCTCCTAAGGCCCTATATTCTGCAAAGGCTTTGCAAGAGACCTATTGCACTGGACAAGTTCTAGACCCCCTTTTAGGTATTCCAATTAGTTATAGGCTAAAGACGGGCTTACAGGTTTTCTGTAATCATGTTTCTCAACATTACTTTCTATCCCACTCAAGTGTCTGTTTTACAATAGTAGGCAAGGGAAACCAATATTCATAAGACAGTCAAGCATTTTAGTATTATTTACACTCTTCAAACTATATGTTGTTGTTGTTTTTAAGTGCCTTCGAGTCGGTTCCGACCCATAGCGACCCTGTACAGGGTTTCCGATGGTGTAAATCCTTACGTGAAGTAGAAGGCCTCATCTTTCTCCCGCGGAGCAGCTGGTAGTTTCGAACTGCTGACCTTAAGGTTCGCAGCCCGATTCGTAACCACTACGCTACCAGAGCTCCATAC
>NW_006408565.1:12475113-12498764 GCF_000296735.1 Chrysochloris asiatica | reverse complement strand
TGACTTCTTCCTTATTTTTCTCAACTCCATTATATAGTGTTTTGATACATTTTATAATTATTTTTCTGAATTCCTTCTCAGGCATTTCCAAAGTCTGCCCATCTTCCAGTATGGAGTGTAGGTCTCCTTCCAGCTCATTTGCCTCAGTCACTTTATCTCGTTTCTGGACATGTGCTGATATGGTCATGTGTTTCTGTTTTGGGGGCATATTCAGTAGTTATCTGTGGCCTTAATACTTAGATGGGTTGTATTCTGGTATTTTTTATGCTTTCTGATTGCCTCCAGGTAGATGTGATCAGGAGATGGGCTTCCTTTTTCACTCTTTTTTTTGAGAAATTTCAAGATGCTGCTGTTGGTCATTGTGATGTAGTTCATGATTCAATTTTTGGCCTGTTTCATTTTTAGTCTGCCTGTCCCTCTCCACAATCTCTGTTCAGGCCTTTTTTCCTAGTGATAAACAGTTCAGTGCCAGCTGTGGCTATTTTGCACTGCCATTTTGTTTTAAGTGGAAACTGTCACTTTAAATTTTGAGGCGATCTGTGCACATGTGTAGTAGAACCCTCCAGGGGTAAGGGTGGGGTGTCCACTCACTCAGGTACTCCATTTAGTCACCTGAATGGAGGTGCACAGCCAGCGAGAGATCAATCAACAGATTAAAAAAAAAAAAAAAGAGTGTCTACACCTTTATCTCTGCAGTTCTGTTAGGCATCCATAGCTGCTCTGATCCTTCTTCCACTTGATCTCGCCCAAGATGGTAGCTCTGGGAGCAGCTGAGCATCTTGGATTAGAAAGCAATGGATATCTTGCTTCTGCTATAAATTTCCCTGGCTGTAAGCCTTCCAACCTTCTAAATATTCCTTTATATGTGGTTTGGAGTTCTGGCACCATCCCCTGAGCTTGCTTGGTCCAGTATTCTGTGTTGTTGCTGACGGAGCTCTATACTGCTGTCTACCCAATCCACCATCTTGTTTGTTCTCAACCAGTGAGTCTTTAACAAAAACTAATGAATGAATAAATGTGTGAAAACAAGAACAGTACTAAACCCTGGGAAGGATATAGACAGCCATAGAGAATGGGCTCTTCAGAGTTACACAGTTGAAATGATTTATTTGAATTTAAATGAACTTGTTTCTAGACATTTTGAGAGTAGATGGGGAAAGAGACCAGAGACTTGGGTCCAACTCTAGTGAAAACCTGGAGGGAGTGCTGCCCAGCTAGCCCTCAGTTAAAGCTGACCCCACCTCTGGCCATCTCTCGTGTCACTGCTTCTCTGGATAAAGGTCTAGCATTCTGCTTATGCTCTTCTTCCTTGATGGTCCTAGGGTCCTTTGTTTCTGGACTGTAAGATTAACTACTCCCCCATTTTTGTTACAAAACTTCTACCTTTACAATTGTGACAGTCACAATTAGTCATGATAGCTATTACTTACTATTGAATCCTAAGAATCTTCACCCCATCTCTTTTTACCAGACACATCTAGACAAGATGAAAACTATTCAGTGGGAACTGTTTCTTCCTCCACACACTCTTAAACTAAACTCCCTCTTGAAACCTTGTAAGCCAGTCACTTCATGCCTCCATTACCCCCTCATTGTAGGTAGCCAATATCTAAGTTGCCCGTCCCTATCTACCCTGTGTACAGAGAAGGTAATAATGATACCTAATGTGAAGACTCCTTCACTCTCTTTTGGTATTTAGAGTTATTACCTCCATGAGTATAGGTCAAGTTAATCAAATTGTAGCAATTTACTCTCATTTCCCTTATCAAAAATTGTTGGTTTTTTATCTTCCACTAGTCGAGTTCTGATTATCAAGTCATCAAGGCTAGGTCATATGGTTACTATCTGCAAGTTTGGGTGTTCTTGTGCATCAACCCTCACTTCATATCAGTTGGATACTTTACTCTCAGCTCTAGCCCTCTGTGGCTATATCCCTGTCCATGGGCTCAGGTGTCCCCTGGTCTCACCACACTTTGGACCAATAGCCCTTCCCCTTCTATCTCTCATCTCCAGGTCAACAGGAGTCTATGGAACATGGTTGAACTCAGCCCATTTCTTCATTGCTGCCTTACCTCTCTTCCACTCACCAGTAGACCAATGTGGTCATCAACAAAGCTTACATGTCTGCTCATGTGTTCCCTTTGAGTTTCAATCTTAGAAGGGGGTTTGTCCTGAAGGAACTTGATTGCTTGCCTTGATAGCTTCCTGGCAAACAACTTCCTTATTCTTGTTATACTGACATTTTTGTTTTGGGTTTTTCCTGATGATCTTTCTTTGAAGATTTATCTTCTGTCACTGTAGCTGTTCCAGGCTAGTGGGAATGTCCTACTGCAGAAGGTTTTGGATGGGGATCAGGATTCCACCTAATGTCTGATACTCTGCAAAGGCTCCGCAAGAGGCCTATTTCACTGGGCAAGTTCTAGAACTCCTTTTAGGTATTCCAATCAGTTATAGGCTGAAGATGGGTTTACAAGCTTTCTGTAATCATGTTTCCCGACATTCCTTTCTATCCCACTCAAGTGTCTATTTTACAGTAGTAGGCAAGGGAATCCAGTATTCATAAGACAGTCAAGCATCTTAGTATTCTTTCCCCTCTTCAAACTTTGCCTAGATCCCTGTATCACAGAGCCCTGTTGTTCCAAGTTTAAGCATGCATCACTATTTACCTCTGTCCCACTTAGGCCATGAAAACCTGTCTCAGTGTTTCCCTATCTACCTTGTTCTTCCACCTCCTCCCCTTCTTGTTTTGCCCTCTCCAACACCTGAACTATGATGTGTCTGCCCCCTACCCTGTGCTCTACCGTCACCTCCCTCCATCTCCCCAACCCCCTCACCCCAACCCCACTGTTGTAGTTACCTTATATCCCATTAACTTTTCCCTCCATTTAAGACAGTCTATTTTATCCTATAATCTACCTGACCTTCACACCACCTGGGTCTCTGTTTCTATGTGTTTACCTTCTTTCACATTGTAATTGTTTTGATCATAGACTGACCTCCCAGATCCTCTGAATTGGCTCTTATAGTTTTGTTCTTTTCTCGACTCTTCTATTTGTTGATTGAGTTCTGGGTGGTGCTGCCACATATGTCAATCTCTGGTTGTTGTCTGCTCTTGTTGGTTCTCAGTCTACAGAACTTTCTTTAGGATGTTTTGTGGTGCAGGGTTGGCTTTGGCAAAATCCCTTAGCTTCTGTTTCTCCTGGGATATTTTGATTGACAGCTTTGCTGGATAAAGGATTCTTGGTTGGCAGTTATTTTCTTTCAGGGTTTTATATATGTCTCCCTATTGCCTTCTTGCCTGAATGGTTTCTGCTGAGAGATCCGAGCTTAATCTGATTTGCTTGCTTTGTATGTAACACTTCTCTTTTCCCCAGCTGCTTTCAGGATTCTCTTCTTATCTTTGATTTTGGAGAGCTTGATTATTATATGTCTTGGTGACTTTCTTTTAGGGTCTATCCTTCCTGGGGTTCGTTGAGCTTTTTGAATGCTTATTTTTTTGCTTTTCAGGATGCTAGGGAAATTTTCTTCCAGCAGCTCTTCAACTATCTCCTCTGTGCATTTATATGATTCTTCCTATTCCAGAATCCTGATAATTCTTGTTATTCCTCTTCATGTTGTCCAACATGAATCTTAGACCTTCTACAGATTTTTTTAAAAATCCTTTTTTTGTACTTGCTCTTCTATCTTAGTAGTATTGAGAGATTTGTCTTCCAGCTCACTAGTTCTGGCTTCCATCTCTTCTATTCTACTCCTTTGCCCTTTGTCCACTTCTGATATTCTATTATTAATCATTTGGATCTCTTTTTGTAGGTTTTGAATTGTTTACAATGCTGTATCTATCTTATTTGATTGTTCCTGTAGTGCTTTCATGACTTCCTCCTTATTTTTCTCAGCTCCACTGTAAAGTGTTTTGATACATTTTATAATCATTTTTCTGAATTCCTTCTCAGGTATTTCCAAAGCCTGCCCTCCTTCCAGTACGGAGTATAGGTCTTCCTCCAGATCATTTATCTCAGTCACTTTATCTCATTTCTGGACATTATGCTGATATGGTCATCTGTTTCTGATTCTTATTACTCGACTCAAAGTAACTGTTGCAGGTGTTGGCTGCATACCTTGTGTATAGCAGCTGGTATTGGTTCTTGCCTGGATTGTGGAATTTTATAGGGTGTGCTTGTAGTTTAACTTATGACAGCAATCGCTATCTTTTCTTGGGTAATGTAGGGAGAGAAAGAGCCTCCTATAGGTAAAGAGGGGACCAAAAAACAAAACAGCATCAGAAAAAAAAAAAGACAGATTGGATGCTGCAGTCTATAATTGCAGAAAAGAGAGATGAGAAAAAAAAAATCTGTAGGCTAATATGAGTATGATTTTAATGTCCTCTTTCAGCTTCTTGCCTTCAAGGCTGCCTGAAAAATTTCAAGATGCCACTGTTGGTTGTTACAATGTAACTCAGGATTTAATTTTGGGCCTGTTTCCTTTTAAGTCTGCCTGTCAGTGCTACACAAACCACATTGAGGCCTTTTTCCTAGTGATAAAAAGTTCAAGGTCAGCTGTGGCCATTTTGTGCTGCCATTTGGTTTTAAGTGGCAACAGTTCCTTTAAATTTTGAGGAGATCTGTGCACATGTGTAGTAGAACCCTCTGGGGGTGGGGTGGGGATGGGGTGTCCACTGGCTTAGGCACTCCTTCTGGTCAACACTATGGAGGTATGCAGACAGCAATAGACCAATGAACAGATACAAAAATAAGAATGTCCACAGCTTTATCTCCAAGGTTCTGTCAGGCGTCCCTGGCTGCTCTGATCATTCCCCAGCTTGGTCTTGCCCAAGATGGCAGATCTGGGAGCTGCTGAACCCAGTGGATTCGAAAGCACTAGATTTCTTGCTTCTGTTACATATTCTACTGGCTGTAAGCCTTCAAACTTTCTAAATATTTCTCTGGTAGCGTAGTGGTTATGAATCGGGCTGTGAACTGCAAGGTCAGCAGTTCGAAACTACCAGTTGTTCCGTGGGAGAAAGATGAGGCGTTCTGCTCCCGTAAAGATTTACAGCCTCGGAAACCCTGTACAGGGTTGCTATGGGTTGAAATCGACTCGATGGCACTTAACAACAACAACAACAACAATGTGGTCCAGAGTTCTGGGACTGTCCCCTGAACCTGTTTTGGGACTGTCCCCTGCACCTGCTTTGTCCGGTGTTCTGTGTTATTGCTGATGGAGATCCTCTCTGCACTTCTACCCTATCTGCCATCAAGCCCTGCCTCCTCCTGTTTTCCTTATTTTTAAGCTAAACTACTGTTTGCTTTGAACAAGACTTCAGGGGATATTTTTGGTTTAAGGTTTAAAGATTTACCAAGAGCAATAGCTTCAGGGGTTCATTCAACCTTCATGACTCCAGGAAGCCTGGACCGTAGAATTTCAAATTCTATTCTACATCTCCCCATTTTGTTCAAGATTTTTCTGTGGAATCTTTGATCAAAATGTTCATTAATGGTAGCCACGCACCATCCAGTTCTTCTGGTCTCACGGCAAAGAAGGCAGTTATTCATGGGCACTATTAGCCATATCTTTCAAATCCTCCACTTTTTCCTGACTCCTCTCTTTTCTTCTGTTGTTCTAGGTGAATAGAGACTGATTGTTGTGCCTTTGATAACTGTTTGTAAGCTTTTAATACCACAGGCATTACACAGAAGGAGGTTGTTGTGTAGTGGAAAAGAATCATTAAAGACATTAGTAGGCCAATTAATTAGAATGTCCAGTCAGATGAAACCATGACTCTAAACTTCCAAACCGAGAAGGCAAATCCCATAAGGTTTATGGATATATAAGTAACCTCAACAGCTACTCTTTGTTGTTGTTGTAAGTGTACCTATCCTATAACTTTTGCCAATTCAACTTTTTATTGGTATACAACTTATTGACAGCAATTACAAAAACTGACTACTCTTAATCAACCATTAATCCTTATTCACTGTGACACTTCCATCACCATTAACCCTCCTTCCCCCTCCTTCCTGGGTTATATGTATTTTTGTTATTTGTCTTTTAAACTGAAGGCTCCAGTTTTCTTCCTATGGTTCCAGATGTCCTCTCTCCAAATCTTCAAGGCAGATCACCTGGTACAAAAAGCACAAAGGGTCTAGGGTAAATATGTTATAGAAGAAATCCCATGAAGCATTAATTATCGAAGCTAGGTTGAAAGTGTATGAGTTTTCACTGTGCAACATTTTCAACTTTTTTGTATATGTTTGAAATCTTTTAAAGTAAACGTTGGGACAAAGCACAGGCACTTCAGGATAATGCGCTGGACCACAAAGGCAGTTTAAAATGCATGGGCGGTGGTTCAAACCCACTAGCTGCTCCTCAGAAACCCTAGACAGGGTCACTATGAGTCAGAACCAACTCGATGACATCTAACAGCAACAATATCTAGATACAAAGGGACTTTGTGAACTTACTGTTCCTTCAGCCTGAAACATTTTTCTCACCAGACATTTGCATGTTCTTGCCCTCGAGGCTCTCCTCAGGTCTGGCCCCTTCTAGTTATCCCTGACTTCTTGTTGTTGAGTGAATTCTGGCTATAGGACAGAGTAGAGTTACCCCATAGGGTTTCCTAGGCATGTGGTGCTGTAGGATAAAACACTGGATTAAAAGTTTGAATTACAAGGTCAGTGACTCAAACTCACCAGCCACTCCTTGGAAACCCTATACAGGGTGGCTATGAGTTGGCACTGACTCGACAGCACTCAACAACAACAACAATCTCTATGGACCAGATCTCCAGGTCTTTTCTCCTGCAGAGATATTGATAGGTTTGACCCATAGATCTTTCAGTTAGTTGTGGAGGGCTCAGCTGTCACAACGCTGTTCCCTTTTCATGGGAGTTCCCTGACTATCTTATTTACAAGGGCAGCATCACACCTGTTCTTCCCCTCTTTGAGCTTTCTTCAGAATACTCATCACCATTTTTACTCATGTAATTGTTTATTGTCTCTTTTCCCCTACAAGATTCCAAGTGGGATTAAGTGAAATAATGCACATCAATGCTCCATAAATTGAGTGACCTTGAGAACAGGGAATTTTAATTGCTTTAGTCACTCTTGTGTGCTCAATGTGTTCCATGTTTTATGTGCAATCTATAGTAGGTGTTCAATAAATAATCAATCATTGAATGAACAACAGTTACCATTTTTGAATGTCAAGCATTTTGCAGACTGTATTTCATTTAATCTTACCCTTGAGTCTATGAGTACAGGCATCACTTTACAGATGAAGAAACTGCTGCTCAGAGAGGTGATGCAAGTGTCCAAAGTCACACAGCTAATAAATGGCACAGCTGGGACTCAACCCAGACCTATCTGACGCCATGACTTGTGCTATTAACTACTTAGCAATTTTGCTTCCAAAGTTACTAACTCACCTGTAGTTTTAATTTCTTTATGAGTCAAATAAGATGACCTGCTTTCCTCACATGGTTATTACAAATGTGAAAATACATAAATATACTTGCAACCTGTGTTACAGAAAAGGCATGCAAGTGGTGCTAGGTCTGTGGTACCCAAATCTGGCTCCAGACTTCCTGCAGGTAGAGTGAATCAGTTCAGAGAGACCACACCTTTTATGTGTAATTATGCCTTTTCTTTGAGGCGAGTTAGGATAAGCTAACCACAAGGTTGGTGGTTCAAACCCACCAGCCACTCCTCAGAAACCCTAGATAGGGTTGCTATGAGTCCGCACCAACTCCACATTAGTTAACAACAACAAGTAAGAATATTTGCCACACCCTCCATTCCTGAGTCAAGCATAGTAAAGCTCATTCTTGGGAAGTTACCAAGTAAGTAGGTCTAACCACTAACTGTCATCAAGGGCATTCCTACTCCTGGTGACTCCATGAGGGTCTGAGTAGAACTGTATTCCATCAGGGTCTCAATGACTGAGTTGTGAAAGCAGATCACCAGGCTTTTCTGATGAGGTACCGCTAGATGGATTAAAACCTCCAAACTCTGGATCAGTAACTGAGCATATATATTAACAGTTTCCATCATCCAGGCACTCCAGGGAAGTAGGCTGGTTCTCCATTTTCTCCCTGGAAGCTTGACCACACCAGGGCATGCTTGGTTAAAGTGTGGTTAAGCTAATCATATAGAGTCCTGGTGTGGAAAGACTATAGAAAACTTTGAAAATGCAGGAATGCATAAAATTTTTGAAGAATAGATTTGATGCACTGAATGCTAATAACTGAAGACCAGAGTATTTTATTGGCTGATATCAAGAACATCATACAGGAAGAAAACAAAAGTTCACTAAAATGATAGGAAAGAAAGAAAAGCCCAAATGGCTGTTAGAAGAGACTCTTCACTGCTCCTGAATGCAGACTAGCTAAAGTGAATGCATGAAATGTTAGAGGAAAACAGCAGAACAGAAGATTTGAAAGGGTGACTCAAGAAAATAAACTAAAGATTTATAATGAAATGTGCAAAGACTTGGAGTTAGAAAACAAAAGGGAAGAACATCTCAGCATTTCTCAAGCTAAAATAACTGAAGAAAAAATTCAAGTCTCTTGTTAGAGTTTTGAAGGATTCTATGGGCAAAATCCACCACTCATCTGTCAGTTTGTCATATTGTGGTGGCTTATACGTTGTTGTGATGCTGAACATTATGCCACCAGTATTTGAAATACCAGCAGGGTTACTCATGGTGGATAGGTTTCAACTTAGCTTCCAGACTGAGACAAATGAGGAAGAAGAAGAGACAGACCACTTCTGAATGGTTAACCACTGTAAACCTTATAGCATACAGTGTCAGATATAGTGCTAGAAGATGAGTCTTTCAGGCTGGAAGGTACTCAGTATGAATGGGGTACAATTACCTCATCAAAGTAGAGTTGACCGTAATGATATGAATGGAACAAAGCTTTTGGGACCTTCAATTTGCTGATGGGACACAACTCAAAATGAGAAGAAACAGCTACAAACAGCCATTAATAATCAGAACGTGGAATGTATGAATTATGAATCTAGGAAATGTGAAAGCCATCAGAAATGAAATGGAATGCATAAAGATCAATATCCTAGACATTAGTGAACTGAAATGGACTGGTATTGGCCATTTTGAATGAGATAATCATATGACTTGCTGTGCCTTGGACGTCAATTGAAGAGGAATATCATCACGTTCATTGTCAGAAAGAACATTTCAAGATCTATCGTTGAAGCACAATGCTCCCTGTGATAGGATAATATCCATATGCCTATACAGAAGGAGCTCTGGTAATGTAGTGGCTACGGGCTGCTAACCTCCCTCAAAGTCGGCAGTTCAAAACTACCAGCTGTTCCGCAGGAGAAAGATGAGGCTTTCTGCTCCTATAAAGGATTTACAGCCTGGGAAACCCTGCACAGGGTCACTGTGAGTTGGAACTGACTCCATGGTACTTAACAAAAACAACATACAGAAGACCAGTTAATACCATTATCAATCAAATTTACACACCAACCACTAAAGCCAGCGATGATGAAATTGAAGAATTCTACTAATTTCTTCAGTTTGAAATTGATCAAACATGTTATCAAGAAGCTTTGATAATTACTAGTGATTGGAATGTAAAAGTTAGAAACAAAGAAGAAGGTTCAGTAGTTGGAAAATATGGTCTTGGTTATAGAAACAATGCTGGAGATTGCATGGTAGAATTTTGCAAGACCAACAATTTGTTTACTACAAATACCCTTTTTAAACAACATAAAAGGCAACTATACTCATGGATCTCACCAGATGGAATACATGGAAATCAAATTAACTAATATGTTGGAAGACATAGTGGAGAAACTCAATATCATCAGTCAAAACAAGGCCAGGGCAGACTGGAATAGGTCATCAATTGCTCATATGCAAGTTCACGTTGAAGCTGAGGAAAATTAAAACAAGTACAGGAGAGCCAAAATATGACCTTAGATATATCCCACCTGAATTTAGAGACCAACCTAAGAACAGATTTGATGCATTAGATACTAATGATCAAAGATCAGAAGAGTTGTGGGATGACATTAAGAACTTCATACATGAAGAAAATGAAAGGTCATTAAAAAGACAGGAAAGAAAGAAAAGACAAAAATGGATGTCAGAAGAGACTCTTGATACTTGTTCTTGAGCACAGAAAAACTAGAGTGAACAGAAGAAATGAAGAAGTAAAAGAGCTAAACAAAATTTCAAATAGTAGCTTGGGAAGACAATGTCAAGTATTAGAATGAAATGTGCAAAGACCTGGAGGTAGAAAAACAAAAGGAAAGAATATGCTTAGCATTTCTCAAGTAGAAGAACTGAAGAAAAAAATTCAAGCCTTGACCTGCAATATAGGATTCCACAGGGAAAATACTGAATGATGAAGAAAGCATCAAAAGAAAATGGAAGAAATACACAGAATACACTGTACCAAAAAGAAATGGTTGGTGTTCAACCATTTCAAGAGGTAGCAGATGATCAAAAATGGATGGTACTGAAGAAAGAAGTCCAAGCTGTACTGAATGCACCGGTGAAAAACAAGGTTCCAGGAACTGATAGAATACAAATTGAAACTATTCAACAAACTGATGCAGCACTGGAGGTGCTCACTCGTCTATGCCAAGAAATTGTATAGACAGCTACTTGGCCAATCGATTGGAAGCAATTCAGTCTTGTGCCCATTTCAAAGAAACACGACCCAAAGGAAAGTGGAAATTACAAAACATATTAATATCACATGCAAGTAAAATTTTGCTGAAAATAATTTAAAAATGACTGCAGCAGTACATCGACAGGGAACTGCCAGAAATTCAAGTCGGATTCAGAAGAGGACATGGAACTAAGGCTATCATTCATTGTTTACGTCAGATGAATCTTGGCTAAAAACAGAGAATACCAGAAAGATGTTTATTTGTATTTTATTAACTATACAAATAATTTTCATTATGTGGGTCATGACAAACTATGGGTAACATTTCGAAGAATGGGTATTCCAGAATACTTGATTGTGATCACGAGGAACCTGTCCATATACCGAGAAGTTGTTAATAACAGAACAAGAGGATACCAAGTGGCTTAAAATCAGGAAAGGTGTGTACAGGCTTGTGTCCTTTCACCATACTTATTCAATCTATATGCTGAGCAAATAATCCAAGAAACTGGACTATATGAAGAAGAATGTGCAACAGGGTTGGAGGAAGGTTCATTAACAACTTGTGATATGCAGATGATACAACTTTGCTTGCTGGAAGCTAAAAGGGCTTAAATAGTTAGTGATGAAGATCAAAGACCACAATCTTCAGTATGTATTTGTAGCTCAGTGTAAAGAAAACAAAAATTCCTCACAATTGGACCAATAAATAACATCATGGTGGTGGTGGTGGTGGGTGTGCACCGTGGAGTTGGTTCTGACTCATAGTGACCCTGTATAGGGTTTCTGAGGCTGTAAATCTTCATGGCAACCTCATCTTTTTCTCTCAGAGTGACTAGTAGATTCTAACCGCTGACTTTTCGGTTTACAGCCCAATTTGTAATCCACTGCACTACCAGGGCTCCTTAACATCATGATGAATGGAGAAAAGATTGAAGTTGCCAAAGACTTTGATTATCAATACTCAAGGAAGCAGCAGTCAAGAAATCAAATGACGTATTCCATTAGGCAAATCTGCTGTACAAGACCTCTTTAAAGTGTTCAAGAGCAGAGACATCACTTTGAGGACTAAGGTGTGCCTGACCCAACACATGGTATTTTCAATAGCCTCATATGTATGTGAAAAGAATAATGCATAAGGAAGACTGCAGAAAAATCGACACATTTGAATTATGGTGTCAGAGAAGAATATTACAAGTACTAGAGGTTGCCAAATCTGTGTTGGAAGAAGTACAAACAGAATGCTCTTTAGAATCCAGGATGGTTAGTCTCCATCTCTCATACTTGGACAGGTTATCAGGAGGGACCAGTCCCTGGAGAAGAACACATCATGCTTGGTAAAGTGAAGCGTCAGCGAAAAAGAGGAAGATCCTCCTCAACAAGATGGATTGGCACAGTGAGAGCAATAATAGGTTCAAGCATAATAACCATTGTAAGAATAGCTTAATAGTGGGCAGTGTTTCATTCTGTTGTGCAAAGAGTCGCTATGAGTTGGAAACAACTCCAGGGCACCTAACAACAATGGATAAAATACTGAATGACGCAAGAAACATTAAAAGAAGGTGGAAGGAATTCACAGTCAATGTGCCAAAAAGAATCGATGGGTATTTAACTATTTCAAGAGGTAGTTTTTGATCAAGATTGTATTGATGCTAATGAAGGAAGAACTCCAGGAGTTGATGGAACATTGATGGAAATGTTTCAACAAATTGATGCAGTGCTGGAGGCATTCATTTATCTATGCCAAGAACACAGCTACCTGTTCAACCGACTGAGAGAGCTCATTCAAAAACAATTGTAACAGCACATTGATAAGGAACTGCCAGAAATTCAAGCTGGATACAGAAGAGGATATGGAATCAGGGATATCATTGCTGATGTCAGATGTATCTTGGTTGAAAGCAGAGAATACCAGAAAGGTGTATTGTTATATTGACTATACAAAGGCATTAGACTGTGTGTATCACAACGGATTATGGATAACATTGTGGAGAATGGGAATTCTAGAACACTTAATTGTTCTCATGTGGAGCCTGCACATAGACCGAGAGGCAGTTAATCAAACAGAATAAGGGATACTAGGTGGTTTCATTTCAGGGAAGGTGTGAGTCAGCGTTGTATGTTTTCATCACACTTATTTAATCTGTTATCTGAGCAAATAATCCAAGAAGAGGGACTAAATGAAGAAGAACATAACATCAGGATTGGAGGAAGACTCATTAACAGTCTGTGATGTGCAGATGACACAACCTTGCTTGCTGAAAATGAAGAGTATTTGAAGCACTTAGTGATTAAGATCAAAGATCACAGCCTTCAGTTTGAATGTTATTGTTGTTAGGTGCTGTCAAGTTAGTTTTGACTCTTAGTGGCCCTATGTTCAATAGAACAAAACACTGCCCAGTGCTGCGCCCTCTTCACAGTTGTTGCTATGGTTGAGCCCATCATTGCAGCCATTGTATCAATCTATCTTTTTTGCTGGTCTTCTATTTTACCAAGCATGATGTCCTTCTCCAAGCACTGGTTCCACCTGATGACATGTCCAAAGCACGTAAGGTGAAGACTCACCATTCTTGCTTCTAAGGAGCATTCTGGCTGTACTTTTGCCAAGACAGATTTGTTTAGTCTTTTGGCAGTACATGATACTTTCACTACTGTTCACCAACACCATAATTCAAATGCATCAATTCTTCTCTGGTCTTCCTCATTCATTATCCAATTTTCAAAAGCACACAGGGTGATTGAAAATATCACGGCTTGAGTCAGGTACATCTTAGTCCTCAAAGTGACCCCTTTGCTTTTTAACATTTGAAAGAGGACTTTTGCAGCAGATTTGCCTAATGCAATACGTTGTCTGATTTCTGTATGTCTGCTTCCATGGACGTTGGTTGCAGACATAAGTAAAATGCAATCCTTGATAACTTTAATCTTCATTTTTTCCATTTATCATGATGTTGCTTCTTGGTCCAGTTGTGAGGATTTTTTTTTTTGTCTTTATGGTGAGTTGTAATCTATTTTGGAGGTTGCAGTCTTTGATCTTCATCAATAAGTGCTTCAAACCCTGTTTTCTTTCATCAAGCAAATTGTTTCATCTGCATACTGCAGGATGTTAATGAATCTCCCTCCAATTCTGATGCTCTGCTCTTCCTCATATAGTCCAGTTTCTTTATTTGCTCAGTATGCAGATTGAATAAGTATGGTAAATAACACCTTTCTTGATTTTACACCACGCAGTGTATCCTTGTTCTGTTTGAACAATTAATTGCCTCTTGGTTTATGTATAGGTTCTACATGAGAATGGGATTCTCATTCTCTGCCATGCTATCCGTAATTTGTTATGTTCCACACATTTGAATACTTTTGCATAGTTAATATAACACAGGTAAGCATCATTCTGGTATTCTCTGCTTTCAGCTGCTGATGTCAACAATGATACCCCTTAATCCACATCTTCGGAATCTGGCTTGGATTTTTGGCAGTTCTAAGTCGATGTACCACTGCAACCATTTTTGAATTATCTTCGGGAAATTTTTAATTGTGGTATTAATGATATTATTCACTAATTTTCTCATTCTGTTGAATCACATTTCTTTGTTATAGATACGAATATGCATCTCTTCCAGTCAGTTGGCCAGGTAGCTGCCTTCCAAATTTCCTGGCTTAGATGAGTGAACTTTTAGTGTTGCATTTGATTGTTGAAACATCTCGATTGGTGTTGTGTAAATTCCTGGAACATTGCTTTTTTTTTTTTTTTGCCAATGCCTTCAGGCAGCTTGGATTTCTTCCTTTAGGGCCATTGGCATGTGATCATATGCTGTCTCCTGGACTAGTTGAATGTCTACCAACTATTTTTGGCTCTGTGGATTCCTTCCATCCTTTTTTGATGCTTCTTACAATATTCAGTATTTTGACTATAGAGTCCTTCAGTATTTCAAGTTGAGGCTTGAATTTTTTCCTCAGTTCTTTCAGCTTGAGAAATGCAGAGCCTACTCTTCCCTTGGGTTTTCTAACTTCAAGTCTTTGTGCATTTCATTACAGTACTTCATCTTCTTGAGCCACCCTTTGAAATCTTTTGCTCAGCTGTTTTCTTTCATCATTTCTTCCATTCACTAGCTACTCTATATTCAAGAGCAAATTCCAAAGTCTTTGCTGACATCCATTTTGGTCTTCCTTTCCTTTATGTTTTTACTTGATTAGTATTGTTTTTAACTTTTATTGACTGAAAGTTTATAGAGTAAATTGGTTTTCCATTCAACAAAATCCATACACATTTTGATTCGTGACATTTGATTGCAATCCCCACAGTCTACAGCATGCTTCCTACTTCCTTCTTGTGTTTACCAGTTCCATCAGCCCTTCCTCTTTACCCTTTCCCATCTTGTGAGCATTCTCTCTCTGATCTATTATGGTTGGTTGTTCTAGCTAGTGTTATTTTTCACCTGATAGGCCTGTCTATTGTTAGACTGAAAGTTGAGCCTGGGAATGACTTAAAGAGTGGCTAAGGGCCACAGTCTCTGGGATTCTACCAGTGTCTATCAGACCAGCAAGCCCTGTCTTTATTATTAATCGAGTTTTATTCCACATTTTTTACCTACTCTATTGACAATGTCCTAATGTAAAATCTTTTTCAGAGCAGTCATCAGTGGTAGCCAGGCACCATCTAGTTCTTCTGGTCTCAGGGCCATGGAGGCTAGGTTCATGTGGTTCTTTAATCTTTTGGACTATTGTCTCCATGCGTGGTTGATTTTCTTCATTCTTTGCTCTGGATCAGGAGAAACCAATAGTTATACCTTAGCTGGCCACTCAGAAAATTTTAAGAATAGCGTAGTGGTTACGAGTCAGGCTGCTAACCTCAAGGTTGGCAGTTTGAAACTACCAGCCATTACACGGGAGAAAGATGAGGCTTTCTGCTCCCATAACGATTTACAGCCTCGGAAACCCTGTGCAGGGTCACTATGAGTTGGAACCGACTCATAACAACAACAACAAATTAAAACAAAGTCTTTGTGGACTATGTATGCCAATTTATCTTGATGTCTCCTGAGACTATGGTTATGAGTCTCTAGACCCAGAAACTCCTTAAGGTGTTAAGTTATGGCTAAGAAGTTTTCATAACTTTGTCCTTATATGCCTTACATAGGTATATTTACAGTACATATGGTCTTTTGCTTTCTTCATATACAATGTCCTTGATGTCACTGTGTGGTCTTTGGTCATTAGTGTTTAATACATCAAATCTATGGTAGATGTGAACTCTAAATTCAAGTGGGGTATATTCAAGGTCATACTTTGTTTCTCATAATTTTGTTGCAATTTCTTTCAGCTGCAACTTGAACTTGCATATGAGCAATTGATGGTCTGTTGCACAGTTGACTCCTGGTCTTGCTCTGACCAATGATATTGAGATTCTTCAGGTTGTTTTAGCACAAATGTAGTTTATCTGATTCCTGTGTATTTCATCTGGTAAGGTGAATGTATATAGTCACCGTACGTGTTGTTGAAGAAAGGTATATGCAATGAGTAAGTCATTGGTTTTTCAAAATTGTATCATGTGATCTCTGTCATAATTTGTCATAATATGGATTACACCTCAACATAAAGAAAACAAAAATCTTTACAAGTGGGGCAATAAGCAACATCATGATAAATGGAGAAAATAAGGAAGTTGTCAAAAATTTCATTTTGCTTAGATCCACAATCAACACCAGGGAAGTAGAAGTCAAGAAATCAAACAATGTGTTGCACTGGCTATCCACTGCAAAAGATCTGTAAAGTGTTAAAAAGTCAAGATGTCACTCTGAAGACTAAGGTGTGCCTGACCCAAGCCATGACATTTTCAGTTGCTTCATATGCCTCATATGGACAATGAATAAGGAAGACCAAAGATGACTTGATGTCTTTGAACTTCAGTGTAGAGAAGAATATTGACTATACCATGGACTGCCAGAAGAATGAACAAATCTACCTTGGAAGAAGTACTGCTAGAATGTTCCTTAGAAGTGAGGTTGGTGAGACTTCTTCTCACGTACTTTGAACCAGTCCTTGAAGACCGACATCATGCTTGGTAAAGTAGGTCAGCAAAAAAGAGGAAGCTCTTCAATGAGATGGAGTGACAGACACAGTGGCTCCAACAGGTTTAAAGTTAGGAAAGAGTATGAGGATGGGATAGGATCAAGCAATGCTTTATATTACACTGTACAGCAGGAACTGACTGGATGATATCTAACAACAAAAACTACAATAATCATCTCTATTTCATAGAGTTATTGTGTGGATTAAACAAAAATGGACATAATTCTTAGTGATTGGCATGTAGTAACTGCCATATAGAATCATTATCCATAATATACTGATTTCCATGATAAAGACGTATGATAATTTGTTTGACCAGCACTTCCTCATGAATATCCTCTATTAACAGAGTTCTCTAAGGGTAGAAAAACATGTAGTGAAGGTGGTTATCTCAGTATCTGGACTTTGTGATGCCATGAGCCGTAACCAAAGCCCAGGGAGGCTGGGCCTGCCCATCTGGTTGCTTTAGGAAGATTGAAGCTGCTGAAGGGGAAGGGAATGCAATTTCCTTATTTGTGAAATAGGGTATAGTGATCTCTGTCTAGGACAGTTCTGAGTGCAGCTGAAGTTTGAGCGCAAATCCAGAGGTCTTGTACATCTGAATTTTCCAGGAGGAGAGACAGATGGGCCTGAATACTTGTCTGAGCTTTGTTTTTTCCCCCATGTTTTATTAATCTGTAAAATGATTACTATTGATTTCCCCTGCTTCCTCATTGGTGGTAGAGTGGGGAACAAGAGGGAGACTCCCTGATAGGAGGTCTAGTTCTTGTCAACCCAGTCTCTGGGTTCTTAGAATTCCAAGAGGCTGGGGTCCTGACTGGAGTCAAAGGGGCTTGGTTTAGAGTAGGGTCGGTAAAGAGACAGTTCAGTAGGAACAAGATGAGTGAGAGAGAAGGGGATGGAGCAAGGGTCGCCCTCCTCCTGCCTGTCCTTGGGCTTTTGTAAAGGAGGCCATTCCTGTCATTCCATTTCAGCCAATCACAAGATCAACAACTCTAACCCTGAACAGCCATCTACAGGCATCATAGCAGGAGCCTATAGCCTCAGGGCTTGGTCTTGCGTAGCTTGTACCTAAAGCTAAATTGCTCTACAATCAACTGGGTGACCCTGTTTTCTCTGAGTCTCAGTTTTTTCATCTGCAAAATGGGCTGTCACGACCTGCTTCTAAGCATAGGACTAGAAGTGTCTCCTAAGAATCCCTGGTGGCTTAATGGTTAAGCAGTCAGCTGCTAATTGAAAGGTTTGAACCATAAGGTTGGCAGTTCAAACTCACCAGCTGCTCCAGGGTCACTATGAGTCGGGACCGACTTGACAGCACTTAACAGCAACAACAACAACAACAACAACAATCTGCTCCTGTAAAGATTGTTGTTGTGGTTAAGTGCCGTCGAGTCAATTCCGACCCATAGTGACCCTGTATAGGGTTTCCAAGGAGCAGCAGGTGAGCTTGAACCACAGACCTTGCAGTTCAAACAACTTTGCAGTCTGACGCATTAGCCCACAGCGCCACACCAGGACTCCTCCTGTACAGATTACAGCCTAGGAAACCCCATGGACAGTCCTATAGGGTCACTTAGAGTTAGAATCAACTTGATAGCACACAAATATAACAGAATCATATACAAAGGGGATTTGGGCACGAGGGCTGTCATCTGAATTGCCAGTGGAGCCCAGGACCCCAGATCTCCAGGTAACTTCATTTTGGGCCATTGTGCTGAGAGTCTCTCTGCTCTTTCTTTGCTCCCATGTGGCTCTAAAGCCCAGTAGTAAGTCCCAGTCACATATTCCCACAACCATCCATTCCCTTTGTCAGGAAGCTCTTTGATGGTAGGTTAGACAATCAGCTCCAGAAAGCTGGCATTAGTCACCAGTGCCTCTCTCATTTTTCCTCTGGATGACTTACCCACTCATTGCACAATATACTATTTCTCTGTGCTAGACAGCAGAGATACGGTGGCAATGGAAGAGATCACAGATACAGTCTCAGGGAGGTGACTGTCTTCATCTCCAGCCCAGTCAATCTGGACCTTTCTGGAAGACGAAGGCTACTCAGATTTGTGACCTCCTTGGAGTTTGGAACTGAGACTTCACCATATCCGCCCAAATGGTTTCAAGCCTCCAGCCTTACTGATATAGGTCAGTTAGATGTTGGGCTGCTAAACGAAAGGTTGGCAGTTCAAACCCAACAGCTGCTCTGTAGGAGAAATTTGAGACTGTTCCTGGAACGATTTACAGTCTTAGACCTATAGGTTCGCTGTGAGTTGGAATTTCCCTGATGGCAGCAAGTTTGCTTTGGTTTTTGTATCCTCTTTATAAACCAATTCACTTTGGCAGCTGAAGCCTTCTCTGTTGCCTCCAAATAGAACATTCCATTCAGATCAGCAACATGCCGTAGTGAAACTTTGAGCTCACAGTTTGTAAACTTTGGTCACTTTATCAACATGCTGAAGTAGAAGGGGTGAACAACTGTACTGTTAATAGCAAATGCTACTTAATAAGTGTCTACTGCATACTTAGCTCTAAAGGTTCATTCTTCTACAAGCCTTAAAGCAAACTTAATAGAAACAGGGGCTCTAAGCGATTCTAGTAAGTGGCCAAGCTGGAATTTCAACCCTGGTCTGAAAAAGTATTTATTCCTGTTATTTTTCTAGAATCCAATACCCAAGCAGCTTTTTGGCTAGGTGGATGGATAAGCCTTACCTGTCGTTAAGTGCGTCAAGTCAGTTCTGACTCATAGAGACCCTGTATAGGGTTTCTGAGGAGGGGCTGGTGAGGTTGAATGGCTAACCTTGTGGTTCAAAACAACCTTGCGGTCCAGCACATTAATCCACAGTGCCACGACAGAACTCCAGGCTTCACCTAAGAAACCACAAATTAGCAGTGGCACTGATGGAAATGCTCTGTGAGGGTACAAAGACAAGAAGGTGGGTAGATAAATGTGAAGTGGGTTTAAAGACAGTGAAGGGTAAGGCTTGCTTGACTAGAAATGAAGGGTGGGCCCTGCTTATAACCAGCTCCGGATGTCCTACTAATGAGAAGAGGTTTTTCCCTTCCAGGCACTTGGGGCTCTTTGAAGGTTTGAGAGCAGGAGAAAATAATAGAGAACATGGATTGAAGTTTATCTATGCATTTGCTGTAAACTACAAGTTCCTCAGTGAAGTAGAGGTTAATTTACCAGGTGATCGCTGGGCAGGGAGAAGTCTACCCAACCTGGACAGAGCAAGATGATGTCTACTTCCTGGTAAATTTTTAAATGTGCTGCTGGAAGACCCCTAATCCACCTCAGTGTTAGTGAGTGGTTAAATTGGAATACAGTCGTTTGATTGGTGATTCTGCAAACATCAAATTAAATGCTTATTAAATACAGAGCAGAATGCAAAGTTGAATTCTTACTGCAATCACTATACTGTTTAATATTAGAAAATGTTACATTATAAAATCACCCATGGGTGAAACTGGATAGGAAACAATAAAATGTGAACAGTCATAGTGTTGAGACCCCTGAGTGTTCGATTTTTTTTCTCCTCAGGCTGTTAGATGCCTACTTTTCTTCATTTTCCTACTTTTTTTTCTAATGATATACATTTCTCTCGCTTAAAAACAAACAAACAAACAAAAAAACAACCCAACAAAAACCCAAAACACCCTTGATCTTTTCTAATTGTTAGTTTTAGATACCTACGTTGCAGAGGGTAGGGATATATGAGAAGTAAATAAGTAAAAGTGCTGCAAAATGAGTAAATGAGTAACAATGTGCCAGCATGGTGTCTGGCACAAAATCGGGGTTTACAATCTAGCTTCAGTGCATTCTCCTTCTTTCCCCACTGTCCACGTCCCCAGCCCGATCCGGGGAAGGCTCAGGCCCTAGACCGACATTCGGCAGCAGCGCCCAAGCCCTCACCGGCCATACAGCCTGCCCTGTGTACGTGAACCCCTACTGCACCACCACACCGTACCACCTCTGGCAGCTTTTTGCGACGTCGCGCGCACCCACGGTCCCGCCCCTGTGACGCGTTCTTCAGGGGGTGGGCCTGCAGGGGCTCCGCCTCCGCCTCTGTGATTGGTTGTCGTGCTGTCACCATGTCGCGGGAAGCAGGCAGGGTGTGTATGTGTGTGTATGTTTGCGTGCAGGGTTTGCTTTGTCATTCGTACCCCCATCGCGCGCTGATGCGGCCGGCTTGACCAAGCGCTCCAGGATACCCCAAAACGGCCCCCGCCGTTGTTCCCGGGATGCGCCCGGGCAGGGAGGATGCTGCAAACGCCTTACATAATGACGCGAGTGACTGAAGCACATGTTAGCGCAGGAGCACCACATGCCGCAGACCCAGGCCTCCCGATTTAATATATTGCTAGCTGATAGCCTATAATACACTATAGCACGGTATGCTTTAGTATGAATCATAATTCAATGAAACGCAATCTAATAATAATAAAGTGTACCTTCGCAACAAGGCAGAATATAGGATGTTATATTTATAGGGCCTATTTATAAGACTCTATTTAATTCTTTTTTGATAGGTCCAGCCCTGAACCCAGGCACCATAGTGATTGGTGCATTCTTCTGTCCTTCAAAGAGGCGGGTTCTAGAGTCCGTTTTGCCTCAGTGGGCTTTGGGATTGGCCGGCAGTATGAAGGTGCTGCCTCTGATTGGTCCCGAAGGCCGTCCGTCGGAGCCGTGGAGGCGGGGCAGGCGGCTGGCTGGTGCTGGGGCGGGCGGGCCCCGGAATTGTCATTTCTTTGTTTCCGAAGGCGGAGGAGGCTCTGAACCCCCCCTTCTCGTCCCACCCCCTCCCCCCGGGTGCTGGTTCCATGTCTGTGTGACCAGCCCCAGGGGTAGAGTCCAGGCCCGAAGTGGGGCGGGTCGGCGGCGGCGGCTGGGGTGAGACGGCGGCGCGGGCACCCGGCCCCCCAGAGGGAGGATGAAGCGGCGGAACGCCGACTGCAGTAAGCTCCGCCGCCCCCTAAAGCGGAACCGGATCACCGAGGGCATCTACGGCAGGTGAGCGGCGGCGCCTCCGCCTCCGTCGGACTCAGGCGCCGCGGCCCCTGGCCAGCTTCAGAGGGGCCCGGCTCCGTTATGTAACCCCGACTAGGCCGCATGCCCGTTCTGGGGGCTCTCCAGAGGAGCGCTGCCCGGGGGGCCACTCGCTGGCCCGCCGGGGGGCCGCCCCGGGGGCGCGGGGCGTGGCGAGGGCTGGGCTGGGAGGGCGCGTCGCGAGCTCGGGTGTGGGAGCCGCCGCGCCGCCGTTGGGAGGGCCGGGCCCTGCCGGGGGGAGGGGCAGCGAGCCCCCTCCCCGCCGGCACCGACCGGCCCTAGGGCAGCTCCTGGGGTGGCTGGCCGCCGCTGCCCCCAAATCCGCTCTTTCCTGGGAGTTTGCTGCCCGGAGCTGGGAGGCGAGGCGCGTGGACCATATGCACTGGGGGTGGGGGGTGGGGGTGGGCTAGGCTAATTCCACCCGCCTCGCTCCCCGGCTAAAGTTAGGAGCTGACAGTGGCCCCTCTGCCCCTTGGACTGCCGGCAAACTGAGTTGTTGGCCACGTTGACTCTTCTTTCATCTTCTACTTCTCTTACGGGATGTCAAACTTGGCACTGTAGACTGAGCCAATACCCCCAAATCATGCCCTGTGGCCTGGTTCCAGACTCAGAGAGGGCTGATGAGCATTTTCTCAGCCAATGCTGTTTTGATCCTTTCAAGCAGATCATTGTCCTCAAACCTTTTACTAGGAATTTTCTCTAAAACTCGCTTATCCAACTTCCTCCCCTCCCCCAAAGAAAAGCCGTGTCCCTTTAAATAGACATTAAATTCATTCTGAGGGTGAGAAAGACAACAGGTTCATGGGACAACTTAGTGACAATGATAGCTGCTCCAAGCCGAATTTGTGTACGATGGTTCTTGTGACTTCTGAATGGTACTTGCCTTGATAAAGAAATTATTTCAGTGGAGAAGTAATTAGTTGGCAAAGGAGAATTCTCAGCGTGCACATTAATTGAGTCCTCATGGTGTTATACCTTTTAGCTCTTTTAGCTGTGGGACTTAGAGGTGACTGATGACACCAGAGTTGTCTTGGCATAACTGTACACTTTGCACATGCTGTTGTTTACACATATGGAATGAATACTTTCCATAAGCAACTGGTGTAAACATTTGGGGTTGTCTTCTGTCTTTCAAGTTTAAAAGCATTAGGAAATCAAAGTAAAAAGTTTTTGGAAATGTAATGAACCATTGTTGTTGCTAAGTGCGGGGGAAGTCGGTTCCAACTCATAGCAACACTGTATAGGGTTTCCAAGACTTTAAATCTTAACAGGGAGCAGAAAGCTTCCTCTTTCTTCTTCCTAGCTGTTGGAGGGCTTGAGCCTTGGATCTTGTGGCTTGCAGCCCAGTGCTTATCGTATAGGAACCACATCATAGGAATAATTAATTCATTCAAGAAATACACTGTTGGAGCGATGGAGCAGCTGGGGACTTTAGATCCAGAGAGGGAGAGGGACTGTGTGCTGAAGACAGGGGCCGTGTAGAGGGCTGGCTTGTAGGGTATACCCTTTGGTTAGTTGATGATGCATGGAGGGGATTGTAACCATGGCAAGAAAATGATATACGATAGAATGAATGTAAAACTAATGTTCTCCCATGTAAACTATCACATAATTCACAGTAAAACATTAAAAAAAAAAAAAGAAAGAAAGAAATACACTGTTGTTGCTATGTGCCCTTGAGTCAGTTTTGACTCATAGGGATAGGGTTTCGGAGGACTGGCTGGTTAGTTTGAACCACCGACCTTGTGGGTAGCAGTCTAGTGCTTATCTTATAATGATATTTATATCTATACATATGTTGTTGTTAAGTGCTAGCTAGTCAGTTCTGACTCATAGCAACCCTGTATAGGGTTTCCAAGGAGTGGCTGGTGAACTTGAACTTCTGACCTTGTGGTTCAAATT
>NW_006408565.1:12451927-12474835 GCF_000296735.1 Chrysochloris asiatica | reverse complement strand
TATATATATATATATTGCTGTTAAGTGCCATCAAGTCAGTACCAATGCTTAGAGACCCTGTGTAGGGTTTCCAAGGAACAGCTGGTGAGCTTGAACCGTCAACTTGCGGTTCAAAGTGACCTTGCAGTCCAGTGTATTAACCCACAGTGCCACACCAGGACTCATATATATTATGTGTGTGTGTGTGTGTGTATTGTTATTGTTCTGACCCATAGTGACTCTGTTTAAGGTTTCTGAGGAGGGACTGGTGAGCTCGAACTGCAGACTTTGTGGTTCATACCAACTGTGCTGTCCAGTGCATTAACCCACAGCACCACACCGGGGCTCCATATATATATGTTGTTGTTGTTGTTATGTGCCCTGGAGTCTGTTCCGACTCATAGCGACCCTGTACAGGGTTTCCGAGGCTGTAAGTCTTTACGGGAGCAGAAAGCCTCATCTTTCCCGTGGAACACCTGGTGGTTTCGAACTGCTGACCTTGCGGTTCCCAGCCCGATTCGTAACCACTACGCTATCAGAGCTCCTTCCATATATATATATTTGTTGTTAAGTACCATCTAGTCGGTTCCGATCCATAGCGACCCTGAACAGGATTTCTGAGGCTGTAAATCTTTACGGGAGCAGAAAGCCTCATCTTTCTCCCGCGGAGCAGTTGGTAGTTTCGAACTGCTGACCTTGCAGTTCACAGCCCGATTCATAACCACTACGCTATCAGAGCTCCATATATGTATATTATATGTATTCTATATGTGCCCGCTGAGAATTCTCTTTTGCCAACTAATTACTTTTCCACTATGTGCCAGTCACTTTTCTAGCCACTAAGAATACAGCAGTGAGTGAAACAGGTCAAAATCCATGGTGAGTAACCAAATGTGACTATTTTAACTAAAACCGTAAATGAAAAACAATTTTTACCTCTAGATTTAATAGGTGGGGAAAGGTCTGTTAATTCAAGTTAGACATGATATTAACTCTTGAATGAAAGAAGGGTTTTGTTTTTAGTTTTTAATTCCTTTGGCTGCTGAAAAAGATTTCAGTGACTTAACCTCAATAGCGACATAAGCCTATAAACAGAGTTGGTAGGGTATAGCAAGCTCTGGCGTTTGACTGGCTACGTTTTATAATAACATAGTAAGGTGTCTGTTTATATCAGGAAGCTTGAGAGTCGCATAGTGTTTATGTGCTTTTTTTTGCATTATTGCAATTTTTCTTTTAATTTGAACAAATAAGCCCACATATTTTCGTATATTACTTGCCCCAGAGTAGGCACTCAGTGTGAATTAATGTGAACTAGTTGTCTGTGAAGATTCATTATTTTACTAGTGACAGTTTGGAATTTGAATTTTCTACTCAAGAGTTCAATAATAAGTACCTTATGCAAGTTATTCACTTTCATTGTAAAATATACACAAAAATCAACAGTGCTTCAGCTGTAAAATCTGTTTACTTCTGTTTGGTATTTTTTAAGTTAAATGTTAATAAAATACCAGCTGCTCCTCGGAAACCCTGTACAGGGTCGCTATGGGTTAGACTCTACTCAGTGACACTTTACAATAATAATAACCCTATTTTTAGGGAGCCCTGATAGTGTAGTGGATTATGAGCTGGGCTGCTAACTGAAAGGTCAGTAGTTCGAATCTGCCAGTTGCTCCTTGGGAGAAAGAAGAGGCTTTCTACTTTCATAAAGATGTATAGACCCGGAAACCCTATATAGGGTCACTATGAGTCGGATTCGACTTGATGGCATACCACCACCGTGACCACCCCGATTTTTACTTATGTTTCCTGGCTGTAGCGTCATATATCCAAGGAGGGTCTCAGTTTACTATTAGTTTGTTATGGAGTGCTGAACTGAAGGACAAGATCATAATTGGAGTTGTACCCTGCACCCCCAAGTTCTGTTTTTGAGAAGAGCTTTTAGATTTCCATTTATTTCTAAAGCAAACAGAATTAATGGGCTAGATACAAGTTATGATGTTTGAGGACTCATGCATGTCAAATTTCTGTTGATCATCAAATTTAAGTTTAAACTAAATTGTCTTCATGCGTCTGTTGCCCATTTTGTTTCTCACCATCTGGCCTATCTTCGTCTTTTTTGTTTGTTTTTCCTGAGACTATGTTGACAATTTTGATAACACTGTCTCCTGTTGCCTAACCTTACATGGACTTAATTATTTTCTTCTCTGTACAACTTTGTAAGCTCTGACATAGGAAGGGAACAACAATAGTAAAGAAAACACTGGACTGAGGCCATCAGAAGGTGTAGGTTCAGGCACTTCGGACAGGCCCTTTTGAACCCCAACTCTCTCATCTGTCAAATCAGTTTTGAGAACCAAATGAGATGATAATGTGGTTTGTGAAAATACCTTATAGATTCTAGCTGCTATACAAATATTAGACTCCTGGATCAACCCTGCACTGTGAACCACAAGGTCAGCAGCTCAAACTCATTACCTGCTGCTCCTTGGAAACCCCGTACAGGGTCTCTATGTTTGGAACTGACTGGATGGCACTTACCAACAACACCAGCATTCAAATATTATATACCATAGTGTTAGCATACTTTAGGACTCCTGGTGTGGTACTGTAGAATAAGCACTGGACTGCAAACCACAAGAATGGTGGTTCAAACCCACTAACTGCTCCTTGGAAATCCTGTACAGGGTTGGTGTTTTTGTTGTTAAGTGCTATTGAGTCAATTCTGACCCATAGCAACCTTGTATAGGGTTTCTAAGGAGCAGCTGATAAGTTTGAACCACTGACCTTGCAGTTCAAATGACTTTGCAGTCTAACGCATAAGTCAGATTGACTTGACGGCACTTAACAACAAGCATAATTTAACATGTTTGTTTTAGTCTTTAAGGAGGCAGGAAAGACTATAAGATTTGGTACAACTATAAGCAAAAATTAGTAGTCAAAACAAGGGGTCAGAAAAACAATAAATAAATCAGGGGTCAGGTGTTGTGCTTGTCTGTTGTTGAGATACTTTCAATCTTGGGCTCCAATCCAGCCATTGTTACTAAGGTGATACCAAATGCTATTTCTTTTCAGTATCATGGCTGTGTTAGAATTCTGTTCCAGGGACAAGGTAGAAAGAAAATAAATGTTATAGACAGCATATTAAAATTGTGTGCATTTATATATAAGAGGGGACTTAAGGTTTGAGGAAAAATTCCATTATCTTTTGTTTCCATTTTTCCATAAACTTTTTGAAGTCTCTTTGTGTATTCTTTCATTTGAAAATGAAAGCATACGATGTTGTTAAGGAGCTCTGGTAGCGTAGTGGTTACAAATAGGACTGAGAGCCGCAAGGTCAGTAGTTCGAAACTGCCAGCTGTTCCGCGGGAGAAAGATGAGGCTTTCTGGTCCCGTAAAGATTTCCAGCCTCGGAAACCCTGTACAGGGTCGCAGTGAGTCGGAACCGACTCCATGGCACATAATAACAACAACAACAATGTTGTTGTTAAGTGCTGTCGAGTCGTTTCTGACCCATAACGACCCTGTATAGGGTTTCCAAGGAGCAGCTGGTGAGCTTGAACCACCAACCTTGGGGCTCAAACAACTTTGCAGTCCAGTGCATTAGCCCACAGCGCTATACCAGGGCTTCAAAGCATACTATGTTGTTGTTGTTGTTAAGTGCCGTTGAGTCGGTTCCGACCCATAGCCTACTATAGAGAGATGTTATTCCAGTCAAGTTCATAATTAAGACTTAGAGAGAGGAAATAAGACTGGTAATCATTTCATATTGTTATTTGCTGTTATTAAGTGCTGTCGCGTTGTTTCCAAATCATACCAACTCTGTCTAGAGTTTCTGAGGAGCAACTGGTGGGTTTGACCTGCTGACCTTATGGTTTGTAGTCCAGTGCTGATCCTGTAGCACCACACATTTTATGTTGTTAAGTGCTGTCGAGTTGATAATGACCTATAGTGACCCAGTCTAGATAGGGTTTCCAAGGAGCAGCTGGTGAGCTTGAACAACCGACCTTGCAGTTCAAACGACTTTGCAGTCTGATGCATTAGCCCACAATAAGGGCTAAAGCTCATTGTCATTTAACAACCTTAGAGCTGGAATAGAGCCTGACATGGAGTAGGCATTCAGTGCTCAGTAAATATTCAATAAGTGAATTACATACATTATCGTTAAAAGGTTTTTTTTTTTCCATTTCATTTTATTGCAATGAATACAATTCCCTCCATGCATCATCAAATAACCAAAGGGTACACCACACAGGTGCCCCCCCCCCCCCCCCGGCAACTAACACACCGCCCTTCTCTGCCTTGAGTCCAGTGTCTCCAGCCGCTCCATCTCTCCACGTTGTTGATTCTGTCTCCATCCCTGCGTCACTGCCTCTCTGGGTAGGGTCCTGCTCTCTGTTCTTCTTATTTGATGGTCCTGGGGACCTTCGCTCCTGAGCTGCAAAATCAGTCACTCTCCTCCTTTTGTCTAAAAACATCTACCTCTATATTTCCTACCCTCACAGTCACACCTGATGGCAGTTATTCACTATTATACCACAAGAATCTTATCCCCACATCTTTTCGGCAGCCCGCTCTCAACAGATTGGAAATCATTCAGTGGTGATTCTACCTTCCTCCGCCCCGTTTGGAACTAGGCTCCCTCTTGAAAGCTTGTAAGCCAGTCACTTCTTGCTTTTATAAGCACCCCCATTTTGGGTAGGCAATGTCTAAGTTGCCCATCCCTGTCAACCCTGTGTACCGAGGGGGTGGGAGAGATCCTTGCTATAAAGATTTGTTCCCTTTTTTGAGCTACTACATCCATAAGTATAGGTAAAGTTCATTAAATTGTAGCAGGTTACTCTTTTTTTTTCCCCCTCTTCTTTCTTCTTCTAGTTGAGTTCTGATCATCTAGCCATCGAAGCCAGGTCAAGTGGGTACTATCTGCAAGTACGGGTGTTCATGTGCATCTCCCCTCACTTCATATCAGCTGGATGCTTCACTCTCCGATGTAATCCTCTGTGGCCATGTCACTGCCTCTGGGCCCAGGAGTCCCCGGGTCTTGCCATACTGCTGGCCATCCAGGTCTCCACTCGGGTTCACAGGGATCTATTAAATGTGGCCTGGCTTAGCTTGCAACTTCATTGCTGTTTTTACCCCCTCTTCCCCTTATCAGTGACCAACGTGATCACCAGCCAGATCACATGCCTGCTTATGTATTCCCCTTGAATCTCAGTCTTGGATGGGGGTTTGCTCTAAGGGGTCCCGCTCACTTGCCTTTATGGCTCCCAGGTGAACAGCTTACTTGTTCTTGTAGTAGTCAATCAGACTGCTGTTACTGTTTTGGATTTTTCCTGCTGGTCTTTCTTTCACAAAGTATCTGCTGTTCTTCTAGCTGCTCCAGGCTGGTCTACTCATCCTTTCCAGTGTAAATTTCCTACCTCAGTCAGTTCTGGATGGGGTTCAGGATTCCATATGGTCTTGTGCAATGTAAAGGCTCCACAGGAAGCCTCTTTCACTGGGCAACTTCTAGCCCCCTTTAAGATATTCCAATTAGTTATAGGCTGAAGATGGACTTACAAGCTTTCTGTAGAGATGATTCTGGCTATTCCTTTCTCTCCCCATCAGGTGTCTATTTTACAATGGTAGGCAAGGGAAACCAAGATTCAAAAGACAGCCAAGCATCTTAACATTATTCCCCCTTCAAACCATGTGTCAATCCCTGTATCCCGGCACCCTGTTGTTCCAAGGTTGTGCATACATCATCATTTACTTCTGTCCCACTTAGCCCATTTGAACCTGCCTAACTGCTCTCCCATCAGCCTTGTTCTTCCATTCCCCTCCCCTTTCTTGTGTACTGTCCCAAACCCCCTGCACCCAAGATATCCTGTGTCTATTCCTTACCCTGTGCTCTGTCTTTCCCTCTCTCCCTTCCCTCCTCACATCCCATACATCCTGGTGATCAGCAAATATATATGTGTCATCACTTTTGACTCATAGTAACCCTGTATAGGGTTTCTGAGGAGCAGCTTGTGAGTTTGAACTGCCGACTTTGTGGTTCAAACTGACCTTGTGGTCCAGTGCTTATCCTACAGCACCATGTTAGGACTCCGGTGGATAAATGGTTCTAAGCTAATCCATTCTGTTCATTAAGCACCCACAGCCACAGTACAAGACCTTATTCAGGGAATGATGGAAGGTATAGGATAAGACAGGATTCATTGTCTTCTGGGAGTTTATAGTCTAGTAGTCTGTAGGTGTGGCACATTGGACTACTAACCACAGGTGGGAGGTTCAGATCCACTAGCTGTTCCTTGGACACCTTATACAGGGTTACTGGTAGCGATTCGTAGTGGTTACGAATCGGGCTACTAATCTCACAGTCAGCAGTTCAAAACTACCAGCTGTTCCGTGGGAGAAAGATGAGGCTTTCTGCTCCTGTAAACATTTACAGCCTCAGCAACCCTGTACAGGGTTGCTATGAGTCGGAACCAACTCCATGGCACATAACAACATGAATCAGAACCAACTCTATGGCACTTCACAACAACAGGCTGTAGGGCTGTAGTAATAGTGTCTTAAATTGGTACAGTAGTTGAGAGGTTCCAAAGAATGTTTGAGTTCTGTTCAAGTAAAAATATTCCTGTGGAGCTGACTTGATCTTACTGTTTCAGTGGTTCACCTGACATATGGCTTTATTTCAGTCTGTGCTTTTCTGTGATGAAGTAGGTAGTTGCCTCTAAGTGAGGACGTACCTACTACCTCAAATGAGGTAATTGTGAAAGTACTTGGGAAAGCATGACAATAAGTTATTAATAAGCAAGTAAAATGAAAACTTGTGTTGACCATTATGTTTTAGAGAGCCGCCGGTCCTCTAGCAGTAATTCTCTCCCTGTTTCTGTCTTCACACACGTGCGCACTCCCAACAGGAGTATCTCATTACCTGCAGTGATTCTCCAGATGAGGGTGAGTTGGAGTGCTCGGTCGTCTTTGAGAGCCTTTAGGGAATTCTGTTTGGTTCACCCACCCATCACCCTGTGTACTCCCCAAGCCCACTGAGAATTATTGACTTTATAATAGGTAGACGAGGAGATAAGCTGTGGGAAGCAGAACCTGGAGGCAGAAACATCCATGTTTAAAGTCTCTTCTAAGACTCTAAACAAGTAGCTAAAATTGTTACTTAACACAGTTATGTATAAGAAGAATTTTAAGTAAGACGTGTGCTTTAAACTTCAGGAAGTTATCTTAATATCTTTGTTACTGGTGGTTGAAGAAAGCAGCCCTCAGTTGTGAATCTGTGAATACTTCCTGTCTCCCTGTGCCAGGTTCTGCTTGTAGCAGGTTGCCAGAAGCTTGGGCTGGGTAATGCTCAGCTGCCACTCAACGCTTGATGCCTTAAAGCTAGGTCTAAGGACTGCCCTGCTGTATATGGTACTTCCCTTCATCTTTCTACCACAGATGAGTTTTCTGACCTTCAGCTCCTTGAAAGTGACTTTTTAAAAAATGTTTAAATCGTATGCCGTTCTCAGTTTCTGAATTTCCTTTTTTCAGGCCCTTGTCAATAATTTGGTCTCTAGAGACATCATTTTACTCCTCTTACTGCCTCCTGAATGATGTTTCTGATGCCTAGTTTTAGACTTCTCTGGACTATGAGTATTTGAGTTGCTGGAGGCTGGCATGACCCTTGGCTGATTTGATTGTGTGTGTGTTCTGCGACTTAAACCCTAGATACCCGTGTTGCAACCTCACAGCCTCAAAAGCATTTGGGTCATCTTGTTAGGCTTTAACTTCAGCAATGCTGGAACTAACCTCTTAAGTGTTAATAAGTTCTAGGTTGTTTAGAGAGATACTGGGGCAGAAGAGGAGTACAACAGAGACATTGAGATGTTCTCACTGACTTGTCCAGTGGTTTCCATGAAATACATAAAAGAATCTGCCACACTAAAAAAAAAAAAAAAAAAAAAGTGCTTTCTTCCAACTTCCATGTAGGAGTCTTGTCTGAGCTGTCTTGGCTAGTTTTGTCAGATATTTTGAAAATCCCCTTAAATTGCTGTTGCTGGGTTGAAAGGTGAAGAGGGGGGGGAAATGATCCATTTCAGATTATTTGCTAAAAAGCTTCCTGTTTTATCAGTGGTATTTTGCTTTTTTCACATGGACTTCTCATGGTCGTTCTTGAACCTCACTAGATTTGGAGATGAATTTTTATGGCAGGCTTAGTATTTTCTTCTTCTCACTTTCATGCTGGTTTTATGCCTGTATGTCATGGACCCAGTCTGTACTCCATAATGTACTATTACCTCCAGCCTTTTTCCTTGGCCACGTTTCTCAGATCTCTTCATTAATATTAAACTTTGAGGCTGTGTGTGTGTGTTTTGTCATTTTCTAGGCTACCATCCAGATTAATATTTAAGGAGATATAAGAGGACATATGATATATCTTTTGTGGAGTCTAGAGGACCAAATAGAAGTTTCATGAACGTGGTTAAGACTGCAAAGTGAAATCAGTTTACTTTTTTGATAAAATTTAGTGGGGTCTTCAAATATATTGATTCCTTTATGTTCTGTGTTTATAAGATTCCGGCATAATTGTTTCATTTGGATCATTTTTAAAGAATTAGTTCCAGAGGAGCAATACGTTGGCTGTTCAGCAAGTTACATAAGTGAAGTGGTACGAATGTACAGTGGAAACATAGCCTTTCCTTGACTTTTTTTCATCATGGATTTCCTCAAATACTAAGGAGTGAGTATTTCCTTAGGCTTCTCCCCACCAGGCACATGCACTGTAACCATGGAAACTTGATAAAAATTAATCAAGTGTTAGAGAATGTCCTTTGAGGCCCTCTGTTTTATTTGACACTTAACTCATCATATTGACCTCAGCTCATCAACCTTCCAAGACACCAGTCATCCCCAGTTTCTGAAGTTCCTTCATGTGATTCTGTGCTGTTGATTCGGTTCTACTCATAGTGACCCTGTATAGGGTTTCTGAGACTAAATCTTTACAGGAGCAGAAAGCCTCATCTTTCATCCTCAGAGCAACTGAGGTAGATTCAGACTGTAGACTTTGTGGTTAGCTGCCCAGCTCATAATCCACTCCACTCCCAGGGTTCCACGAACCCCCTTTATTCCTTTGTAGTTATCTCTGCTGCCCTTGAGGACCACTGCTCACTTGGAGTTTTGGGATTGTAACATCAGAAGTAATTTATGCCTCAGCTCATCTCTCCTGGTGCCTTTTGTTTTTAGGTGCTTATTTAGTGCATTGAAATTTGAATGTATTTGTAAGATACGCTGATGTATTTGAGTTCTTCAGGATCCATTTTCAGCCTAGCACAAGGGAAACCGCTAGAAATCATCTTACTCTGTCTTTAAATTATATTATTACTTTGTTCATCTTCAAAACATTTTGAAAACTAAGTGAATGGCTCAGGACTCAAGTCAGTGCTTTGCCTTAACCTTCCAAGGCACCAGTCTTGAGTGCCATGTTAATGACCAAAGCAAAAATCCCTGTCTCAGGTGAGAAATCCTGAGAGCCCAGTCTTCTCTTTCTCAGGTATATCAACTATTGTTTTCTTATCTTTTTCTAGACTCTCCCTCATGTTTGTTGTGCTTCTGACTTTGAAGGGAAAAAAAAAAGAGTTTTGTCTTTATTTTAATGGTACCTGTTTCTGTATTACAGTGACTATTCTAAGAGTATGTAAATTGTGGGAAACAGTCTTGAGTTGTTCCAACCTTTGTGCTAGTTTATTTTTGTAAAGAACATTTGACTTACATTTTCTTCCACAGAGCTTCAGTGTGTGTTTGTAAGTTAAGTTTATGAATTCACGGTTTACTAATGACTTAAGATGCTGCAGGTTGGGGGGCATGGAGAGGATGTTGACACATTTGCCACCAGTGCCACAGAGCAATCTGTATAAATTGCTGAATGTGACTCTGATTTGCTCAATAAACTCTCTCTCTCCTAAACCACAATAAAATATTATTAACAAAAGTAATGAATCAAGTTTAGTTTAAAAGAAAACAAATCTTCAGGGTTTTATTATTTTGTTAAGTACGCCTGCTCATTTAAAAAATATGATTCTTTTGGAGAATTAAAATAAGTATGCAGTTTGAATATGTATGAAAAAAGGAGTATGAAGAGTGAAATAATATCTATCTAGAGTGTCTAACATGGAGTGAGAAAGTCTAGGGTGATGGATAATCACTTGGATATGGAAGCCTTGGGGACTTGGGTTCAAATAATGTCTCTCACACTTCGTAGTTGTGTGGTCTTTTACTTCATAGCAGACGATAATAATCAGAGGATAATAATCCCAGTGCCGTCCCGTCAGGTCCAGTGCCTAGTGACCCTCTAGGGTAGAGTGGAACTGTTATGTACGGGTTCAGACAGCTGCATCTTTCTCCCTGGGAGTGGCAGGTGGGTTTGAACTACTGACCTTTTGGTTAGCAGCCCACCACTTAATTCCCTGTGCCACCAGGCTTTCTAAGCATAATATTATTTACTTAACTAGAATAAGGATAACTGAACTAAGTCTCATGAAATACTTAGCATAGTGCATGACCCAGATTAATTGCTCAAAAAATTGTTTGCCATTACAGCTATTGTTACTGTGTTTTTATTTTCCTTATTTTATTCAGTTCACATAAAGGTAGTAACTTCATTTTCACAGGTGAGGAAACCAAGGGTGCAGACTGTTTAGTTGCTTGATAGTGAACTGTATGTGTCCATCTCCGAAGTCCATCTTCTTTTCGTTTCATTTTATTGTGCCCTTCATCTGTTTGTGTGTATTCATGTGACCCTCTGAAGCTCTCCACCAGAAGGAGGGCAGGTGCCATTATCTCCACTTTCCAGATAAGTAGCAGGGACCAGGAATGGCTTGGCCAAGGCTACTGACCTTTTCTTCTCAAAATGGGAATCTCTCCTCTATTTAAAAAAAAAAATCAATACAGGTTTGACAACTTAATGCAAATGTGGTCTTGGATCCTGAACCAGGAGTTTGTTTGTTTTTTTGCCCTGGGTGGGGGTAGAGGGGAGAGCTATTAAGAATTTTTATGAGATAAGTAGTGAAATTTGTAAAGGTCTAGTTTAGATAATATTATTATGTGTCATTTCTTGTTTTTCATATTTATACTGTGGTTATATAAGAGAATGTCATTATTTTCAGGAAACTTAGGAGTTAAAGGAGTGTTATATCTGGAACTAGTCCTGGTGTAGTGCTGTAGGATAAGCACTGGACTGCAAAGTCGATTTGAATTGCAAGGATGGCAGTTCATACTCATCAGCTGCATCTCAGAAACCCTGTACAGGGCTGCTATGAGTCGGACCGACTTGATGGCACTTAACAACAACATGTCTGCACTTAACTGTGAAAGTATTCCAACAATATGTATACATGTGTAAGGAGCCCTGGCGTAGTGCTCTAGGATAAACACTGGGCTTCTAATTACAAGATCGGCAGATCAAACCCACCAGGCAAAATACCATAGGGAGAATGATAACACAAATTGATAAAATGATAACAAATTTTATAAGATCATCTGAGTGTAAAGACTTCTACTTTTGCAGTTTTTCTGTCAGTCTAAAATTATTTCGAAATAAAAAGTTCAAAAGCTTGAAGTCACACGTTTGTTTCTTAAAACTGAAGCAGTATGACAGTGTCTGGAGTCCTGGTGTGGTGCTGTAGGATAAGCACTCCACCACAAGGCCGGTTTGAACCGCAAGATTGGTGGTTCAAACTCAAAAAACCACTCCTTGGAAACCCTAGACAGGGTTGTTATGAGTGGGAACCCACTCAACGGCACTTAACAACAACAATGACAGTGTATAAGAATAATATGAAAGCCCTTAGCAGGCGTGCCCTGGGATGTTCACTGTTCTATAAATATAACCAAACCCAAACCAAACTGACTGCCATGGAGTCTATTCCAATTTATAGTGCCCTGTGAGACGGAGTAGAACCTTAGGATTTTCCAGAGGGGAAATCTTTATGGGAGCAGGCAGCCTCTTCTTACTCTTTTTCTGTATAAGCAATTGTGTCTTTTTTTTTTTTCTCCCTTTCTTAACAGAAATAGGATTCTATTTTATGTCAAGGTTTCTTGACTTTTACTCTCCTGTCCATTTCTTTCCTTAAGATTTACTGTACTCTTTTCAATGAGGAGACAGTGTTCTGTGTGGGATTTGCACTGTTTTCTCTGGTCTTCTCTGCTGTTCCAACTGTGCCCTGCATCCTTTTCTGGAGTAATCTGTTTTTCAGGTGTCTTACCTAAAAAATGCTAGTAACTGCCCTATCTGCTTACCAATTCTGAGGATAAAATGGGATAATAAACATTTGGAAAATTTATAAGTACTGATAAAAGTATAAATTGTGATGAGATGGATTATTATTATTGATTGATGTTATGAAGTATAATCCTTGATTCATGTATAAAATGAATTTCTCATAAAATATTAACACAGTTTTGTTTTTTAGGACTGGGGGGTTGTTTATTCTCTCCTAGTTTGCTACTTCAGTCCTCCCACATCCCAATCTCCACAGAGTCTCCTCCATGCTAATTAAGGTACTTTTAGAAGCAGAAATTCTAAAACTCCCAAACCCCTAGTTGCGCTAGGTTAAGGAACCTGCCCTTGATATCTCTTTGCTTTATGAAAATATTATACTACATGATTCTTAAAAGCTTTATTTTAGTGGTCTCCATTCTAGGATTTTTCTTTTCTTTGTAATCTGGCATAGTTTACACTGCTATCTTTGCTATTCTGGTGGTTTGTGTGTATACAGATGAGTTGGGGTGTGAAATTGACTCTAGAGGGTTCTCTTTGCTATCAGCAGAATGCCTTGGATAGAAAGAAATCTGGAATAGCTTGGACCTTCTTAGCCAGCTCCCCTTTTCTGGGTTTTGCACAAGGGTGATGTGGTTAACAGAATACGGCATGGCTCTAGTCCATTTTATCTTGAGGTTCATGCAAAACTCTCTGTAGTACAGCATTGTCAAAGATTGTTCTCATGGGAACTCTATGTGCTCTTAAAAATGATTGAGGACCCCAACGAGCTTTTGTCTGTGTGAGTTGTATCTATCAATGTTTACTGCATTAGGATTTACTACTGTAATCAATTTTTAAGCAATTGTTTATTGAGTCATTTAAGAATAACAGATTCATTGCATGGCAGTGATATTTCTTGATGAAAGACATGTGCTTTCCAAAGTAAACAAATTTAGTACTGCGGAGTTGTTCAGTGCTATCAAATCAGTTCCAACTCACAGTGACTCTGTATAGGGTTTCTGAGACTTATAAATCTTTGTGGGAGCAGGAAGCTTCATCTTTCTCCTGTGGAGCTCTGGCTGTTGGTCTCGAATCGCCGACCTTGTGGTTTGTAGTCCAGTGCTTATTGTATGGATCACTCCTCCCCCATAGTGAGGAGAGGTGTGGTTTAATGCTTTTGCAGATCTCTGTAATGTGTGGTTTTAATAGAAGACACTTGGAGAACCACAGCTGTAGTCAGAGCTGGTGAGAGCAAGGCTGATTAGATTCATTTCTTCATAGTGAAGAGCAGTTGGTAGAAGAGATTAGGAGGAGGTGCATTTGTTACCTCTGTCAACACTGCTCTGTTCAGACACCCTTTCAGTCAGTTGTACATCCTCACTCCTTCTCCCTTCATTGTAAGTGTGTGTTCCTGTCACCCATCAGCATGTTTGTGCATCTTATGCATAGATAGAGGAGCTGTGCTGGCCACTAAGGATAAAGCAGGGAGCAAAACAAACAGCTCCTTTGTTCTTGTGGACGTTGCATCTTAATACACAAAACATTATTAAATGATTCTTGTAATGAAATGTTCTCAGAGTATAGGATGCTATGTGAGCTTGTAATGAAGGGCCTGATCTTTAGTTTGAAGTCAAGGAGGCCTTTTTTTTTTAATGTTTTATTGTGAATTATGTGATAGCTTATATGACAGAACATTAGTTTTACATTCATCCTATAGTATATCATTTCATTGCTATGGTTACAATCCCCTCCATGCATCATCAACCATCTAAAGGATATGCGCTACAAGCATGCCCCCTGGTCATCAGCACACAGCCCCTCTCCCTGTCTGTGTCTAAAGTCCCCAACAGCTCCATCTCTCCACGTCATCATCTCTGCCTCCATCCCAGATATCACTGCTGCTCTGGGTAGGGTCCTGCTCTCCACTCTTCTCCCTTGATGGTCCTAGAGACCTCCGCTCTTAGGCTGAACAGTTAGTTGCTCCCTTCCTTGCTAAAAAACGTCTACCTTTACAATTCCAACCCTCACAAGCAGTCCAGGTAACAATTATTCACTATTGTATCACAAGAGATCCATCCGGATTTCATTTCATCAGCCCTGCCTAGACAGATTATATACTACTCAGTGGGTCCTCAATCATTTTTAAGAGCACATAGAGTTCCCATGAGAACAATCTTTGACAATACTCTGCCTTCCTCCATGCCCTATGAATCTAGCTTCCCTCTTGAAAGCTTGTAAGCCAGTCACTTCTTGCCTTTGTAGCCCCCCCCTCCCCCCCTCATTTTGGGTAGCCAATGTACAAGTTGCCTATCCCTGTCTACTCTGTGTGTGGAGGGGGTGGGAATGATTCTTGCTGTAAAGATTTGTTCCCTCTTTTGAGCTACTGCATCCATAGGTGTAGGTCAAGTTCATCAAATTGTATCAAATTACGCTTTTTTCTTATTCTGGTTGAGCTCTGATCATCCAGTCATTGAAGCCAGGTCAAGTAGGTATTATCTGCAAGTGTGGGTGTTCTTATGCATATGCCCTCTCTTCTTATCAGCTAGATACTTCACTCTCCACTCTAGTCCTCTGTGGCTATGTCACTGACTCTGGGCCCAAAAGTCCCAAGGTCTTGCCACACTGCTGGCCAACCAGGTCTTCACCCGGATCCACAGAAATCTATTGAACATTGTAGGGCTTAGCTTGCCGCTTCATTGCTGTTTTTCCCTCACTTCCCCTTATCGGAGACGAGTGTAGTCACCAATCAGAGCGTGTATTCCCATTGAGTCTTAGTCTTGGAAGAGGGTTTGCACTGAGGGGACCCGACCACATGCCTTGATGTTTCCTGGGCAAGCAACTTACTTGTTGTTGTAGTAACAGTCAGTCTGCCTCTATTGTTTTGTATTTTTTCCTGTAGGTCATTCTTTCAAGAAGTATCTTCTGTTCTTCTAGCTGCTCCAGGCTGGTCCGCTAATCCTTTCAAGTGGAAATTTCTCATCTCTGAAGATCTAGATGTGGTGCAGGCTTCCACCTATAGTCTTATGTATTGCAGAGGCTTCGTAGGAAGCCTCCTTCACTGGGCACGCTGTAGCCCCATTTTAGGTATTCCAATCAGGAGCTCTGGTAGCGTAGTGGTTATGAATCGGGCTGTGAACTGCAAGGTCAGCAGTTCAAAACTACCAGCTGTTCCGTGGGAGAAAGATGAGGTGTTCTGCTCCCGTAAAGATTTACAGCCTCGGAAACCCTGTACAGGATCACTATGAGTCGGAACTGATTCCACGGCACACAACAATAACAACAACAATCAGTTATAGGCAGAAGACGGACTTACAGGCTTTCTATGGTGATGTTTCTGGCTATTCCTTTCTCTCCCCCTCCAGTGTCTATTTTATAATATAATGCAAGGAAAACCAAGATTCAAAAGATAGCCAAGCATCTTAACATTATTCCCCCCCTTTCCCCATTCCAACCATGTCTCAATCTCTGTATCCCAGAACCCTGTTGTTCCAAGGTTGTGCATACATCATTATTTACATCTGTCCCACTTAGCCCATTCAAACCTGCCTAATTGTTCTCCCATCTGCTTTGTTCTTCTGTTTCCCCTCTCCCTTCTTGTATATTGTCCCCCTCCCCAGCTATCCTGTGTCTAATCGATCTAAACTATCCTGTGTCTAATCCCTAAGGAGGCCTTTTTTAAGGAGTCTCATGCTGTGTACTGAATGAAGGATACATGACAATGGAATTGCTTCCCTTAAATTGTAGTAAGGCAGAGACACTTCAGAAACTAACCTTGAACAGTTGGAAGGTTTCTAGAGGACAGCAGCAGTTTGGAGAGAGTACCGATTATCTGATTAGCACACTACTTTCTTTCTGAGACATTGTGAAATTCATTGGAAGTTTCATGACATTGAGAAGTCTGTGCTGTAGACCAGTGCCTGTTCAATTTTCATGTATACACAGATGGTCATAAACAAATTTGTGTTGGAAGAAGTACAACCATAATGCTTCTTGGAAGTCAGGATGGTGAGACTTTATCTCTCATACTTTGTACATAGTATCAGGAGGGAGCAGTCCTTGGAAAAGGACATCATATTTGGCAAAGTGGAGGGTCAGCAAAAAAGAGGAAGACCCCAATGAGATGGATTGGCACAGTGGCAGTAGCAATGGACTCAAGCATAGCAACAATTGTGAGGATGGTGCAAAACTGGGCTGTGTTTCGTTCTGTTGGGCGTAAGGTCGCTATGAGTCAGAATTGACCTGAAGGCATTTTAACAACAACAGATGGTTTAGGGATCTGGTTAAAATATAGGCTTAAATTAAATAGGTCTGGGATGGATCTTAAAATTCTGCTTCCCTAGAAAGCTTATACATGAGGCTGATGCTGCCTGGTTCATGGACCACACTTTGAGTAGCAAGACTATCGATCAAATGGCCAGTTTGAGACTTTAGCAGGAATACAAGCCAGACAAGGGTTTGAATGAATATTCTAGAGGTTATGCCCACTTAAAAAAAACCTATTTCTGTTGAGTAGATTCTGGTTTGTAGAAACCCTATGGAACTGAGTAGAACCGTCCCATTTTATGGAACCAGACTGCCACATCTATCTCCTGCAGAGCAGCTTGTTGATTTGAACTGCCTATCTTTTGGTTAGCAGTTGACACTTAACCACTCACTTTGCCACCGGGACTCCCTGATGCCTATTGTTGTTGTTAAGTGCTGTTGAGTCAGTGCTGACTCATAGGGACCCTGTATAAGGTTCCTGAGGAGTGGCTGGTGAATTTGAACTGCCAACCTTGTAAATCAAACTGACTTTGCATGTTTATTAGGGAGAGATATTTGAGAAGAGAGAAGACAATGCAGTTTGGTCCAGCAAGTATCATACTACATACTGAATACTAATGGCAATTCATAGTTGGCATTGTAGAGAGGACAGGAAAGCTAAAGATTGAGATAGATGGCTAGTGAAATATTCCAGAGTCATTTGTGTGGTGAAAGGCCTAGTGAACTAAATGGCCATTAGTCTGCCTAGGGAAAAGGTCAGCTACTAAGGATTGATGACCACCCAGTAGTAATTACGTGGGCTCCACAAAATGATTTAGGTGACAACAGCTGCAGATACTGGAAAGGAGGTGCACTTTACATAGAAAGAGAAGAATGTTCAATACTACTTCTCATTAATCATAGATGATTCATTTAGAGATGGAGAGTCTTGCTAAATGGATTCAGGTAAAAAAAGGTGTAAATGGCTATCATAGAAATGGGGGAAGGGGAATCTTCTAGTTAACACTGACTTTAAAAGGTAGTTAATAATGTCTTTGAAAGAATTACAATCATTATGCTGGGTAATTACAGATATCTTGTCTTTATTTCATTAGCACCAGAATAGAAGTCCGTAGTACTATCAAAAGACTATATTTGTCTGTGTCCTTGTCGCAATAAATTATTATGGAAAATAGCTTTTGATTGCAGTTATGCATTAAGATTTTGTTAAAGATATTTTAGAATTATTAGTACATTTATTTGGATCCGAGAATTAGCATACATCAGATTCACTATAAATCATATAATGAATTGTGTGTATAAAAACATTTTACTAATCATGTTGTCTTCATGCTTAAAAAGAAATATTTTGTAGTGTTATAATGGCTAAAAACCCTAATGAATATTCTCTCCCCTTTTGAATGTCATCTCTTTGGAGCAACAAAATCTCTCAACCTTCAAAACATGGAAGGAGAGGCATTAAGTTTCTACACTGGGGAGTGTTCATTTTAGATTGCTTGTCTTCTAACCTTTGTACATAATAGGTTTGCTTTACTGAGAGAGAGGGCTCAGTGAATACGGAAGCAGGCAACTGTCTTACCCTTTATAAAACCCTGTTCAATGGAAATGACTCAGTAAAATGTCAAGACAAGAGTAAAATCCCGGATGTTATTAGCCTCTTTTGGTTTTAGAGTCTGAGCCACCTAAAAGAGGAGACTGAGGAAAGCTGAGAGTGTGGCATATGTTTGTGAAAGATCAAGTTTCCTTAGATATCTGTACTTCTAAACTGTGACTCAGTAAGAACTTGTTACAGAAGTACAATATGTAAAAAAACAGCCCCACTTGAAGTTGCTGAATTGAAATAGAATAGCCAATTATAACAAAGATGCTTGACGTTACATTCCTTTTGGTTTTAAGTATTTGTTATTTATTAAAAAGTCTTCAGTATGCTGCCATTTTTGGAACAGGAATGTTGCTGGTGGCCTTGGGGCCATTTTGTTGTTGTTAAGTGTTGTTGAGCCGGTTCTAACCATAGTGACCCTGTATAGGGTTTCCAAGGAGCAGCTGGTGAGCTTGAACTGCTGACCTTGTGGTTCAAACTGATTTTGCAGTTCAGCACATTAACCCATAGCGCCACCCCAGGAGTAGTTGGTAGTAATGGATCTTCTTCACCTGGGGCATAACAGCTAGACAGGAGGTGGTAGTACCCAGTCCTGCTACATTCCACAGACAGCCCCATAGGAAAAATTTTAATCAGGAAAATAAATACATTTTCATGTCACTTAAGAAAAGGCCCTAGAAAAGAGGAGAAGCTGTTATTAATCCTTCTTCAAAACCCCAAAACACAATTCTGGAAACAAGAAAAAAAGCTTTTGGTTTTAAAGCCAAGCAGCTTGGGAATCTAGTGTCAAACTAGGTTTGTGTTCCTCAATGCCTGCATGACTAAGTTCTTCTAATAAAATGTGCAGTATTTTCCACTGAGTCAGTGACAGATTCCACACCCTTCTATGAGAGCGAAGGCCCGTCCTCATTGGGCCAGAAGAAAGGTATCAGAGTGAAATCCAAAGATGGCATGTAGGATTCAGGATTATGTTCTTCTGGTTTGCCCTGGGTACCATGATTCTATAGGAAATCTCTCAGTAGAAAATTATTAAACTCAATGAACTACTGAGAATTAGTATTAGAAATTGACCCTAGTTAATAGGTTATATGTTATGTATCACTAGTTGGACTCCTAGTATGGCGCTGTAGGATCAGCGCTGGATTTAGAACCACAAGGTTGTCAGTTCAAACCCACCAGCTGCTCCTTAGAACCCCTATGCAGGGTTGATGCTATGAGTTGGAACTGACTCAAGGACACTTACAACAGCGACAGCAGATAGGCAAAGTACTGGACCACAAGATTGGTTTGAGTTGCAAGGTTGGTGATTCAGATTCACCAGTTGCTCTTCAAAAACCCTGTACAGGGTCACTATGAGTTGGAACCGGCTTGACAGCACATAACTGGTATCTTTTGATTTGTGACTTTTAAGAACACAAAGGGAATTCTCAGTGTTGCATCTTGGGTTTTGTTTTTCCTCCCAAGTATATCAGTCTTTTTGTACTTTGCTTTACTTTATTTGTACGTATTTTAAATATATTGTTGGGGATGTATATTCACAATTAATTTGATCACATCAGTATTGGAATATTTGTGTAGCAAGACTTCATGCAAAACTTTAGCCCATGTCAAAGTGAATTTAGTGTTTCCCATCAGTTTACCTTAGAAAATCTTTTTTATTTTAACTTCTAAAATTGACAGGGTTGTAAATTGCTGTTGAGTCCATTTTGATTGATGGTGGTACCATGTGTAAGAGTATACTGTGCTCCAAAGAGGATTGTTTTATTTTTTAAAATAATGTTTTATTGCGTTGTGGCTGAGGGTCAGTGCAGCAGTTTAGGTGCCCATTCAACAATTTTTACACAAGCTATTTAGTAACCTTGGTGACATTGCATGAACATTGTCACTATTATTGTTTTCATCCCATTTCTAGTAATCAAGATTTTCTGCCCCCTTACAGTCTTATCCTTGTTTTTTAAAGTAATTGTTGACGGTTTGTTCTTGGGTGATTTTTTTTTTTTTAAAGGTTTTTATTGTGGATTGAGTGAAAGTTTACAGGGGATATCATCAGTTTTACATTCAACAAATCATATACCTTGTTTCATTACATTGATTATAATCCCCTCCATGTACCATCAGTTAACAGTATTTCTCTTTATCTACTTTAGCTACAAACAAACAAACAAACCAACCACTCAGGCATATATAATAATTTACATCTCCAAAGGGCACAGTCTGCAAGTCTGCCATCTGGCCACCAGCTCTTAGTCCCTCTCTTCTTAGTCCATGAATCTAGAGTCCTCAGCCACTCCCCCTCTCCATGCCCCCATCTCTTTCTCCATCTCTAGCACTGCTGCTTCTCTGGATAAGGTCCCACATTCTATTTGTGCGTTCCTCTCTTGATGATCCTAGGGTCCTTTGTTTCTGGGCTGTAAGATTAACCACTCCCCTGTTTTTGTTACAAAACTTCTACCTTTACAATTGTGACAGTCGCAATTAGTCATGATAACAATTATTCACTATTGAATCTTACAAATCTTATCCCCATCTCTTTTCACCAGACCCATCTAGACAAGATGACAGCTATCCAGTGGGGACTCTTTCTTTCCTCCCATATTCTTAAACTAAACTCCCCCTTGAAACCTTGTAAGCCAGTCACTTCGTGCCTTTATTGCCCCCTCATTTTAGGTAGCCAATGTCTAAGTTGCCAATCTCCTATCTACCCTGTGTACAGAGGGGATAGCATTGATATTTGATGTGAAGACTCCTTCCCTCTCTGTTGATATTTAGAGTAACAACTGCTCTGAGTATAGGTCAGGTTCATCAAATTGTAGCAATTTACCCTTGTTTCCTTTATCCAAAGAAGAAAAAAAAATATTTTTTTCAATCTTCCTTTAGTCAAACTCTAATTATCGAGCCATCGAGGCTAGGTCAAAAGGGTACTATATGCAAGGTTGGGTGTTCTTGTGCATCTCCCCTCACTTCATATCAGCTGGATGCTTCTCTATCAGCTCTAGCCCTCTGTGGCTAAATCCTTGTCCATGGGCACAAGTGTCCTCGGGTCTCACCACACTTTGGACCAACCAGCCCTTCCTCTTCTCTCTCTCATCTCCAGGTCAACGGGATTCAATGGACTGGGGTTGAACTCAGCCCATTTCTTCATTGATACCTTTCCCCCTCTTCCACTCACCAGTAGACCAGTGTGGTCACCAGCAAGCTTACATGCTTGTTTATGTATTCCCTTTGAGTTTCAGTTTTAGAGGCGAGTTTGTCCTGAAGGAACTTGATTGCTAGCCATGATGTCTTCTTGGCAAACAGCTTTCTTATTCTTGTAGTAGCCAGTCATATGCTGACATTTTTGTTTTGGGTTTTTCCTGATGACTTTTCTTTGAAGATGCATCTTCTGTAACTGTAGCTGTTCCAGTCTGCTTGTCTTTTCTAATGGGAATGTCCCACATCATAAGGTTCTCTATGGGACTCAGGGTTCCACCTAAGGTCCTATACTCTGTAAAGGCTTTGCATGAGGCCTATTTTACTGGGCAAGTTCTAGAACCCCTTTTAGGTATTCCAATCAGTTATAGGCTGAAACGGGCTTACAAGTTTTCTCTAATCATGTTTCCCAACATTCTTTTCTATCCCACTTAAGTGTCTATTTTACAATAGTAGGCCTGGGAAACTAATATTCATACGGCAGTCAAGGGTTTTAATATTATTTACCCTCTTCAATCTATATTTAGATCCCTGTATCCCAGAGCCCTGTTATTCCAAGGTTGAGTATGCATTACTATTTACCTCTGTCCCACTAGGCCACACAAACCTGTCTCAGTGTTCCCCTATCTATCTTGTTCTTTCTCCTCCTTCCCCCTTCTTGTATTGCCCTCCCCAACACCCAAACTAAACCCCCACCCCAACCCCATTGTAGTTACCTTATATTCCATTAGTTCTACCCTCCATTTAAGACAGTCTATTTTATCCAGTAATCTACCTGACCTTCCCACCACCTGGATCTCTGTTCCTCTGTATTTACCTTCTTTCACATTGTAATTGTTTTAATAATAGACTGACCTCTCAGATCCTCCGTTCTTATAATATTATTCTGTTCTTGACTCTTCCATTTGTCGATTGAGTTCAGGGTGATGCTGCCACGTATGTCATTCTGTAGTTGTTGTCTGTTCTTGTTGGTTCTCAGTCCACAGAACTTCCTTTAGGATGTTTTTCATAGCAGGGTTGGCTGTGGTAAAATCCCTTAGCTTCTGTTTATCCTGGAATGTTTTGATTTCACCATCGTATTTGATTGACAGCTTTGCTGGGTAGAAGATTCTTGGGTGGCAGTTTTTTTCTTTCAGGGTTTTATATATGTCTCCCATTGCCCTCTTGCCTGCATGGTTTCTGTTGAGAAATCTGAGCTTAATCTGATTTGCTTGCCTTTGTATGTTACACTTCTCTTTTTCCTGGCTGCTTTCAAGATTCTGTCCTTATCTTTGATTTTGGAGAGCTTGATTATTATATGCCTTGGTGATTGTCTTTTAGGGTCTATCCTTCATGGGGTTCATTGAGCTTCTTGAATGCCTATCTTTTCACTTTTCAGGATGTTAGGAAAATTTTCTTCCAGCATCTCTTCAACTATCTCCTCTGTGGACTTGTGTGATTGTTTCTGTTATGGAATGCTTAATTTTTAAGTTATTCTTCTTCATGTTGTCCAACATGAATCTTAGGCCTTCTTCAGATTTTTTAAATCCTTTTTTTGTGTTTGCTCTTCTATCTTAGTAGTGTTGAGAGATTTATCTTCTAGCTTACTAGTTCTGGCTTCTATTTCTTCATTTCTACTCCTTTGCCCTTTCAGTGTATTGTCCAT
>NW_006408565.1:12431951-12451657 GCF_000296735.1 Chrysochloris asiatica | reverse complement strand
ACTCTTCTTCTTGAGAAATTTCAGGATGCCACTGTTGGTCGTTTTGACGTAACTTAGGATTTAATATTCGGCCTGTTTCCTTTTAGTCTGCCTGTCCCGCTCCACAATCCCTGTTGAGGCCTTTTTTTCTAGTTATAAACAATTCAGGGCCGGCTGTGGCCGTTTGGTTTTAAGTGGAAACTGTCTCTTTAAATTTTGAGGAGATCTGTGCGCATGTGTAATAGAACCCTCCGAAGGTGGGGCTGGGTTGTCCACTAGCTCAGGCACCCCTAGAGTAACCAGAATGGAGGTGTTCAGACAGCAAGGGACCAATGAACAGATACCAAAAGAAAAGAATGTCCACACCTTTATCTCCATGGTTCTGTCAGGCATCTGTGGCTGCTCTGATCCTTCCCCCACTTGGTCTCACCCAAGATGGTGACTCCTGGAGCAGCTGAGCATCTTGAATTAGAAAGCAATGGTTTTCTTGCTTCTGCCACAAATTCCCCCAGCTGTAAGCCTTCCAACCTTCTAAATATTCCTTTATATGTGGTTCAGAGTTCTGGGACCATCCCCTGAGCCTGCTTGGTCCTGTATTCTGTGTTGTTGCTGACGGAGGTCCTTATTGCACTTCTACCCGATCTGCCATCTTGTTTGTTCTTGGGGTGATTTTTAAAAAGCAATGCAGTTTCTATGAGTGATACTGATTTTTTTTTTTTTCTTTTTTTAAAGCAAGTTTGTTATTTAACTCTAAGGTGACCTCAGGAGTTAGTTTTGGTTCAAGGTAGGAATAGTATTTCAGGGCAGTAGTCTCAACCAGTTCTGTAGATCTGGCTTTCTGTCTAGAGGGTAGAATTTGAAATCCTAGTCTACATGTTTTTCCTATTCTCTCAGTGTTTATCTGCTGTGGCCCTGATTAGAAAGGCCATGGGTGGTAGCCAGCACCCTGTAGTTCTCCTGGGATCAGGGTAGGTGGAGCTATGGTTCGTGGAGACAGTTTGTCCTCTAGACTAGTTTCTTCTTTGAGTGTTTGCGTTCTTCTTTCTCTTTTGCTCTGTCATGAGTAGAAACCAACAGTTGTCTCTTAGATGGCTGTTTGCCAGTTTTTAAGATCCCAGATACTCTTTATCAAACTGAGATATAGAACATAACTTTATGAATTATATTGTGTCAATTGACAGACATGTTCCACAATGCTGTGATCCTGACCCTTCAAAACCAAAAATCCAATCTTGTGAGGTATAGTTATGTGTACGAAGTATCTTTTTGCTGAGTCACTAATCCGAGAAGCTGGGTTCTATGAAGAAAAATGTGGCATCAGGATTGAAGGAAGACTCATTAGCAACCTGTGATATGCAGATGATACAACCTTGTTTGCTGAAAGTGAAAAGGACTTCAAATATTTATTGATGAAGATCAAAGAGCACACAGCCATCGGTATAGATTGCATCTCAATGTCAAGAAACAAAAATCCTCACCACTGGACCAATAAACAACATTCTTATCAACGAAGAAAAGATTGAAGTTGTCAAGGATTTCATTGTTCTTGGATCAACTTCCAACACTCATGGAAGCAGCAGTTAAGAAATCAAAACAACATATTGCTTTAGGCACATCTGCTGCACAAGACCTTTTTAAAGGGTTGAAGAGCAAAGATGTCAGCTTGAAGGTGCGCCTGACCCAAGCCATGGTATTTTCAATAATCTCATATGCATGTGAAAGCTGGATAGTGAATAAGGAAGACCATAGAAGAATTGATGCATTTGAGCTATGGTGTTGGAGGAGAGTAATGAAAATGCCATGGGCTTCCAAAAGAATCAACAGATCTGTGTTGGAAGAAGTGTAGCCTGAGTGCTCCTTGGAGGCTAGGATGGCCAAACTTCGTCTCTCATTCTTCGGACATATTGTCAGGAGGGACCAGTTGCTGGAGAAGGATATCATGTTTGGCTAGGTGGAGGATCAGAGAAAAGAGGAAGACCCCCAGTTAGATGGATTGGCAAAGAGGCAGCATCATTGGGCTCAAGCATGGTGACAATTATGAGGGTGGCCCAGGATCACGCAGTGTTTCGTTCTGAGTCAGTACTGACTTGATGGCACCTAACAATAACAACAAAAAGTATCTTTAACTGTGCCCCCTTATATGCTTATATCTTATGTCTGTGAGTTATGTACACATAGGTGCTTATACATATCGCTGTAGGAAAAGCACTGGACTTCTAACTGAAAGGTTGGCAATTCAAACCTACCAGCTGCTCCGCAGGAGACAGATGAAGCTTTCTGCACCCATATAGATTTACAGCATTGGAAATCCTATATAGCGTGGCTGGAGTCTGAATAGCTTTGATGGTGGTGGGTGCCTGTATACACACACACACACACACACACACATATACATACCTATGGAGTCCTGGTGTGATGCTGTAGGATAAACACTGGACTGCTAACCACAAGGTCATCGGTTCAAGTCTTCCATACGCTCCTTGAGAACTCTATACAGGACGGATACGAGCTGGGATTTAGCAACAAGTAACAATATACAAACATATACACAGATACCTACATCGTACATACATACCTGCACATATATTTTTTGGTTGTTTTTGCAGTTGTTACAAAATCATACGTTGTGGTTGCATGACATCAAAATTATATGAGGGTGATTAAAAAATTATCTGCACTCTGGCTGTAGAATTTATTTTAATCAACTTTCAGAAAAAACAAATACATAGTTTTTCAACATAATCTGCTTGCTTTTGAATATACTTTGTCCGTCTGTCAACAAGCTTTCCCTTATTAAAAAAGGTTTTAGGCTGAGCTGTGAGTCATGAATGCCCCGCTGTCTTCACTTCTTCATCAGAGGTGACTATTTTGTCCTCAAAGGACTGCTTTCTGGAAACCAAACAGGTGAAAGTCCGTTGGAGCAAGTTCAGGACTATAGGAAGGAAGCTTAACACCTCAAAATGAAGTTTTTGCAGAGTGTCAACAGTGTGGGCAAGAGGGGTGCGGACATGCATTGTCACGTAAGATCACAGTGCCCTTGGATTGAATCCCAAATTTAAGCATCAGCTCTTCATTGAGTATCTCACTGTAACGTGCACTGTTGATTGTTGAACCTTTTTCCGATAGTGTTTCAGTACTGGCCCTTGAGAATCCCAGAAAACTGCCAGCATCGATTTTCCAACTAATGGTTGACTTTTGAGCTTTTTCTTGGCTGGTGATTGAGGATGTTTCCATGCCATACTCAGCCATTTACTCTCTGACTCGTTGTAATGAACCATGTCTCATCACCAATTGTTATTATTTATTTATTTTTTTAGAAACTTTTACCTTCCTTTGAGTATCAGTCTAAATTTTGTTTGCAGATATCCAAACGCTTCTGTTTCTGCTCTTCTGTGAGATGTTCTGATACCCATCTCGCACAAACTTTTTGAACCCCAAGTCTGTTGTGGATTATTTCATAGTTAGAGCCATGGCTGATTTGCAAATGATTTGCCACATAATTAATTCACTGTCACTTATCTATTCCACAGAATCATTTCAGATGCATGCTCAATGTAGTCATCACCCATGAACTTAGACAGGCATTTTTATATAACCAGAGTGCAGAGAATTTTTGACTCACTCTTGTGTATTTGAAAGCAATTTCCACCAGTTTTTTTTTTTTCTTTCTTGTGTACTTTCTAGTGGTATTGTTTACTTTCATCAAGTTGTGTACACTTCACCCTCATTTGTTACCTTACCCATCACCAAAAATAACAAGTGTCTACTATCTACAGTGCTATGGGTTAATGCTCTGGATCACAAAAGTTCAAGCTCACCAGCTGCTCCTCAGAAACTCTGTATAGGGTCACTGTCAGTCGGAATTGACTTGACAGTGCTTACCAACAACAAGAAACAACAAATGTCTACAGACTGTCCATAGGGGTTTGTTGTTGTTGTTGTTTTTTAAAGTTTTTATTGTGAATTGAGTGATAATTTACATGGGAGAACATGGGTTTTACACTCATCATTTCATTGCAATAATTACAATCTCCTCCATGCATCATCATTCAACAATATTTGCTTCTATTCCCTCGGTTTTTTTGTTTGTTTGTTTGTTTTGTTTTGATTTGGTGGGGGAGTGTACACAAGAACACTCAGGAATATATATACATAGGTTTTTTTTTTTTTTTTTAAAGTTTTTATTGTGAATTATGTGATAGTTTAGAGGGGAGAACATTAGCTTTATATTCATCCTATCGTATTTTGTTTCATTGCCATGGTTACAATCCCCTCCATGTATCATCAAACTACCAAAGGGTATATACCCCACAAGCCTGTCCCCCCAGTTGTCAGTACACATTCCCTCTCCCTCCTTGGGTCTAGAGTCCCCAGCTGCTCCATCTGTCTATGTCATCGTCTCTGCCTCCATCTCTGGTGTCACTGCTTCTCGGGGTAGTGTCCCCCACTCGCTCTTCTCCCTTGATGGTCCCAGGGACCTCTGCTCCTGGACTGCAAAATCAACCACTCCCTTTCTTTTGTTAAAAACATCTACCTTTACATTTTCAACCCTCACAGTCAGTCTACATAGGGTTTTCATGACTGATTTTCAGACATAGTTTGCCAGGCCTTTCCTCTGAGACACGTTACTTCCAGCCTTTCGGTTAGCAACTGAGTATGGTAACCTTCTATACCTCACGGAAACTCCTCAATCCTTGAGTTGGTTCCAACTCATAATGACCATTTGTGAAACTGCCCCTTAGGGTTTTTTTTTTATAATCGCCACATCGGTCTCCCACAGTGATTTCAAACTGTCAACTTTTCTGTTAGTATTCAAGAGCTTAACCGTTGTACCACCAGGACTCCGTTGAGGTGGGAAAAAAACCCCATGCCACTGAGTCTCTTCCTGTTCATAATGACCCAACAGGACCGAGCAGGACTGCGCCATAGGGTTCCCAAGGCTTTACGGAAGCAGACTGTCACAGCTCTTTCCCAAAGAGCAGCTGGTGGGTTCAAGCCACCAGTCTTTCAGTCAGCAGCTGGAGTGCTTTAATCACAGCACCACCAGGGTTCCTCTTGACAGGGTTGTCACACAAAACACAAACCAAACAACAAACCCTCTGACCCCTAGAGAGCCTGTAGGACAGATTAGAACTGATCCATAGGGTTTTCAAGGCAGCCTTATCTTTCTGCCTCAGAGCATCGGATGGGTTTGCAGTTAGCAGCCAGTGTTAATCCACTGCACCACCAGGGCTCTTTTGGAAGGACTTGGAGTGCTGGTGTGGCACTGTAGGATAAGCATGGGACTGCTAACCTGCTAACTGCAAGATCAGCGGTTCAAACCCATCAGCTGTTCCTTTGAAACCCTACACAGGGTCGCTAAGAGTCACAACCAGTTTGATGGCACTTTAGAACAACAAGGGCATAGAATTCAGGGTTTATTATTAGAACCTAGGACTTACCTATTCTTTAACTAATAAACTAGACTTTTAGCTGCTGTTGTTAAGTACTGTTGAGTTGGTTTGACTCATAGCGACCCTGTTTAGAGATCTTGAGGAGTGACTGGTGAACTTGAACCACCGACTTTGCAATTCAAACCAATCTGCAGTCCAGTACATCAATCTGCAATGCCACACCAGGACTCTGTAATGGTAAGATGTGTGTCCCAACCAGCTTCTCAAAGTGTTTCTGTCCAGTTGTTGTTGTTTAGTGCCATCGGTCAGTTGTGACTCATAGTGCCTCTCTATAGGGTTTCTGAAGCTTTAAATCGTCTTGGGAGCAGAAAGTCTTGTCTTTTTCCTCTGGAGTGACTGGTGGGCTCAAACTGCCGACCCTGTGGTTCGCAGTCCAGTGCTTATCATATGGAGCCTCAGCTGGAGCAAAACCCTGGGTGCTTTAGGATCTTTTCTTAAATGTAAGTTGTGTGCACTCACAGTCCCTAGTAGTGATTTGCATCTGCTCTTTCATTTTCTCTATATTTTGAGAAGTCTTTTGGGTTTTGTTTGTTTAGTGCAGATGAATACTATACAGAGAGGCAAGAGGAGAGAGAAGAAAAAGACAGAATTCTCCAAGCATGTAGGGATGTGCATCAAGAATTTCAGACACTCTGCAAACACATGTAGAGGGGTGGCCAAACAGCAAATGTGAAGCCTTCCAACTGTGACATTTTCTTCTAATGAAGAACAGCTTGAAAGCTGTAATTTTGAGAGTGTTGCAGTATTTTGAAGCCAGACACTTAGCACATTTTAAAATAGTGGTGAGATAAAAATTGTTTTTCTTTTCCCATCTTAAATGGAATTAAGCATTTTTGGTCATCCTCTTATCTTGGTAGCTGTGGGGCTCAGAATGAATGCCAGAGCTGTGAAAAGGTAGGTGGGCCATGCAGTGTCTCTTTCCGCCCTTTATAGCCATTATTTTCCTGGTATGTGAAATCCTTTTTGTCTTGTTTTAATCTGAGGTGGCCTTGAATTAATCCTTTCTCTTTCTGTTTTGCAGTACATTTTTATACCTGAAATTCCTGGTAGTGTGGGCACTTGTCCTCCTGGCAGATTTTGTCCTGGAGTTCCGATTCGAGTATCTGTGGCCTTTCTGGCTCTTCATCCGAAGCGTCTATGATTCCTTCAGATACCAGGGACTGGTATGTTTACTGACACATGTTTTCTAAGATTGAGGGATTTCATTACTCTCCTAAGAAAATCTTCACTAACTGATAGTGAAAATGCTTAAAGTAGATCTTATTAGCAATAACTTGGGAGACTGAATTGGGTCTGTGGGCTGAAACTGGCCTCTAAGGCTGAACTCACTCATCACATTGTTTCACTCCCTCCTCCTCTCCATTCCACTTAGAAGGGTAGGTGGTGTAGAGAGGAAGACTTTGAGAGGGAGATAAACTAGGAGAGGAAGCAATAGTTGCTTACTCCAGTCTTACTCTGAGATGTTGGGTTAGAGTGAGAACAGTGATCCTTAAACTCTTTGTTCTCAGGACCCTCTGAATTTTTACATTCTGTTATTGAGAACTGCAAGGAGCTTTTGTTTAAGGGCCTTATATCTATCTATGTTTACTATATTTGAAATTAAAACTGAGAAAAATTTAAAAATACTTATTAATTCACTTAAAATAATTAACTCATTATATATCTATATAATTGACTTTTTAAAAAATGAAAAATAACTTTTCCAAAACAAAATGAAGAATTAAAGGAGAGGTTACCTTTTTGGTGATCTGTTCATAGCAGAGAGCAGGATTATTTTTGTACCTACTACTGAATTCAAATTGCATTAAAATATACCATGTAGCTTCTAGATAACTGCTGTAATCATGAGAAAACGAGAGTGAAAAAGGCAGGTAGCATCTTAATATTACTATGAAAATAATTTTGACTTCAGTGACTCCCAGATACAATCTCAAGAGGCCTCCAGAGATCCCCATGTCATGTTTTGAAAACTACTAGGTTAGAACAAGGGCACAGGCCTAGGCTTGTTCCTTTGGTTGGCGTGTTCTGTTGTGTTCCATAGCCACGTTCTTGACCTGTAGCCCTCCTACCCAAGCCCAGAACACACTCATGCCTTAAAGAAGATGGTTTTGAACTCATGTCCTATTGACAATATATAGTAGGGTCCAGAGGAAGGCTGCATCTCATATTAACATCATCATAGTTCTTACTAATATTTTGGTTTGTCTCTGCTCCAACAGACCTATCCCTAAGAATGGGGTTCTTTAGGTGTGGTTTGTGGGGAGAGGAATGTTTTTTTTGTGTTAAAGTTCTAGTTATTTCAGATAACCCACCTGTGAAGTCAAACTCACTGTGGACCACCAACCTTTATTCTGGTTCAGTTCCTCATCATGATTTGAGGACCATAAGTAGAATTACTCTTTGATGTTAAATAACCATTTTCAAAAATGTATATTTAGGTTGATTTTAAATGTTGAAACTTCCTGTTAACTGGCTTTCTAGTATTGCATGGTAGTTTCAGAGATTATGTCCAACAATTTTTTAACCACCTCTGTTGAAAGCAATAAGTTCTAAGATGGTTTTTTGTCTTATTTTGTTTTTCCTTTTAGGCCTTCTCAGTGTTTTTTGTTTGTGTAGCATTCACGTCAAATATAATATGTCTGCTGTTCATCCCCATACAATGGCTTTTTTTTGCTGCTAGCACATATGTATGGGTTCAGTATGTATGGCACACAGGTAAGTCTTAATAATGTCTTAGATGGATAGAAATCTTAGATTCACAAGTTTTTTTAAATGTGATTTCTTTGAATAAATTATTTAGAGTTGAATTTAAGTGGCCACTTTAAAGTTGTCTTTTTCTGATAGATTGTAATGTACCTTCTAAAAATGTATTTTGCCTTTTTTCATTATTTGATCAAAAGTTTGTCCTTCTGATGTAACTTCTTGATTGTAGGTATTTCAGTTAGTGATCCTCAGTACAAAGAAGTTATTGTTGTTGTTAAGTGCCATAGAGTTGGTTCCGACTCATGGTCCAAGGAGCAGCTGATGGGTTTGAACTGCCGACCTTGTGATTTGAAGTCCAGTGCTGATCCTACAGTGCCACACCAGGAGTCTAGTACAGAGATAGCCATTTAAAAAAATAAATAATTTTTGTTTAGGTAGACTTGAAAATAACCATGTGCCAAGTAGGAAAAATGTTCATGGATTTCAGAATTGAAAGGAATGTCAGAGGTCATTTAGTTGAACTCTTATTTGGCACAGGAATCCCCACTGCTTCCCTGACATATGGTGGTTTCAGCTCTGATTGAAAACCTACAGGGACAAGGATCTTACTACTGCTCCTGGCACCCTATTCCATTTTTGGGCAGCTGTAATAGTACTTTGTCATACTCAGCCCAAATCTTCCTCCTTATGCTTTTGATCCAATACGTCTTAACTGGTTTTGGACTTGGTGGTCTCTTAGAGAAGATCCAGAGACTTTCTCCAGGAAAATATATAGGAATGCATAAAAGTCTTCCTTAAAATTTTAGGTGGCTATAGACCATAACCTCAAGCCCAAACAGTAGGCCCCTGCATCAGAGCCACACTGAGTGAGTGTAACTCTCTTCCATGTTATCATAAGCTTGCAAAACATCTCTGGTTTCATCAGCTTTTCCTTGTATGGTATTTTAAGTATTTTTACCATCCTGGTCTCCTAGTTCCTTAGTGGTTCTCTTAACCAAATGACTGTTGTGGGTATGTTCTGAACTAGAGCAGAACTTCACAGTCAACTTCTGTTCTTTCAAACTAAGATCAGATGAGATGTTTTAACAACTTCAGCCCCAAGAAAGCCTGAATGTGTTAAGCGTTGGGATGTGAGGATTGCTTTATGTGGGGGTGAGGGTGGCGGGACAAGGGTGGGTGTCATATTTGTCTGCAAAGCTGCATGAAACTTGATTCTTAGACCCAGCTGCAACCTGCAGGATTTTGACCACTTGAGAGAGCACCAAATAATAAAAGTTCCCTGGAGTAGCATTCATCATTCTCCACTCTGAGCTGCTAAGAAGGTGCCATTGGCCCATGGAGGTCTTTCTAAAGTATCCATTTTGAGCATGGTGTTCTCCATAGTTAGCATTCTCTTGAATCTGATTTGATTTATAAGCTAGTATGAAGGGTCTTTGGTATGCTGTATTTTGATTAAAGCAGTTTTTAAATGTGTGTTTTTCCTTGCCTCATGCCTCGAGTCAGTTTGCCATTTAGTGTACGTTGTTGGAGTGAGGTCCTTCATGTCACCCCCTCTGTGTCTCCGTTTCTTCCCTGTTGTGAATGATGCGTCGTCTAGATCATGTCTAGGGAGCCATCCAGCTCCAGTCTTTTGTGACTTTGGTGCTCTATGGTCATTCTCTAAATGACTTTAATAATGTCTTAGTAGTTGAGAAGAACTTCGTCCTGTAGCTAGTAATGGAACCTGTTGAAAACTAGTTCAGTGAGTGGTCCCTGAGCTCAGCAATGATCCTAATGTCCGAAATGGCACTGGCCTTTCTTTAGCCCCAGCCTCAGAAATGCATATTAAAATAGCTAAGTTGTGAAATAGGTTTTCATTTGGGATGACTAGTGCTTAAAAAAGCAAGCAAACAAAAAAATTGTGTTGTTACTGAACTAGACAAATACATGAGTGCAACTTATTTAATTTTTCTTCCAGTTGTTAAAATTTACAGTGCTTTCCTAAGAATATAAGGAATGGTTGGTAAAATCGGGCTGTGAACCTTAAGGTCAGCAGTTCGAAACTATCAGCTGTCCTGCGGGAGAAAGATGAGGCTTTCTGTTCCCATAAAGATTTACAGCCTTGGAAACTCTATACAGGGTCGCTATGAGTCGGAATTGACTCCATGGCACATAACCACCATTACCATATAAGAATGATGAAATTGTTGTAAACTTTTTTCTCTTGCTGTGAGGAGGGGAAATAGCCAGTGTACAAAACTATGTGTACAACATGATTTTTTACTGGTTTAGAAATGTTTTCAGTGTGTTTTAAAATTTCTAATTAGCTATAGAATTATAGGTAATGTTTCTTAATTTGTTCTTGTAATGTGCTTATGATAGTTAAAGTAACTTTAGAACTTAATACAGGAATGTTGTTGTTAAATGCCATTGAGTCGGTTCCGACTCGTAGCGACCATATATAGGGTTTCCAAGGAGCAACTGGTGAGACCGCAGACCTTGTAGTTTAAACTGACCTTGTAGTCCAGTGCTTTATTCCACAGCACCACACCAGGACTCCAGTACAGGGATGTTGTTATTAGGTGCCATCGAGTCGGTACTGACTCATAGCGACCCTGTGTACAACAGAACGAAACACTGCCCAGTCCTAGGCTAACCTCACAATTGTTGCCACGCTTGAGCCCACTGATGCTGCCACTTTGCCAGTCCATCTCGCTGGGGGTCTTCCTCTGTTTCTCTGGCCCTCCCCCTTACCAAACATGATATCCCTCTCCAGTGACTGGTCCCCGCTTGACCTCCAAGGAGCACTCTGGCTGCACTTCTTCCAACACAGATCTGTTGGTGCTTTTGGCAACCCATGGCACTTTTAATATTCTCCTCCAACACCATAACTCAAAAGCATCAATTCTTCTATGATCTTCCGTGTTCACTGTCCAGCTTTTGCATGCATATGAAGTTATTGAAATACAATGACTTAGGTCAGGCACACCTTAGTCCTCAAGCTAACATCTTTGCTCTTCAACACTTTAAAAAGGTCTTGTGCAGCAGATTTGCCTAATAGAATATAGGGATAGAGAATGCAAATTTTTGGAAATGCGTTTTGAAAATGCATTATCTTATGAGTTGTTTTTCTTTCTATACTGTGGGGGGGTGGTGGTTTTGGTAAGCATGGTTGAGGCCACTAACTGCTTTCTAGTGTCATCTTACCTCAGAATCTAGGTCTATGGGACTTGGGTTCAAATTTCAAGTAGATGTAGAACAGTCTCTGTGAACTTGGACTTGATTTGCTTATTAAACTCTAGGACTTTCTCATTTTTCTCCTCAGTAAAGTAAGGAAGTTAGATTAAATGATCTCCTTTCTAGTTACAAGATTCTACAATTTTTCTGTGGTTTTGTCCTGAAGTTCCTTAGCAAAAAACCATTTAGTGTTTTTAGGTCATTGATTTTTCCTCCCTCTTTTCTCTTTGGTAACTTTCTTATCTTACATTGTTTCAGAAGAGCATTCAGATTTACTGGACCTCATACTTACGAGATTCACATTCATAAAATACTCCATTATTAGTCTTGTTGTGACATAGGTGGACCTACCCTGCAGATTTTTTTATTGTTGTAAACATATGTAAGCACAGCTGCCAATTCTGAATTTTTCAGGTGTGTAATTTACTGATAATAAGTACATTAATCATATCCAACAGATAACGAGTCTAAAAGACCAATGAACATCATTCCATTATTTGCATCCTACTTATTTTGTTGCAAGTTGCTTTTTCCTACCTCGAAAATTGTTTTTAATTACAGAAGGAATATGAGCTTGTGTGTAAGAAAAAAAGTTTCTTTGTGCTGCAACTCATTCTTACTTAAAAATTGATTTTTGTGTAACATTCCATGCCAGTACAAATCTTCATTCTTTTGAAAAGCTGTATCATATTTCATTATGTAGGTTTATCATAATTAACTAGCTCCTGTTGGTGAACATTTCATTTTAAATGTTTAGTGTTGTAAATAATTGCTGAGTGCCATTGAGTTGGTTCTGACTTGTAGTGATCCTGCATAGGGTTTATGAGGAGTAACTGGCACGTTTGAACTGCTGACCTTGCGGTTAGCAATCCAATGCTGATCCTACAGTACCAGGCAGGACTCCTGGGCTTTCCCACACAAACTTTAAGAAGCTTGCCCTGATAGGTTTTTATAAAAATGGGAATTTATTGTTTTAATTTGTATTTTCCCAATTAACACTAAAGTTTAGCATTTTTCATATGATTTTTAGCTATCTGTATTTCTTCTTTAATGACTTCCATATTTTTCTGTGTGACTGCCTTTTTATTGATTTGTAGGAGCTCTTTGTAAGGAGCTCTGGTAGCACAGTGGTTACGAATCGGGCTGCAAAACTTAAGGGTCAGCAGTTTGAAACTACCAGCTGTTCCACGGGAGAAAGATGAGGCTTTCTGCTCCTGTAAAGATTTACAGCCTTGGAAACCCTGTACATGGTTGCTATGAGTCGGAACTGACTCCACGGTACATAACAACAACAACAGGAGCTCTTTGAATGTTAGGGCTATGAATGAATCCTTGTTTTATATATGTTTGTCTTTTAACCGTCTATGATTCTGTGGCATCTTGGTATCTTTTATTATATAAGCACGTGTCTATCAAATTGCTTTTTATTAATTTGTTTGGTTGAAAGTCTTGATGGAAGTTCCTGCAGTTGACTCAGTCTCCCCAATAATCCATGTGCTGCGTTCGTTCATTATCATTGATGCTTGTCTCTCTGCTGCTTTCCCACAGAAAGAGGAGTGTGTTTGCCTACAGTGTCCCTCTGGATACTCTTTGTGTATATTGAAGCAGCAATTAGATTTAAAGATCTCAAAAATTTTCACGTAGACCTTTGTCGTCCATTTGCTGCTCACTGGTGAGTGTTATGTGTATTCCTACTCTGTTATTCATTTTGTTGTTTAAATGTAAAATGGCCAGTTGAACAATTTTTTTCTCAAAGATTTTGAGTTCAGAAAGCAGCATCAAGAAGAGCATGAGTCCTCTCTTCAGACAAATGAGCATTTGAATCCCAGCTCTGTCTCTTGCTAGCTGTGGGACCTTGGAAAGGTCACTTGTAGAAGCTTCTTCCTTGGGTGTTGAGGACGTAATTCATTTGGCTATGAGAAAGCGGTGATACATGAGAAATGTTTACCTGATTGCCAAACACATACTAAGGGCCTGATTAATGCTAATTACAATCAGATACTGGTTCAAAAAAGTACTGATGAAATATATGGCTATGCCATGAAACTCTAATGAACTTAGAATTTTCTTAGCCTATTTTAAAAGGCAAGAGAATATTATTAATAATTTAAAATGAAATATTATTTTACTTTGTGAAATATATGAAATGTTATTTAACCTTAACCACAAACAGTTTTTTAAAGTAAGTGTGATTCTTGTTTATATTATTCTGGAAATCACCACTTACTATATGTTTTTCTTTGAACTACACCACTTTTTGCTAACATTTGTGGTAGAACCCCAAACAAACAAGAATCAGCTATGCTCTTTCTAATAGTTTTAAAGCCTTTTCACAAGCAAGTGATTTAAATGAAACTGGTCAATACAGCTTGTCACTTTAAATTTGTAGTGAGGCATTTAGACTAATTACAATTGATAAATTTTAATGTTAATGAAGCTTAATATGGATTTTGACAGTGCTTTTAGAGACTTAGAAAATATTAGATAGGCTGATGAGTTGAGTGAAAGTAGTTCAATGTCTTTTCCCAGAGATTAGAGTATTAAGTATAGCTGGTTTTATTTGATGATACAAACTAAACATTGGCACTAATAATGATCACATCCTTATTTAAAAGCTTCTTGAATTTATGTATGGCAGAGTTTGCGTGAACTTATTTTCCAAGAATAGCTGGTGCCAGCACCCCTCAGGCAGCAAGAAGATTAATTTAATGTAGTAATCTGATTTTGACCCTGCCTTCTAGGATTAAAAACCAAGTGGCAGCCTTTTGATTTTTTAAATAAAGTTATGTGTATTTGTTGTTCTTAAGTGCTGTTGAGTCATTTCCGACTCATGGCCACCCTGTATAGAGTTTCCGAGGAGTAGCTGGTGGGTTTGAGCCACTGACCTTGTGGTTAGCAGTCCGTTGCTTATCCTGCAGTGCCACACCAGTGTTTCATGTTTATTTGTAGCTAACCATAAAAATCCTACCCTGTTAGTTATTGAAAGCATATTATAGATGATGTCTACTTTCTAATAAACAGGCTAATTCCGTCTTTTTAAGAAAGGTTTCTGTAAGATGTCAGCCACTGTACCTGACAGTTACTCTGGTGAGTTAGTTTGAAGAATACCACAGTCTGATAGGAAGCTGCTGCTTTCTTAGGGTCTCGCTATTTTGGGGGGAAAAGGGGAGTTGTTCTGTGTGCCACAATTACCACTTATTTCCACAGCTGACATTATATTTATTGTGTGTTAACTGAATGTTATTGTCAACTACCATAATCGAGTGGAATTTATTTATGATTTGTAGTGATAGGTCCTTATGTGCTTGATGCTTGTGTTGCTGGCTTGTACCTTAAAATGGCTAGCTGGATTGTCTTCTTTCTAGTATCGGGTACCCTGTGGTGACTTTGGGCTTTGGCTTCAAAAGTTATGTAAGCTACAAAATGCGGTTACGGAAGCAGAAAGAAGTACAGAAAGAGAATGAATTTTACATGCAACTTCTTCAGCAAGCCCTCCCTCCAGAACAACAGATGCTGCAAAAGCAAGACAAAGAGGCTGAGGAAGGTATGTCTTTCCTCTAAAGCAGTTGGCTTGGTAGACTAGTCAGTACTTTGTCTGTCAGTAGAATTTCTTTTTGGAAAAGTTTCTGGGACTTATAGAAAATTCTCCTGTTTTCTGAAGTTCCTTCTCAGGGCCATTGCTTTATTTGGTCATATTTCTTGAAGTGTGAGTGATGTTCTCTAATAGTCACATAAGACCATGTGCTTAAAATTTTAAAAAATACGTATATTTTATTTGTTATGAATATTTAAAAATATTTATCCTCAGGATATGATCATACATAACAATGTGATTTTGTAATTGAAGCAAGCCAGAAACCAAAGTATAAGCAAGAGCGACATGTAGACATATGTAGAATTAAGTCTTGTCAGTCAAATGTTTTCTGAATAGAATAAAGGTGGGTAAGTCCTATTTTAAATGGTTCTTATGATGCAGTCTGGGTTAAATGGAATCCTTTCTAACAGGACTTCTGTCATAAGCATTTCATTAGTAGAAATAGGTGGATTGACAGTGCTACCAGTTTTCGTGGGTTTTGATGTTAGAAGTTTGGGATCAGGTTTTTAGTTGATCCAAAATCTCATTTTCTGGTGTGGTACAAAAAATATTTTTTCAAGTAGACTAACAAATTTAAAAATATGTAGGCCTGATGTACAAAATTCATCACAAGTGGCCTGGCAAAAGATACAGACTGCTTATTACTTCAACATTAGCACCAAGGAGAAGGATGCATGTCCTGTATCTTAGCACATTGCTTCTTTTGCTTCAGTTAGCTTATTTCTTTTCAGTAAATTTGTTCCTGTTGTTTAATTCCAGCTCTTTTAGTTAAGGCCCCTTAGAAGATGCTTGTCTTCTGGCCCCAGTGGTAGACAAGTTTGATTTGACTGATACAGTGTTACTTAATTAACAATCCTGATCCTGTTTTGAAGGCCAAAACTTGATGACTGACATTTATAAATGATGGTGATTTTCCAAATGTGCAGCTTCTCAGATTTACTTGACTTTGCCTTTTGGAATGAACATAATATTCTGTGGTTATTGCTTCTAATGAGTTTGCGAACTGTCGTGACTTTCTGAGCATAGATACTGAATCAACTTGCAGGTTTTTTTTTAAACTAAATATTCTGTTGTGGGTTTTTTTATTTGTTTTTGTTTTTGTAGCAGCCAAAGGATTACCTGATATGGATTCCTCGATCCTTATACACCACAATGGAGGTATCCCAGGCAATAAAAAACTCTCCACAACGTTGCCAGAGATAGAATACAGAGAAAAGGGAAGAGAAAAGGACAAGGAAGCCAAAAAACACAACCTTGGAATAAATAACAACAATATTCTACAACCTGTAGACTCTAAAATACAAGAGATTGAGTATATGGAAAACCATATCAATAGTAAAAGATTAAATAATGATCTTGTAGGAAGTACGGAAAATCTCTTGAAAGAGGACTCATGCACTGCTTCCTCAAAAAATTACAAAAATGCCAGTGGAGTTGTGAACTCCTCACCTCGAAGTCACAGCGCCACAAATGGGAGCATTCCTTCCTCATCTAGTAAAAATGAGAAGAAACAGAAGTGCAGCAGCAAGAGCCCTAGTACACACAAGGACTTAATGGAGAACTGTATTCCTAATAACCAGCTAAGCAAACCAGACGCACTGGTAAGGTAAGTGCGCATGCTGTGTCCTTGCCAACACTTTCCAATAAACTTGACAGATGTCTTGAAAAACAAACACCACTGATAGGCCTATAGGAATTGTTTGTGATCAGATACTATGACTCTTAGCCCTGAGGTATTTGACATCCTGGTGTTGACTGCCCATGGTGTTACCCTGCAGTATTGACTCCAGGGAGTTTCCCCTCCGATTTCCCAGTGCACTGAGTAAGTGGTGACTGTGATTACTTACCACTTCTGACAAATACGAATGTAGCTTATTTCTAGGCTTCAAACTGATTCAAAGTGATTCTGTCATGGCAGACAAAACAAGGACAGCAATGTGCTTCAGATTTTGATCCTAGTAGGAAACAAGTTGCTGTGGGTTAGGCATTGGGTTGCAAACCACAGGCTGGCAGTTTAAACCTACCAGCCGTTCTGCAGGAGAAACATTGAAACTGTCTGCTCTTATAAAGATAGACAGCCTCAGAAACCCTAGATTGGTTGGAATCGACTTGATGGCAGTGGGTTTGTATTTTTACTCTAGGAAACAACCAGCAATGTCCCACTCAAGACGTCAGTGGATACAACTCACACAAATGCCATTGGTCACCATCTTTGAGTGGGCACTGTTACCTATTTCCTTGCTGTGGTACCATCGAGTCAGTACCAACCCATAGTGACCTTATGCACATCAGAACAAAACACTGCCCGATCCTGGGCCAACCTTACTACTGTTGCCACACTTGAGCCCATCGATGCTGCCACTTGACCAGTCCGTCTCATTGGGGGTCTTCCTCTTTTTCTCTGATCCTCCACCTTACCAAACATGATAGCCGTCTCCAGTGACTGCTCCCTCCTGACAGTATGTATTAAGTATAAGAGAAGAAGTTGGGCCATCCTGGTCTCCAAGGAGCACTCTGGCTGCACTTCTTCCAAAACAGATCTGTTGGTTCTTTTGGCAGCCCATGGCACTTTCAATATTCTCCTCCATCACTATAACTCAAAAGCATCAATTCTTCTACGATCTTCCTTATTTACTGTCTAGCTTTTGCATGCATATGAGGTTATTGAAAATACCATGGCTTGGGTCAGGTGCACGTTAGTCCTCAAGCTGACATCTTTGCTCTTCAACACTTTAAAAAGGTCTTGTGCAGCAGCTTTGCCTAATGCAATATGTCGTTTGATCTCTTGACTGCTGCTTCTGTGAGTGTTGATAGTTGATCCAAGAAGAATGAAGTCCTTGACAACCACAATCTTTTCTCCGTTGATAAGAATGTTGTTTATTGGTCCAGTGGTGAGGATTTTTGCTTGCTTTACATTAAAGTGCAACGCATACCGAAGGCTGTGCTCTTTGATCTTCATCAGTAAATGTTTTAAGTCCTCTTCACTTTCAGCAAGCAAGGTTGTATCATCTTCATATCGCAGGTTGTTAATGAGTCTTCCTCCAATCCTGATGCCACGTTTTTCTTCATATAACCCAGTTTCTTTTGGATTATTTGCTCAGCATACAGGTTGAATAAGTATGGTGAAAGAATACAACCTTGTCACACACCTTTCTAAATTTTAAACCATTCAGTGTTCCCATGTTCTGTTCCAACAATTGCTTTCTTGGTACAGATTCCTCATGAGCGCAAATAAGTGTTCCGGAATCTCATACTTGGCAATGTTGTCCATAGATTGTCATGATCCACACAATCAAAAGCCTTTGCGTAGTCAATAAAGCACAGGTAAACATCTTTCTGATACTCTCTGCATTCAGCCAAGATCCTTTGGACATCAGCAATGATATCCCTCATTCCACGGCCTCTTCTGAATCCAGTTTGAACCTCTGGAAGTTCTATGTCAATGTATGATTGTAGCCGTTTTCTGTATTACCTTTAGTAAAACTTTACTTGCATGGGATATCAGAGAGATTGTCCGATGATTTCCACATTCCTTTGCGTCACCTCTCTTTGGAATGGGCACAAATATGGATCTCTTCCAATCAGTTGGCCAGCTAGATGTCTTCCAAATTTCTTGGCAGAGATGAGTGAGTGCTTCCTGTGCCGCTTGACTCTCTTGAAAGATTTCAATTTTGATTCCATCAGTTCCTGGTGCCTTGTTCTTTGCCAATTCCTTCAATGCACCTTGTACTTCCTCCTTCAGTATCATTTGCTCTTGATTATATGCTACCTCTTGAAATGGTTGAACATTAACCATTTCCTTTTGGTACAATGACTCTGTGTATTCTTTCCATCTTCTCTTGATGCATTCTGCATCATTCAATAATTTGCCCAGAGAGTCTTTCAATAATGAAAGTTGAGGCTTGAATTTTTTCTTCAGTTCCCCCAGCTTTTGAGAAATGCTGAGCGTGTTCTTCATTTTTGATTTTCTGATTCCAGATCTTTGCACATTTTGTTATAATATTTGGCTTTAGCTTCTCAAGCTGATCTTTGACATTTCTGTTCAGCTCTTGGACCTCCTCAGTTCCATTTGCTTTAGCATTATTATGCTGGAGAGCAAGTTTCAGTGTCTCTTTTGACATCCATTTTGACCTTTGACTTCTTTCTTGTCTTCTCAATGCCTTTTTGCTTTCTTCATGTATGATGTTCTTGATGTCATCCCAGAACTCTTCTGTTCTTCGGTCTTTAATGTTTAATGTATCAAATCTGTTCTTCAGAGGATCTCTAAATTAAGGTGGGATATATTCAGTGACATATTTTGGCTCTTGTCATTTTCTTCAGCTTCAGTTTGAATTTGCATATGAGTAATTGATGGTCTGTTCCACAGTCTGCCCCTGGCCTGGTTTTCACTGATGATAGGGAGCTTTTCCATCGTCTGTTTCCACAGATGTAATCAATTTGATGTCTATGTATTCCATCTGGTGAGGTCCATGTTTATAATCGTCTCTTACGCTGTCTAAAGAAGGTAATTTGAAATGAACAAATCACTGGTTTTTCAGAATTCTATCATGCGATCTCCAGCATCATTTCTATCACCAAGGCCATATTTTCCAACTACTGATTCTTCCACTTTGCTCCCAACCTTTGCATTCCAATCACCGGTAATGACCAAGATATCTTGATTGCATGTTTGATCAGTTTCAAGATTGAAGAAGTTGATAGAATTCTTCTATTTCATGCTCACTGGCTTTACTGGTTGGTGCATAAATTTGAATAATAGT
>NW_006408565.1:12430389-12431851 GCF_000296735.1 Chrysochloris asiatica | reverse complement strand
ATCGATGTTTATGTGTTCCATTTCATTTTTGACAACTTCCAATTTTCCCAGATTTATACTTCATACATTCCATGTTCTGATTTTCAATGGATGTTTACAACTGTTTCTCTTCATTTTGAGTTGTGCCCCATCAGCAAATGAAGGTCCCGTGGGCTTTTCTCCCACAGGCTTTACTCCATTCACATCACACGATCAAGTCTACTTTGAGGATGCAGCTCTTCCCCAGTCACATTTTGAGTGCCTTCCAACCTGAGGGGCTCATTTTCCGGCCCTATATCTGGCAGTATTTCTCTGCTATTCATAAGGTTTTCAGTGACTAAATATTCGGAAATAGTTTGTCACTCTTCCTTCCTAGTCTGTCTTCGTCTGGAAGCTCATCTGAAACCTGTCCACCATGGGTGAACCTGCTGGTATTTAAAATACCTGTACATAGCTTTCAGAATCACAGCAACTCACAAGCTACCACAGTACAACAAACTGACAGACGAGTGGTGGCTATTTAGGAAATAGGCCTATTTCTTACTTGAGTCAAAATTCAGAGATTTGGTTCTTATTCACCACTGCTTGTTTCTTTCAAACAAACAAACACCACTGCCACAGAGTCAACTCTGACTTGTAGCAACCCTGTGGAACAAAGTCGATGGAACTGCTTCACAGCGTTTCTAAGACTGAAGATATGTATGGAAGCAGATTTCCGTGTCTTTCACTGGTGAACTGCAGGTGGCTTCGAATTGACCACATTTTAGTTAGCAGCTCTGTATTTTTGGGTCCAAATCTGATGTGTAAGAGATATGGTTCCACTGCTTCTGCTACCCTGGCTTCTATTGACCATGCCTGAACCCTTTCCAACCAGTTGGAAGCCCTGCTTGCTTCTCCTAGTGGTATTGAGAGGTATTGCTTTAGTCCTGTCTTTTTCTGTATGCATTGCCAAAGTTCTTTTGGCACAGGTGAAAAGAAGAGTTTGTGCCCTGTGTATGTAAACCTCTTTATTTGTCAAAGGGTGTCGGGGGGGATGTCCTTAACACCTTGGGCGTTTTGTTTTGTTTTTTCTCTCTGTCTACTTAGAATGTTAACGATTCCCCAGATAATTCTGGAAAAGTTGTATTTGAAGAGTGATCTTTTTCTAAAAATCCATGTTGTTGTCAGTGTTATGGAGTTGATTGCGACTCATAATGCCCCTATGTAGGGTTTCCAAGGAGCGACTGGTGGGTTTGACGTGCTGACTTGATGATCAGCAATCTAGTGCTTATCCTACAGTGCCATGCCAGGACTCCAAAAATTCCATAGCTAACTTATTGTTAAACGGCACTGTCGAGTTGGTTCTAACCCATTGTGACCCTGTGTACACCAGATGGAAATACTGCACAGTCCTGCACCAGTCTCACAATTGCTGCTATGCTTAAGCCAGTTGTTGCTGCCACTGTGCCAATCGATCTCACTGCGGCGGGGCGGGGGGGGGGGG
>NW_006408565.1:12419598-12430289 GCF_000296735.1 Chrysochloris asiatica | reverse complement strand
CTCCACTTTACCAAGCACAATGTCCTTTTCCAGAGACTGTACCTGCTGATAATATGTCTGAATTATGAGAAACGAAGTCTGGTCATCTTGGCTTCTAAGGCAGCTATAGCATCGGATTAGGTGTAATGAGAAATGCTATTTTTTATTTTATTAAAAGAGAAACGTTATGTTACCTTGATTGGCTCAGACTTAGGTTGGTGTATTTTATATGATGTATGTTAGATATGGTATTTTCAATAACCTCATATGCATGTGAAAGTTACACAGTGAATAAGGAAGACTGTAGAAGAATTGATGCTTTTGAGTTATACTGTTGGAGGAGAATATTGAAAGTGCCATGGGCTGCCTATAGAATCAACAGATCTGTGTTGGAAAAAGTGCAGCCAGAGTGCTCCTTGGAGGCCAGGATGGCCAAACTTCATGTCTCATACTTTGGACATATTGTCAGGAGGGACCAGTCACTGGCAAAGGATATCATGTTTGGTAAGGTGGAGGGTCAGAGAAAAAGAGGAAGACCTCCAGTGAGACGGATTGGCCAAAAGGCCAGTGGGCTCAAGTGTGGCAACAATAGTGTGAGGTTGGCCCAGGATCGGACAGTGTTTCATTCTGCTGTGCATAAGGTCTGCTATCAGTTGGCACTGACTCAATGGCACCTAATGTTAGCTAAACATACACACATTCCCTTTACCTCAGATCTTCTAGTTCTAGAAGTTGAGGTCTCAACAGGCCTTCATCTTTTGAGGTGTAACTGAAGAGGACAGTTACAATGTTCTGCTCCCAACAAGTTCCCTTACATTCCTCTTCCTTTGGCTGGCGTAAGGACAGACAGTTTACTCTAGGAGGGAGAGTTTACAGTGTTATAAATTACATGAACTAGATTATTAGTTTAACTTTCTGATTAAGGGAAATATATTTGGGTTCTGCTGCTAAAGGCTATGCAGGTGCCATAGCCTCCAGACCTTTTTTGGAAGCACACCATGCTGTTGCTGATGCCAGCCTGGCATTCACATCTGTTTGTTATGGCATTCTGCCCATCAGGCCTTGCAAAGAAAACACTCAGCAGAGAACGCTCTTCCAGATGCCTATGGGAGAAAGACCAATTGAGCTGACCTTCTGTTTCAAAGGGAACATCCTAGAAATCCACTAAGACCTGCTATATGTGAAAATCTATCTGCTGCAAACTTTTGAACATCCTTTGCCCTACACAATGTTAATAAATAACAGGGAAGCCAAAACCGTTTTCTTCTGTTGGTTGCTGCAGAGAGAGCAGTTCAACCTCAGTTTTATGACACTATCTTGCTTGGGCCCCATTTGTGCTGTTGAGTACAAGGTTGACGTGACTATCTGATCTAGATGTAGTCGAGAAGTCCAGGGATCCAGGTGGCCATTTGTCCAGTAAACCAGGGGTGATGACACTGTTCCAGCATCCCTCAGCCTGCTCCTGGGAGGAGGGTCTGCTGCTTCCTGTGGTCGTCATTAATGTGTACTATACATTGACCCTTCCTGTAGGCTGTGAGGCCCCAGAGTATTGCTCTGTTTTAGAAAACGACTTGCTGCTAACTAAATAAATAGAAAGTATTTAAACATCATTTTATAAACCTCCATAGGATTCTTTTCAACTTTTAATGTAGTATTATGAAAACTAAGAAGATGACCAAATAGCCAACAGTGGGTGAGAAGTTTTAGTATATATTTGACCTCCATCCATTTGGTGAACTCCTGGTACAGACTTTGCCATATTAAACAGCCTGGGAAAGTATCCATGGCATAATGTTTCATGAAGAAAGCACAAAACAATTTTATTAATAAATAGTTTATTTTCTATTATCACAGAAAAAGAATTTGAAAGAAAAGAAACCCAAATGTTTACAATAGGTTATTGCTCCATGTTAGTATCACAGCATTTATTTTTTTTCCCCATGTACTCTTATGCACTTACGTTTATTTCTATAATGAACTACAATGAAAGACTTTTAGAAGAAGAGTGTCTATCCAAGTGCATTACCCAGCTTGGTTATAGGAGGCCTTATCTCACTTCCTCTTACTCTTCTTGGCTATCTCTTCTGTTTCCTCTTGTTTGACTTCATGTAAGTTTTGATAAATATTAATGATTAGTTTAAACCTAACCTCTTTTAATCATTAGTTTGAGACTGGGTTTGTTATCCTTAAAGGAAAAGGGCTGGATTCAGTGGTCTTTAAGGCTCCTTCGATTGCAGACATACATGGGTTGACAGTAGGTACATGCCCTATAGACACACCCAGGGTTGTACACAGTTCCAGGCTGGCTGTAATTTCCACAGGGATGATTTAGGGATAAGATTGATCTGCCTTTTTATATATTATTTAAAAAAGGCATTTGGAACAGTACCATATTACTGTTGTTATCAGATACTATGGAGTTGCTTTTCAACTCACAGTGAACCCATGCAACTTAACAGAACTGCCCCAGAGGGCTTGCTAAGCTGTGATCGTCACAGAAGCAGAGTGCCAGGGCCTTCTCCCACGGAACTGCTGTGTGCATTTCAACTGCCAATTTTTTTGTGAATAGCCAAAAACAAATTGTGACATGCTCTACAACTGAGTTTGTCCAAACAACAAGGTTAAAAAAAACTGCTATTTTTGAGTAACTAGTTAATTTGGGGGGTAAAACTTCATTGTTCCTCCACCACTTTCTAGGAGAGTCTTACAGATTGATGTGGCTGTCCAAGAAAGGTTTGAGGGCTATTACCTGTGAAGGGGCAATCAGTCCTTTAGGTCTTTTCTAAAGCTCTCCCAAGTTCCATGGGAGATTTTCTAGTATGTTGTATACAAAATCTTGGCAAACAACACCCTTCAGCCAAACCTGCCCTACTGCCTGTTTTTGTAAATAAATTTGTATTGGAATACAAATACTCATTTATGTAATGTCTACAGCTGCTTTCATACTACAGTGGCAGAGTTGAATAGTTTCGACAGAGACCACAAAGTGGAAAATGCTTGCTATCCGGCCACTACAAAAAAAGTATAGTAGCCCCTGTTGTAGAGCCATTGTTTGTTTTTAGAATCTTTTCCCCTCTCTAGGCTGTGAGTCCCATAGGACAGAAGCTGCAGCTCTTAATTTATATATTTTAATATGAAAATAAAGAGCCTTGTGAATGTTTGTTGGCTAAATGAATGATAATTGGGGTAGTGAATCTAGTGAATGGAGCCAGGTTCTTGTCTTCTAGGAAGGAGCATGTGGGCAGAAAGTACTGGTAAAGGAGTATGGGAGAAGGTGGGGAATTTGGAAATGAGTGTTGCCCGTAGGATCCTTTACCAAGGAAAGTATGGAAACTTGCCAAGGTAAGTCCAAAGGCCTCTCTTGGTTTGATAAATGCATCTTACAAAATGACACTTGATTTCTGAATTCTTTACCCAAAGTATTTGAAAAAGACTTATGTCAATTGTTGTTGTTGTTGTTAGGTGCCATAGAGTTGGTACCGACCCATAGTGACCTTATGCACAGCAGAACGAAACACTGCCCGATCCTGGGCCAGCCTCACTGCTGTTGCCACGCTTGAATCCATTGATGCTGCCACTTGGCCAGTCCATCTCATTGGGGGTCTTCCTCTTTTCCTCTGACCCTCCACCTTACCAAACATGATATCCTTCTCCAGCGACTGGTCCCTCCTACAATATGTCCAAAGTATGAGAGATGAAGTTTGGTCATCTTGACCTCCAAGGAGTACTATGTTGGTAGTCAAAAATAATTTTAATTCTGGCGTGGGAAAAAGTCTAGACAAAAAGCCGCAAAAGCAATGAGGAAAATTTATGATTTTATCTAAGTGCTGAATGAAAAAAACCATGTAAATTAGCATAAAGTTTAAGGTTTTTCTTAAGTCGTCAGTTTGAAAATACTTTAGCTATCAAAAAAAAAAGAAGAGAAAATTGAGGCCGAGAAAACGAGAAAAGGGTAAAGTTGTCACTTATCCCCACCACCTTGATGCAAATCAGTATTAAAGTTTTGTTGTGTTTTCATTCTCGTCTGCTCATTTTGCTTAGTTGAAGCTGTAGTGTTTGTCCAGTTGTTCATCCTGTTTTGTTCACTTAAATCAAAACCGTTTCCCCAAGTTAGCTTGACCTCCTTTTCAATTAGTGTGGAATATTCCATGGTGGTGTCTGATTGTTCAGCAGTGTCCCTCTCAGGTCAGGCAGGTCTGGGTGGGACACCTGAGCAGCTGTCCTGAAGTTTCAAGGAATCAACAGTTTTGTTTGTATTTGGCACTTAGCTCGCTCTCAAACACAGGCCGTCTGTGCAGTTTGTGGTTGTTGACTGTTACTTGTTTCAGTTTCCTGGTTAAGGGAGGGAATTTAAAACTTGGAGTTAACAAAATGTAAAGTGATCCGTATTCTGTAGAAATGTTGAAGCAAAAGTTTCTTCTGGGTTTATTTCCATTCCAGATACAATTCTGGGTATATTTCTTTTACCCAAGAAAGAAGATTCACCTTTTAAAAAAAATTTTAAGCGCTGAGTCCTGGTGTGGTGCTGTGGGTTAATGTGCCAGGCTGCCAAGCCATTTGAACTGCAAGGTCAGTGGTTCAAGCTCACCAGCTGCTCCTTGGAAACCCTATACAGGGTCGCTATGGGTCGGAACCGACTCGACGGCACTTAACAACAACAACAATTCTTAATATTTATTAATTCTTGAAATAGTTGAATAGTGTTTGGTGGCAAGAGTCATAAAACAGTTGGCTGCAGTATAACTACTAGAGCAGCATTTAACAGTAGAATTTAGAATGAGTATTGTTTTGGGGGCGGTGGAAGTGATTTTGGAGCCATCTACACCTGCTTTCCTAGCCTGGTCATTTAATCAGTGAAATAGAGGGCCCCTGTTGAGGCACTGTAGGATATGCACTTGACTCTAACCACAAGGTCGGCGGTTTAAATTTACCAGCTGCTCCTCGGAAATCTTTTATAGGGTCACTGTGAGTCACTTAACCACCACAGACAAGTGGCTAATAGCACCCAAGTGATCTAACTAGAGTAGCAATACCAGGACTAGAACTAAGGTTTCTAGACTTGTAACTCTTGTTGCTGCTTTTAAAAACGTTTGATGGTGGTGGTAGGTGCTTTTGAATCAAATTTGACTCACAACAAACCCATGTGTAACTTGTTTCATTTCTTTATAGGTTTTTTTTTTTTTTTTAAAATGAAAATACATACAGCTTAAGGGAGCTCTGGTAGCGTAGTGGTTACGAATCGGGCTTCGAACCGCAAGGTCAACAGTTGAAAACTACCAGCCACTCCGCGGGAGAAAGATGAGGTGTTCTGCTCCCGTAAAGATTTACAGCCTCGGAAACCCTGTACAGGGTCGCTATGAGTCGGAATCGACTCCATGGCACATAACAACAACAACAAATAAGGGAAAACCAAAAGTGAAGACATGCTCAATATTTCTCAAGCTGAGGGAACTGATGAAAAAATTCAAACTTCAACTAGCAATATTGAAGGATTCTATGGGCAAAACATTGAATGATGCAGAAAGCATCAAAAGAAGATGGAAGGAATACACAGACAGAGTCACTGTAGCAAAAAGAAATGGTTGATGGTAAGTTGTTTCAAGAGGTAGCATATGATCAAGAACCAATAGTACTGAAGAGTAAGTCCAAGATGCATTGAAGTCATTGGCAAAGAACAAGGCTCTGGGAATTGATGGAATCAGGATTGAAATATTTCAACAAACTGATGGAGCATTGGAGGCACTTACTCATCTATGCCATGAAATTTGGAAGACAGCTACTTGGCCAGCTGATTGGAAGAGATCCATATTTGTGCCTATTCCAAAGAGGTGACTCAATGGAAAGCAGAAGTCACTGGACAATATCATTAATATTGCATGCAAGTAAAGTTTGCTTAAGATAATTCAAAAACAGTTGCAACAGTACATTGATAGAGAACTGCCAGAGATTCAAGCTGGACTCAGAAGAGGATGTGGAAGGAGGGATATCATCGTTGACATCAGATGGATCTTGGCTGAAAGCAGAGAATACCAGAAAGATGTTTACCTGTGCTTTATTGACTACACAAAGGCTTTTGATTGTGTGGATCATGACAAGCTATGGACAGCATTGTGAAGAATAAGTATTCTGGAGCACTTAATTGTGCTTGTGAGGAACCTGTACATAGACCAAGAGGCAGTTGTTCGAACAGAACAAAGGAACATTGAATGGTTTAAAATTGGGGAAGGTGTGTGCCAGGTTGTATTCTTTCACTATACTTATTCAATCTGTACGTTGAGCACTTAATCTGAGAACATGGATTATATGAAGAAGAATGAGACATCAGGCTTGGAAGAAGACTCATTTACAGCCTTCTATATGCAGATGCAGGGTCCTGATGTACTGTGGAGTCGGTTATGAATTGGGCTGAGAACCTCAAGGTCGGCAGTTTGAAACTACCAGCTGTTCCACAGGAGAAAGATAAGGCTTTCTGCTCCCGTAAAGATTTACAGCCTCGGAAACCCTGTGCGGGGTCACTGTGAGTCGGAACCGACTCCATGGTAATTAAAAACAACAACAGATGCAGATGATACAACCTTGCTTGCTAAGAGCAAAAAGGACTTAAAATACTGTGAATGAAGATTACAGACCACAGCCTTCATTATGGGTTTGCACTTCAATGTAAAGAAAACAAAAACTCTCACCACTGGACCAGTAATATACATCATGATAATTGGAGAAAAGATCAAAGTTGTCAAAGACTTCATTGTGCTTGGATCAACCATCAACACTCATGGAAGCGGCAGTCAAGAAATTAGACAGTGTATTACATTTTACAAATCTGCTGAGAAAGACCTCTCGAAGGTGTTCAAAAGCAAAGATGTCAGTTTGAGGACTAAGGTATGCATGACCTTTCAGTAATCTCATATTTTCAGTAATCTCATATGCATTTGAAAGTTGACAATAAGGAAGACCATAGAAAAATTGATGTATTTGAGTTACATTGTTGGAGAAAAATACTAAAAGTACTATGTACTGTCAAAAACCAAATCGATACTGTAAGAAGTACAGCCAGCATACTCCTTGGAAACCAGGATGGCCAGATTTTGTCTCTCATACCTCGGACATATTATCAGGAGGGACCAGTCCCTGGAGAAGGACATCATGCTTGGTAAAGCAAAAAAGAGGAAAACCTCCAACACAGTGGATTGGCACAGTGGCAGCAGCAGTGGTCTGAAGCTTAGCAACGAATGTGAGGTTGGCTTAGGACTAGGCAGTGTTTCATTCTGTTGTTCAAAGGGCCTCTAAGAGTCGATACCTACTCGATTGCATTTAACAACAAAACAGCTTAAGGTGGGTGTAGGATTGACACCAGAGCTGGATAAAAACTACAGAAGAAATACTTGGAATTTCAGAATTCATTTATTCTTTATATTCTTTCTGCTAAAGAGATACTGATTTAAGCATTTTTTAAAAAGTCCTTGCCCATGCTGTAGTCAAAAGGACACTGATCTCTGAAAAGAAGATGACCAGCCACTTGTAACCCTGTAAGTTTACGTGGATCTCTGAGAATTCAACTCTATTTATGGTTAAGTTAAATAAGTTAAGTGCCAGTTAAATAAGTTAAGTCAGTTCCGACTCATAATGACCCTGTATAGGATTTCTCAGGAGCCGCTAATGAGCTGGAAGCACCAACTTTGCAGTTCAAACTGACTTTGCAGTCTAGCGCATTAACCCATAGCACCACACCAGGACTTGGGGATTGTTATGGTTCTAAAGCCTAGAGCCACCCAGTGTGCAGTTTGCCCTTATTTTGGGGGTAGACTTAGCTTGATAGTAGCAGACCTAGGAGCTCTGAGCTGGGGATGAAATGGCCAGCTTACCCTGCAGAAAGACCATCATTGAGTCTGTTTCTTTTTCTACTCAGTACGGTCTGTGGGTCCTGGGGTGGGCATTGCCACTATGGTGGTGGTGGCAGTGTTAAGTGTGATCAAGTCCATTCCAATTCATAGCGACCCTGTATAGGGTTTCCGAGGAACAGCAGCTAGGTTTTGAACCACCGACCTTGTGGTTAGCAGTCTAGTGCTTATCCTACAGTGCCACACTGTGATGGTAAATTCTTAGAAATCTTGAAGCTGTAGAAGAATGAGAGAAAGCGATTTCTCAAAGGGGAAAATCTAAATTTGGGGAATGTTGGAATATATTGAACACTCTTAACTTCTTTCTTTCTCGGTTCATTTGGTTATTTTATCAATTGCTGTTGAACCAATTCCGACTCCTATGGTGTCAGAGTGAAACTGTGCTCCTTGTAATTTTCAGTGGCTGGTATTATGGAAGTAGATTGTGAGGCCTTTCTTTACATGCGCCCCTGGGTGAACTAGGACATCTAATCTTTTGGTTAGCAATGCAGTGTGTTAACCATTTGTACCATCTAGGACTCCTGGTCACAATTGTTGCTCTGTTTGAGTCCAGTGTTACAGCCACTGTGTCCATCTCATTGAGGGTCTTTGCTTTTTCTCTAACCCTCTGCTTCACCACGGTTGACGTTCTTCTCCAGACTCTGGTCCCTCCTGACAACATGTGCAAAGTACATGAGCATTCTGCCTGTACTTTTAAGACAGATTGGGTCATTCTGTGGCATTCATGGCATATTCAGGATTATTTGCTAACATTATAATTCAAATGTATAAATTCTTTGATTTTCCTTAGTCATTGTCTAGCTATTGCATGCATATGAGGTGATTGAAAACACTATGACTTGGGTCAGGCATATATAAGCCCTCATAGTGACCTCTTTGCTTTTAGCCACTTTAAAGAGGTCCTTTGCAGCAGATTTGCCCAAGGCAATACGTCAGTTGACTTCTTGATTGCTGTCTACATGGGTGCTGATTGTAGATCTAAGTAAAATGAAATCCTTGACAGCTTCAATATTTTTTTCTGTTCATCATGATATTGCTTATTGGTCCAGTTTTGAAGATTTTTGTTTGCTTTATGTTGAGCTGTAATCCTTATTGAAGACTGTAGTCTTTGATCTTTTTCAGTAAGTGCTTCAAGTACTTTTGTCTTTAGCCAGCAAGGTTGTGTCATCTGCATTACAGATTGTTAATGAGTTTTCCTCCACTCCTGATGTCTCATTCTTCTTCATATAGTCCCAACTTCCTGGATTATTTTCTGAGCATGCAGATTGAGTGAGTATGGTGAAAAAGCCTAAACCCTGACACTCATTTGTTTTATTTTAAAGCACGCATTATCCCCTTGTTATGTTCTAATGACTGCCTCTTGGTGTAGATCCAAGTTAAGCATGATCACGATTAAGTGTTCTGGAATTCCCATTCTTCTCAGTCTTAATCATAATTTGTTATGCTCAACAAAGTTGAATACCTTTGCTTAGTCAATAAAGCACAGGTACACATCTTTCTGGTATTCTCTGTTTTTAGCCAAGAGCTATTTGACATCAGCAATGAAATTCCTTATTTCATATCCTCTTTTTTTTTGTTTTTTTTCCCCCCCATATCCTCTTTTAAATCCAGGTTGAATTTCTGACTGTTCCCTGTCAATGTACTACTTCAATTGTTTTGAACTGTTTTCAGCAAAACTAATGTTGTGTTGTCGAGTCGGTTCTGACTCATAGTAACCATATATAGGGTTTTTGAGAGCTGATACTCACCTTGTGGTTACCAGTCCATTGCTTTTACTACTACATCACACCAGGGCTCAAAACTAATATTAATGTGATATTATTGATACTGCTCGACGTGCTCGACGATTTTCTCATTCTGTTGGAGCACCTTTCTTTGGAATGGGTGCAAATATGAATTTCTTTCAGTTAGTTGACATGGCATAGATGAGTGAGCACTGTTAGCATCGCATTCCTGTATTGAAACATCGGAGTTGGTAAACTGCTGTCAATTCCATTACTGCCTTCAGTGCAGTTTGAACTTCTTTTAATATCATCAGTTCTTGATCATATGCTACCTCCTGTAATGGTTGAGCTTCAACAGTTCTTTTGCTCCAGTAGCTCTGTGTATTCCTTCTGTCTTCTTTTGATGCTTCCTGAATCATTCAATATTTTGTCCACAGAATCTTTCAATATTACAGCTTGAGGCTTGGAATTTTTTTCTTCAGTTCTTTGAGCTTGAAAAAGAACTCTTCCCGTGTGGTTTTCTAATTCCAGGTCTTTGCACATTTCATTATCAGACTTTGTCTTCTTCAACCTCCCTTGGAAACCTATTGTTCAGCTGTATTACTTCATTATTTTTCCATTTACGTTGTTATTGTTAAGTGCCGCCGAGTCGGTTCCAACCCATAGCAACCCTGTATAGGGTTTTCGAGGAGTCTCTAGTGAGTCTGAACTGCCAACCTTGCAGTTCAAACAGTTTTACAGTCTGATGCACTAACTCACAGCACCACACCAGGACTTCCATTTACCTTGTTGTTGTTGTTGTTAGGTGCCATCGAGTCAGTACCGACCCATAGCAGTGACCTTATGCACAGCAGAACGAAACACTGCCCGATCCTGGGCCAACCTCACAGCTGTTGCCGCGCTTGAGTCCATCAATGCTGCTACTTGGCCAATCCATCTTGTTGGGGTCTTCATCTTTTTCTCTGACCCTCCATCTTACCAAACATGATAGCCTTCTCTAGCGACTGCTCCCTCCTGACAATATGTCCAAAGTATGAGAGACAAAGTTTGGCCATCTTGGCCTCTAAGGAGCACTCTGGCTGCACTTCTT
>NW_006408565.1:12369271-12418578 GCF_000296735.1 Chrysochloris asiatica | reverse complement strand
GATTTCCGCATTCTGTTGGGTCACCTCTCTTTGGAATGGGCACAAATATGGATCTCTTCCAATCAGTCAGCCAGATAGTTGTCTTCCAAATTTCTTGGTAGAGATTAGAGAGTGCCTCCTATGCCGCCTGACTTTCTTGAAAGATTTCAATTTTTATTTCATCAATTCCTGGTGCCTTGTTCTTTGCCAATTCCTTCAATGCACCTTATACTTCCTCCTTCAGTATCATTGGCTCTTGATCATATGCTACCTCTTGAAACGGTTGAACATTAACCATTTCCTTTTGGTACAGTGACTCAGTGTATTCCTTCTATCTTCTCTTGATGCTTTCTGAATCATTCAATAATTTGCCTAGAGAATCTTTCAATAATGAAAGCTGAGGCTTGAATTTTTTATTCAGTTTCCCCAGCTTGAGAAATGCTGAGCATGTTCTTCCTGTTTGGTTTTCTGATTTCAGATCTTTGTACATTTTGTTGTAATATTTGGTGCTAACAGTGCTCCACTGCTATTCATAAAGTTTTCAGTGACCAAATATTCAGAACTATTCCATCTCTACTCCTTCCTATCTGTCTTCATCTGGAAGCTCAGCTGAATACTGTCCACTGTGTGTGACCCTGCTGATATTTAAAATATCCGTGGCATAGCTTTCATTATCACAGCAACACACAAGCCATCACAGTACGAGTGACTGGTGAGTCGTGGAATAGGTCATTGGTCTTATCAAAATTTTATCATGTAATCTCCAGAATCATTTCAGTAACTAAGGCCCTTGTTTCCAACTACTGATCCTTTTCTTTGTGTATGTTTACTTTTCGCATTCCAATCATCAGTAATTATGACTGCATCTTGATTGCATGTTTGATCAATATCAGACAACAGAATTTGATAAAAGAAAATCTTTTATTTTTTCATTTTTGACGTTAATGATTGGTGTGGTAAATTTGATTAATAGTTTGTTAACTGGCCGTCCTTGTAGATATGGTATATGTATAGTATCCTATCACAGACAGAACTGGTACTGCAAGATAGATCTTGAAATACTCTTTTTGACAATGAATGTGATTCTAGTAAATCATATGATTGTCTAATTCACAATGGCCTTATACCAATCCATTTCTGGTTACTAATACCTAGGATATTGATCTTTATGTGTTCCATTTCATTTTTGACCACTTCCAGTTTTCCTGGACTTATACTTTGTGTCTTACCCCATCATCAAATAAATATCCCCAAAGTTTTGCTTCATCCATGTCATTGAGGTCAACTAATTTGGAGGGTTAGCTTTTCCCCAGACTTATTTTGAGTGCCTTCCAGCATTGGTGTGGTGCTGTAGAATAAATACTGGATCACAAGGTCGGTTTGTACCACAGGGTCGCTGGTTCAAACTCACCAGCCATTCCTTGGAAACCCTATACAGGGTCACTATTAGTTAGAACTGACTCAGTGGCACTTAGCAACAATAACAACATATCAGAAAATGTTCTGCTGCTATTTATAAGGTTTTCCGTAGCTGATTATTCATAAGTCATGTACCTGTTTCTTCTTCCTAGTCTGTTTCAGTCTCGAATGTGTGCTGAAACATACTCATCATGGGTAACCCTGCTGATATTAGAAATACTGGTGGCATAGCTTCTAGCATCACAGCAACATACAAGCCAACAATACAACATTTGACAAACAAGTGTCGGTTGGTTATTTTAGGCACACAAAAATGTGATGACTTATAACTTGGTTTGCTCATGCTGTTTTTGTTAAATGTCATCAAGTTGGTTCAGACTCATAACAACCTTGTATTGAGTTTCTGAGGAGTAGCTAGTGAGTTTGAACTGTCAACCTGACCTTGCAGTCCAGTGCTTATCCTATAGCTCCACACATACAATCCTGTTTATTTGGGGCTTGAGACTCTGGGGCTGGGGGAAAGTGAGATTTTTGTTTTCTAGGGCCCTCTAAGCAAGTGGGTGGCTCTGCCTCAAGAGGGGTGGGAGAAGTGGTGATAGGGGAGCACCTTCAGAAATTATAACTCATTTATTTATACTGAGTAATGTTTAACTCACACCCATCCACAGGAAATAACTTATTATATCAGGTGGTTAAAGAAATGTTTTAGAGAATATAGATTGATAAAAATATAGGTTATAAATGGGCTCTGTAATGTTATAGTTAATCACTATGTATGTTGGTTAATAATTGTTTTAATTGTCTATGATAGGAGTATTTGTGGCTTTTTACTTTAAGCTGGTAAGTGAGCAAAATATCAGGTTTTTTTCGATTTCAAGTTCATATAAACTTTGCATTTACATTTTGTGATTTTAAATTTTTCTTAAAAAGGATTAAAATAGTAGAAGCTAAAAACAGCCAGTTTCCCCTATTACTGGACTTTGCTGGTGGCACTGATTGCCCACATGTGGTGGTGTGGCTACTGTTTCACATACTTGTGAATTGAGTCTTGTCTCCCAGACACACCCAGCATTTAAGAATCTATGATTGCTGGCAAGCTCTCAGGAGCCTTGGTGGTTAAAGCACTCAGCTGCTTACTAAAAGGTCAACTGTTTGAACCCACCAGCTGCTCCCAAATCAGCCACTATGCAAGAGAAAGAGAGTCGGCTTCCATAATGACTTAGTCTTGGAAATTCTCTGGGGCAGTTTTGCTCTGTCCTACCAGGTCACTGTGAGCTGGAATTTACTCTCTCTCTGTGTGTGTGTGTGTGTGTGTGTGTGTGTATACACTTCTGACTTACATAAGGCTCCTTGGATATAGGGTTTCTGCTTGGGAAGTAGCCACAAGGTGACCATTTGTGTTCTGTTTCCCCCCAACACACACACACACACACTTTAATATATCTGTATAAAATTAAAAATAATGTGTGTCCATTGAGTAGACCAGGATATATTTTTGGGTGCTGACTTTTAATAATCAGTGGATTCACTGTGGTTTGTGTCAGTAGCTATGAAGCACCATCAAGGGAAGAGAGACTCCAGGAAATCCCTGTTTTGTCATCTAAGAAGCACAAGGGCCACTCGAGGCTAATGTTTGAAGAACAGAAAGCCCCTGCATCTCCTATGACTGTGCATCTTTCCTTTATCTTGTGGGGATTGGCCTATGTCAGGACTCTTAGCTCTGGAGACAAGGAAGAAGGAGAACTAGAGCCACTTGTAAGATGGACTGAAGGTTGTAGACAGAGAGCAAGAATCAGATCCAAAGCTAAGGCCTGCATATTGAGAGAAAATAAGATAGAGCAGACAATTCAGGAGGGAGAACCTAGGAGCATCCCCTGAGATGGTTGTGGCCTTTTCCAGATTCCTGAAGGGTCCTGGATTAGAAATCACAATGGTTTAAGATGAAAAGAGTATAAAGAATTATCTTGAGAGCTAGAAGCCCTTCTTAAAAGAAGGTAATAGGAATTATTCAAGAATTACTGTTAAAGAGGAGGAAAGTAGCAAAAAATCTTCAAATGGTTTATGAAATGGTCAATTCGAGTTGATTATAGGTGACATTTACTTTCTGCATGACATATTTTTGTGTAGTTTGAGTTTTTACGGCAGACTTGTTCCCATATATGTAAGTAAGCTCAGTGAATGCAGGCACCAGCTTTTCATTTTTCCATCCCAGTACACAGTGCTTGACACAGTAGATGATAAATACATGTTTAATAGTGCTTTTGTATAGGGAAAAATAATAGAGAGGAGGGGAAAAAAATAGAATCCAATGATTTTGTCACAGTTTAGGGAACTTACAAGCCTTGACAGTTAGAAAAACTGGAGATTAAGTTAAAAGGGGCCAACGATCAGACATACAATGGCAAATGTGTGTCATTTTCAAGGAGGTTGTTACCAATTTTATTTCTAAAAAATAGAAAGGTTTTTTACTCCAAGATCCCTTTTCTTGGTATTTCCCAGGAAGTTTTAGCATTATTTTTACCAGTACTTTTTTCTGAGGCTGTCCATGGTTCAAGCCCACCAGCCGCTCTACAGAAGAAAGATGAGGCTCTGCTCCTGCAAAGATCACTAAAGACTCGAAAATCCTATATAAGGTCACTCTGAGTCAGAACCCACTCAACGGCACTTAACAACAACAACATAGGAGGTTCAAGAATTTCTGTAAGTTACAAGGGACAAGAAAAGAAAAATCCTTGGATTTTTCTCTGGCAGTGGATTAATTGCACTTTGTTGTTGTTATGTGCTGTGGAGTTGGTTCTGACTCATAGTGACCCTGTGCACGGTTTCCGAGGCTGTAAATCTTTATGGGAGCAGAAAGCCTCATCTTTCTTCTGTGGAACAGCTGGTAGTTTTGAACTTTAGGGTCAAGGAATTCAGCACAGGCCATATATCAGTTAACAGTATAGAGAAGAAACCTCAGTTTGCCCTGTGTCATTATTTTTCCTGGTGAGTTTGCCCCTACCTCCAGCCCTGGTCATTCTCTCTGTCTCTGTGGTAGCTGGAGGGATAACTCAGCTTCTACCCTTTCTGTCAAGGAAACCCCCCAGTTAGAAAATGTGTTTGGCTGCTAATTTATCATCTCTGGTACTAGAGATTTATTTGCTTGTCGTCTTGTATTTGAATGCATTTTTCTTGTGTGTCCGAAGTAGTTCACCGAAGAAAATCTGATTCTGTGAGATAGTGATTTGGGCGTTGGGGGCTTTACCACCGGGGCTTCTGTCCAGACCTGTGCAACCTACACTCCGGTGCTACCAATCTCCTGCTGTGTGATGACTTGTCTGATCCCTCCAGGGCTTTCTGCTTCTACCCAGTGCATAGGGTTAGTTGTGACAGTATTTTTCCTAGTTGAAGTAAATTATAGTAAGAATGCACAGAAATAATTAGAGTAAGGACTCATGAAAATTGAACACTTAGAAGTTCAAAGTAGATTAAATATGTAATTTTGGATGTAGTTGCTGCTGAAGTATTTGGAAATTAAGGGTGGGGGAGGAAATAGTAGTAGAGCCATATGTCTATTTGGTAAATTTAGTGAATATGTTTTCTGTTTCCATGGAAACATATTCTTGATTTGTGTTTGTCACGCATGGTGTTCTGAGCAGATAAATATTGTCAGTCACTAAAGATCTTACATATTTTTATTTTCTGCTCTGTCTGTAATATTTTAGGTACCTTGAAATTTTACTTGGTTAAACCTGTTTATATTAATTCACAATATACTTTGGGTTGATTTTTAACTGTTGCAAGAACTTAGAACTGTAACATTCTGAGATATAAATGTAATTGACCATGATGACTGAATACTTAAACAGATCTGTTTTGTAGCTTGAAATCTGTGTTGTATTGTAGAAACTAGGCATAGCAATTTAGGTAAGCAGCTGACCTAATGTACCCTTATCCAGGTGATCAAACAAGAAGGTGATGTTCTATGTAATGTGGATGAATAAATTGTAATGCAATACTTAAGTTAGGCAGGGATTCACATTCAAAACATTTTTTGCTGAGTCTGTTCTGAAAAAACAGGGATTTCTAGTGAGAAGATTTGAAAGTTTTCTCTGTAGCCCTGAAGAGGAACTACTATAAAACTTAGAAGGGCTTGTGTTAGATTCTGAGTCAGTACCTCTGTTGGCAAGGCTTGAATTGAGATTTCTGATTAAGGGGATTAGGGGTGGATTCCCTGAAGGGAGAGGTACCCTTCAGGAAAAGGAACCATATTCTTTAAATGTTACTCACACTGTCATTTAGAAACTGGCTCTTTGGATATGGATACTTGGCCAGCTAGTGTGGGTGTATTTCAGTCTTTGTAAATCTCTTGGGGGCCTTTTAGATCTTTTCTTCTAGCCTGCAGGAGCTCCCAAGATGAAAACAAGCTTTGTCTCATTTTGGGGAAGAGTGACAACTCTTCTCGATGATAAGGTACATTTCACCTTTCTTGTTAGGTTGTTGTAGCAGATTCAAAACAGAAACAGCAGAGTAGTGAAAAGACCATTGCCCCTACTTGTTTCCTCTGGCTCTAGGGCAAGTGTTGACAAGTATAGATTCCTACAGGAACGGAACAGGGCACATGAGTGAGTGGGGAGGCTGGAGTCAGCATTCTGCTATCACCGTCATCATCATTCGTACTCAGTCCTGCACCTGACTCCTGGAGTGTGGGGCACCAGACAGCACATACCCTTCCAGTTGTTGCCATGGGGGATGGTAGGCACAGTGTTGCCGCATCTGGTATTTTGGAGATGTGCTGAAAGTAGACATCTTCATGGGAAGTCTCCAAATTAAACACACACACATACTTTTTTAATATCCTGTGAAAGAAGGGTCAAATGGACCACATTAACTCATCTGTTTGTAAACTGTATCCCTACCTTTCCTGTTAAACTTGTATTTCATTCCTAATGAGAGCCTGACTCTCTGATGTTACGTGATCTTGAATTGTGTCGACTCATAGTGACCCTGTATCAGGTCTTCAAGGAGCATCTGGTGGGTTGAACCACTGATTTTATAGCTTCGTCAGTCTAGTGTTTATCCTATAGTGCCACACCAGGAGTCCTGACTTTCCTGGAGGCAGGATTTTCCTGTCAGGGACTATCTGGTAGATCCCATGAATGAATTTTCCATGGAGTAATGGGACTTTCTCATTGCCTACTCTCCTCAGTTCCCTGAATCCCTGGAACATATGCACATCTTGACAGTGCCTCTCCGGGGTCAGAGATGCTCCATATACCTGACAGCAGTGCTTTCAGAAAGGCCACCTAGGAGGAGAGTGACAGCCTTGTGATGAGAAGGTTCTCCAAACCAAAAAGTGAAAAACCCAGCCTCAGCCACTTGTGCTCAGCACTAGTGACTTCTTTTACATCAAGCTGTTTTTCCTGCTGTTGTTCTTAAAACATGAAAGACACCAAAACTCACACAAGGGTTTGGTTAATCTCAGACATCACAGGCCAGTTGGTTAGGAATTTGACCTCCAGAGCCATCCCATGTAACTGCTGGTGATACAGTCATGAACTTAAATATGACTAATGTTGGAACAATGCCTGGTCTCCTGAGGGGTAGTGTTGTAGTCAAGTGATCTTACCAAGGGGAGCCAGAACAAGACTATAAGCTGTAGCTCCAGAATTTAGATTTAGACAAATGACTTCTGATGTGGTGCTGTAGGATAAGCACTGGACTGCTAACCCAAAATTGTCAGTCCAAACCCACCAGCCACTCCTCGGAAACACTCTATAGGGTCACTCAGAGATGAAACCAACTTGAGGGCACTTAATGACAATAACAGAGTGAAAAGGAGCCCTGGTGGTGCAGTGGGTAAAGCACTTTGACTGCTAACCGGAAGATCGGCAGTTTGAACTTGCCAGTCATTCTGCAGGAGGAAGATGAGACTGTCTGCTTCCATAAAAATGTGCAGCCTTGGAACCTTTAAAGGGGCAGCTCTGTTCTGTCCTTTAGGGTCACAGTGAGTTGGGATTGACTTGACAGCAGTGGTACAGAGGAAGAGAGTTGACTTTTTCCTAAGGCTTTCGGATGATTCTGAAACTGGCCAGTGACATGGGAAAATCTAAAAATAGCAGTAAACAGTAATCCCCTAAGAAAAGTAGATTAGTAATGTGGTGGATTACAAGCTAGGCTGCTAATCTCAAGGTCAGTAGTTCAAATCTTCAGGTCGCTCATTGGGAGAAAGATGAGGCTTTCTGCTCCCTGTAAAGAGTTATAGCTTCGGAAACAGTTTACAGGGTCACTATGAGTTGAACTCTTTGACACACAAACCACACCCCCACAACCAGTCTCGTCTTTTAAAATAATTCTCCTCATCATAAAACTAGAATTGAAAACATTAAAAATAAATTCTACATGTTTAGTAAAGGTTTTAGAGCTTAAGAACAGCTAAGCTCTGTTTCAGTTTACATCCTCTCTGTTTTTTTTCTCTTGCTTCACAACTGAGCTCAGACTATGGATCTTGTTTTGTAATTTGTCTTTACCACTGGACCAATCATGAGCTTTTTCCTATGTTGTTGGATATTCTTCCCTAGTGATTTCATAATGATTGCATGATGGCCAGACACAAATAAATATACTGAAATTTATTTAGTCTGTCTTCTGTCAAATATTTTGTGTTTTTGATTTTTTTCTTATTTAAATAATACTGTAGCAGATGTTCTTATATATGAAGTTGTGTATCGCCAGTTCCTGAGAGTGAGTGTACGCAAGTAGGAAGGCTGCATCAGCAGATAAGAACATTTATAGACTCTGGATCCCAACTGTCAGATCCAGCCATCTTTCTTTGTTGTTGTTGTTGTTGTTAAGTGCCATCAAGTTGCTTCCAACCCATAGCAACTCTGTATAGGATTTCTGAGGAGCAGCTGGTGAGCTTGAACCACCGACCTTGCCGTTCAAACCAACTTTGCAGTCCACTGCATTAACCCACAATGCCACACCAGGACCTTATTAAAAACACTAGTTCTGACACAGCTTTGCACTTGAAGGGCTTCAAGAAGTGAGTGCTGTATTTTCCTAAAAGAACAGTTGTATAAAAACTCCTGAATTCTGTTTCTGCCTCCCTGTGCATGTCTTCATGAAAATTAGTGTATTTGCCTTTTGTGGTACAGAGTAAAAGAGTTGACTTTTTCTTAAGGCTTTCAGATTATTCTGAAACTGGCCAGTGACATGGGAAAATCTAAGAATAACAGTAAACAGATTATGGATCAGAGACATAGGTACTTTGTAAAATGGTTTCATCTATGCATCAGGTCATTGGACTACTAAGTTTTAGACATTTGTACCTTGTAAGCAACTGTAGTAACCACACTGAAACCCCAGGCAACTTCACACTGGTATTTTCAATACTCCAGGGTAATTTAGAGAATACACTGGAGCAGCTTCAAATGTAGGCCTCACTTCCGATGAAATGTATCCACCACACATACATGGCATATGTGCAATGTGAATGACCCAAGCTGCCTGTCCTATCAGTGTGAGTGGCCTGGGAAGAGGGAGGGAGGGAGTTGTTGCAGAGGGGAATCAGTAGCTCTTTTGGGGACTGAGCTTTGATTTATGAGCTCTGCTTTCTGCACAGACAGCTATGTGGTCCCTAAACGAGTCTTGTCTTGTATGATTAATGTATACCAGGGGATCTCCTAATGGAATTAGGTACTTACCAAGATGAAGCAGTTGCTCTTCATTCAATCTTTTCATGTACACCTGCCTTCTTGATAAGCAAGCGCTCATTTACCCCTGCCTCCTGCAGCCACTATTTAAACTAGAAATCTGTTGGCCTGCTGTAGATGAATTGTTTCCAGAGCCTCAGATGTCATAACACTGACCCTGTTCTATTCTAAGCCTTGAGGAGCTAGACACAGAATTAGAGACATGGACTACAGGGACTGGAAGAAACCTCAGAAATACGGTCCCTTTAAACGCACAGGATTGAGCTGTAGGATAAGCACAGGTCGGCAGTTCAAACCCACCAGCTGCTCCTCGGAAACTGTATATGGGATTGCTGTGAATCAAAACTGGCTTAATGGCACTTAACAACAAACAACATCCACACAGGATAAACAAACAGCACAGAGCAGCAGAGGAAGGGTGCCAAGTGGGAAGAAGCAGCAGTTCTTTCAGAAGGAGAGGGAACTTTGGTTTCCCAGGATTAGTGTCTCATGCTGGAGAGTTTGTTTGTTTTTAACCGATTCCTAAAGAAAAGGTTGGGAATTGTAGCAGATGTCTGAAAATACAGTGGATGTTAACTCCTGTGAAGGGTTTATTCCATCTCTTGGCTGTATAACTGGGAGGCGACCCTTTGAAGCCCCTTTCCTTACAGAGCCAACAGTGTTGTAAGTTCTGTATTGTAGAGCCTTTGGTATTTGTCAATTGACTCTTTAGAGTTCAGAGATAATCAGAAAAGGAGAGAGAATCTTCATAGGGTCCAGCCAGTATATTCTGGAGTGGTTATAGGATGTGATTTGTACAGTAGTTGTACATCTGTCAGCGGAGACTTGCATGTTGCTATGAGGTTCAGCAGGTTTTACTGGCGCCTCCAGATTAATACAGACTAGGAAGTAAGAACTGGCAGTCTATTTCTGAAAATCTACCAATGAAAACCCTGTGGATTACTGAACAACTCAAAGAATGGAATCAGTGTCATGGATTGTATATATAGAATTGTTGAGTTGGTGTATATTCTACTGTGTATATTCTCAACAACAACAAAAATACTATAAATGATATAAAAACACACAAACCTATGGATTACAGTGGTCCAGTCCACAACTAATCACGGGGACAGCCTATTTCCTTCAGTCATGCATGAGGTCACTATGAGTTGGGGGCCAATAAGATCCATTTCTTTTATTTAAGACTTGCTTCCTGGGGGAATTTACTGCCCCAATGCCTTACATGTCCTCTGTACTCTCAGGCCTCATTTGAACCTTGAAGTTATTGGCAGCACGTAACCATTGGAGACTTTTAAACTGTCAACAGGAGTCTTCCTCTTTTCACTGACCCTCTACTTTACCAAGCATGATGTCCTTCTCCAGGGACTGGTCCCTCCTGATAACATGTCCACAGTATGTGACACAAAGTGAAGCCATCCTCACTCCCAAAGAGCTTTCTAGCTGTGTTCAAGGAATTCATAAAAGATGAGGATTACAAACATTTAGACTTTTTGAAAGACACTTAAACAACAATTACCATGTCAGCTAAAAGCTTACGCTTGAATGCCTTATCTTAAAGATACATTTTCCCAGTTAGCCTGGCTACTAGCATTTCGTTAGATTACCCCTTATTAAAATGTTAATATTTTCCTTTAAAAATGAAATAGTTGTCAATCATTTACATTGGAATTTTCCTTAATCATGATTAGAACAAAGGTAAGCTGTAGTTAGAGGTTGGCCCTCTCACCTTTCATGTGGGAGACTTGAGTTTGAGTCCCATTATTGTACCTCACGCACAGCCACTACTGGTCTGTCACTCGTGACTTACATCTTGCTAGGATGCTAAACAGATTTCAGTGGAACTTCCAGACTGATGGAAGAAAGGTCTGGTGATGTGCTTCTGAAAATCAGCCAGTGAAAACCCTGTGGGTCGTAACATGGGGTGGTACAGGATTGGGCAGTATTCTGTTCTGCTGTGCACAGTGTTGTAATGAGTTGGGGCCAATTTGACAGCAACTGACAACTATAAGAGGTTGTTTTTAGATATTGTCAAGTCAGCTCCAACTCACAGTGAGCCCATGCACAACAACACTGCCTTGGTCCTCTGCCATCCTCACAATTGTTATATTTGAGGCCATTGCTGCTGTCATTGTGTCAGCTCATTTCATTGGGGGTCTTCCTTTTTTTCACTGATCCTCCACTTTACCAAGCATGATGTCCTCCTCCAGGGACTGGTCCCTCCTGATAAACATGTCCAAAGTACGTGAGACAAAGTGAAGCTCCCAAAGAGCTTTCTAACTGTACTTCTTCCAAGACAGATTTGTTTGTTTTCCTGGCAGTCCATGGTACTTTCAGTATTTTTCACCAGTACCCTAATCCAAATGCACCAGTGTTTCTCAAGTCTTTCCTTATTCATTGTCTAGTTCTCACATGCGTATCAGGAGATAGAAATGATCATGGGTGGCTTGGGTTAGGCTTCAAAATGACATCTTTGTTCTTTAACACTTAGAAAGTTGCCTTTTGCAGCACATTTGCCCAGTGCAATGCATTATTTAATTTCTTGACTGCTGCTTTCATGAATATTGATTGTGCATCCAAGTAAAATGAAATTCTTAACAACTTCAGTCTTTTCTGTTTATAGTGCTGGTTGTGAGGTTTTTGTTTTCTTTGTTTTAAATTCTAATCCACACTGAAGGTCGTATTCTTTGATCTTTATCAACAAGTGTTTTAAGTCCTTTTCACATTCAGCAAGCAAGGGTGTGTCATTTGCAAATCTCTGATTGTTTATGAACCTTTTTCCAGTCCTGATGCCATATTTTTCATATAGTCCAGCTTCTTGGGTTATTTGCTCAGCATACAGATTGAGTACATTTGGTGATAGGCTACAACCCTGACCCCTACCTTTCCTGATTTGAAACCATGCAGTGTCTCCTTACTCTGTTGGAGTAACTGCCTGTTTTATGTATAGGTTCCACATGAGCACAATTAAGTGTTCTGGCATTCCCATTCTTCTCAATGTTATCCATAGTTTGCTATGATTCACACATAGTCAGTAAAACACAGGACACTATTTCTGGTATTCTCTGCTTTCAGCCAAGATCCATATGATGTCAGTACTGATATCCCTCAGACCTGCCCTCTTCTGACTCGAGTTTGAATTAATTTCTGGCAGCTCCTTTTTAATGTACCGCTACAGTCGTTTTTGAACAATCTTCAGCAAAATTTTACATGCATGTGATATTAATGATGTTCAATGATTTCTGCATGTTATTATTGGGTCCCTTTTCTTTTAAATGGGGACAAATAAGGATCTCTTGCAATTGGTTGGCCAGTTTGCTATCTTCCAAATTTCTTGGCAGAGATGAGTGAGTGCCTCCAGTGTGGCATCAGTTTGCTGAAAGATTTCAGTTGGTGTTCTGCCAGTTCCTGGAATCTGGTTTTTCGCTAATGCCTTCAGTGCTGCTTGAATGTCCTTCAGTACCGTTGGTTCTTGATCATATTCTACCACCTGAAATGGGTCAACAGCAGCCAATCCTTTTTGGTACATTGACTCTATTCCTTCCATCTTTAATTTGTTTAAAGAACTTTTTATTGTAAATTCAGTGAAGGTTTGCAGAGTGGACAATTAGTTTTACATTAAACAAATAATACACTTCATTTCGTTTCAGTTGGAGTCCTCTCAGTGTAACGTTGTTGTTGTTAAGTGTTGTCGAGTTGGTTCCAACCCATAAGGAGGAGTGGCTGGTGAGCTTGAAACCCCTGACCTTGCAGATCAAACTGACATTGGAGTCTAGCGCATTAACCTATAACACCAGGAATCCTTAATGTAAACATACTTATCCCTCTATGTTTCTTGTTTCCATTCTTCTGCCTTTCCCCATCCTTGTCAATTTTTTCCTTGGGTAAATGCTGCCCTTTTGATCTCAGATGATTGACCATCCTATGGTGTGTGCATCTCAGTAATGTTATTGGCCTCCCCTCCACAGCACCCCGCAGCATATACCTATTACTTGACTGAAAATAGAGCCACAGGGGTGAGTGCAGTTCCAGACTTCAATGGTAACCCAAGTGCCATAGTTTGTGGGTTCCACCAGGTTCTATTTGACCAGTATGCCTGGTCTTTTTTATGATTTTGAAATTTCTTCCACATTTTCTCCCACTCTATGGAGGACCTTCAGAACAGTTGGTAATAGGAGCCACCCACCATCTAGTTCTGCTGGTCTCAAGGTTGTGGAAACTGATGGTCACGTGGTCCATTAGTCCATTGAGCTAATTATTTCTAAGTGTCTTCAACTGTCTTCACTCTTTTTCCCTCAGGACAGCAATAGTTGCACCTTAGATGTCTGCTTATGAGCTTTCAAGATCCTAGTTGCTACTCACCAAAGTAGGATGGAGAACGTTGTCTTTCTGGTCTGTGTTATGTCAGTTGACTGTGGTGTTCCTTGAGACTGCCTTCCATCGTCTTTAGCTGTTCCTTGCATTGTTGAAGGTTTTGCCCATAGAATTCTTCAATATTATGAGTTGAGGCATGACTTTATTTTCTTTAGTTCTTTCAGCTTGAGAATTGCTGAGCATGCTCGTTTTTCTCTCCATTTTGTTTTTCTAACTCCAGGTCTTTGCACATTTCATTATAATAACTTTGTCTTTTCAAACTGCCCTTTGAAATTTTTTGTTTAACTCTTTTACTTCATCAATTCTTCCATTTGCTTTGGCTACTCTACATTCAAATGGAAGTTTAAGAGTCTCTTTTGACACCCACTTTGATCTTTTCTTTCTTTCTTATTAAATGACCTTTTACTTTCTTCATCTGTGATGTTCTTGATGTCATCCTATGACTCCTTTGGTCTCTGGTTATTAGATTTGATGTAGTACATCATATCCATTCATGGGATGGTCTCTAAATTCCAGTGGAATATACACAAGGTTGTAGTTTGGCTCTCATGGACTTGTTTTAGTTTTCTTCAGCTTCAGTTGGTTCCTGGTCTTATTTTGGCTGGTAATATTGAGCTTTTCCATTTTCTGTTTCCACAGATGTAGTCAGTTTGATTCCTGTGTATCCCATCTGGTGAGATCCGTTTACTATTTATGGTGTTGAAAAAGGTATTTGCAATGAAGAAGTTGTTGGTCTTGCAAAATTCTGTCATGTGATCTCTACCATCATTTCTATTAACGAGGCCGTATTTTCCAACTACTGATCCCTCCTATTTGTTTCTAACATTTGAATTCCAATCACTAGTAATTATCAATGCATCTTGATTGCATCATTGCAATGCAATGATGTTTGATCATTTCAGACTGAAGAAATTGGTAGAATTCTTCAATTTCTTCATCAGTGACTTTATTGGTTGGCATGTAAATTTGAATAATAGTTGTATTAACTGGTCTTCCTTGTGGGAGCATAGTTATTATCCTATCACTGACAGCATTGTGCTTCAAGATAGACGGGGCCAAGGTGACAGCAGCTTAATAACAACAAGAAGATATAGTCGATGTTAAGATTCAATCAGTTTGAAGACTAAGGTGTGCCTGAGCCAAACCATGGTATTTTCAATAACCTTATATGCATGTGAAAGTTGGACAAGTGAGTAAGAAGACTGTAGAAGAATTGATTCATTTGAGTTATGGTGTTGGAGGAGAATATTAAAGGTACTGTGGACTACCAAAAGAACAAACAGATCTGTGTTGGAGGCAGTGCAGCCAAAGTGCTCCTTGGAAGCCAGGATGCCCAAACTTTGTCTCTCATACTTCGGACATATAGTCAGGAGGGACCAGTCCATGGAGAAGGATATCATGTTTGGTAAAGTGGAGGATCAGAGAAAAAGAGGAAGACCTCCAACGAGATGGAGTGGCACACTGGCAGCAGCAGTGGACTCAGGAATAGCAACAATTGTGAGGTTGGCTCAGGACAGGACAGTGTTTTGTTCTGTTGTGCATAGGGTTGCTATGAGTCAGTACCACTGGTACCGACTTGATGGCACCTAACAACAACAACAAGATTCAGAGTGGGTAAAGGGATCATCACCTTGGCAATTAGGCATTGAAGTCAGCCTGGGCTGTCTGATGTGTCACTGAAATTTTTTGTTTCTAAGGAAGCACTGCTATAGCTGGATCCAAACTCTTACTTGCTGATTAGGTAATCTGCTGGAATTCAGAGGTTAGTTCCAATTCTTACTTAGAAGTCTTTAAAAATTATCAATACAGTGGCTAGGAAAGGTTTCTGGACTTAATAACCTAGCATGTTGAGTTCATCAGAACCTACTTTATGTAATTGGACAAAAACAGATATATTTACTGTACACATAGACTCCAGCTTTGCCATGGGGCCCGTCTCTGTGTAAAGTGCTGACGCCACTGGGCAGGCCTTTGTAAGGGTGAAAACTGGTTTCACCAGAGTTGAGCAAGCAGGAAGTAAATTTATTTCCTGGCTAAGCCTCAGTGAAATTTGGGTAAGATGCATCTGGTTCTTTTTCTTTCTTTTTTTGAGCATACATCACTATTTACCTCTGTCCCATTTAGCCCATGCAAACCTGCCTCAGTGTTCCCCTATCTACCTTGTTCTTCCACCCCCTCCCCCTTCTTGTGTACTGCCCCTCCCCCCCAACACTGAGCTATGATGTTTCCACCTCCTACCCTGTGCTCTACCGCCCCTCCCTCCACCCTCCCAACTGGTTCTTTTTTTTAGGTTTGGAATTATAGCGCTTTTATCTTTGAACCTTACATAAGAGTAGGGAAGAGAGTGGGATGTTGTTTCAATAAAAGAGGTCTGAATTTGTGGATGAATTATTTTCTTTTCTCTTTTGACCCCTGTTTCCTGAAATTAGTTACAAGGGTTATAAACTATTAGCTCTGCCTCATTTCTTCCTTGGCCACTTGCTTCTAATTCAGGTTGCAGCTACTGACATTTTAATAAAATCCCATGAATACATTTGAAGATTTTGCATTAACCTCATAGCGCCATTTAATCATAGAACTTGTTGGTGCTTCACATTAATAAATTTATTTCTCTGTGTTTTACCTAGAAAGTATTGACCTTCAGCACCAGTGGTTAAGTGTACCATTAACACAAAGCAGCAGTTATCTACTGAGTAAACACCCATGAAACTTGACTAGCTTGATCCAGTCCCATGTACTAATTTACATAATTCTTTAAAAACTCATGACATTTTCCGTTGAGCAAATGCAAAATGTGAGAGATATCTTAGAAACTAGGATTGCATGTACAATCCATCCATCCAGTGGAATATTATGTAACAGTTAAATTGCTTATGAGGAACTGCTTGTGGCATGGGGGAGTGTTTCTGTATAAATGGTGTAGGTTTTGAGTTTATTTACATGTGTGGAGAAAGAGAAAGGAAAAAAGACATGGTGAAGAAGTACACCAAGTATGAGTAGTGAGTCTGTGTTATTTTTCTTCTTTTTTTTTTTTTGATGTTTTATTGTGTATTGTGTGATAGTCTACATGGGGGAACAGTTTTACATTCATTCCATCATACATCGTCTCATTGCCATAGTTACCATCCCGTCCATGCATCATCACCCAACCAAAGGGTATACCCTACAATCCTGCCCGCCCTCCCCTCACGGTCTTCAGCACACAGCCCCTCTCCCTCTCTGGATCCCTAGTCCCCAGCCACTCCATCTCTTCACGTCATCCTCTCTCTTCACATCATCCTCTCTGTCTTCATCTCAGGCCTCACTGTTTCTCTGGGTAGGGTCCTGCTCTCCGCTTTTCTCCATTGATGGTCCCAGGGCCCTCCGCTCCTAGACTGAAAGGTTAATCACTCCCCTCCTTGCTATAAAGTGTCCACCTGTACATTTCCAGTCCTCACAATCAGTCCTGGCAACAATTATTTACCCTTGCTTCCCAAGGGATCCATCTGCATTTCTCTTCATTATTTTTATTCTTTATAATTTTCTGTTGCATCTTATCATTGTGGGAATCACTTTTCTAATGAAAAATAAATCTAATGAATTGTAAATCATTTTACTGTCTACCTCAGTAACGATTTAAAATAAAGAGTGAACATTCAGGGTTTTAAATTCCATTGCTTTCTGTAGAGAGACAATAAAAAATTGCCCATCATGAATTTTTAAAATTACTATGAATGTACCATTTAACATTTTAAGTCATTTTCCATGGAACAATCCTGGAGACCAGTGTTTCTTTAAACTGGCATGCTGGTCTTAACTCACAGGTTTACTGACACAAAGGGGAATCATAATTCAGATATTTACAGAATTAATGGTAGCAGTCATGGAAACCCCTGAAGCGTTTCAGTTCTGTGTGTTGTGAGGTTATTTTATTTTTAAATAAGCTTTGTTGGTGTTGTTGTAGAAGGCACATTGAAGTATGTAAATCAGAAGTGTACCGCTGGTGCCTTCCTGCAAAGTGAACGTATTTCTGTGGCTGCTCTCTGTTGTTGTTGTTGTATGTGCTGCTGTTTATCGCTGACAAAACTTGCATAGACTTTCCACATTAAAAACGACTGTTGTTTAGAGCATGCTGCTCCCTTTCGGCTTCCACTGGTCTCTATGTTGTGCACTCTTTGCTCTCAATATAAAGTGCTGTGTATATTATTAGCACTTGGGATTTTGAGATTTGTCAGTTGTTGCTGTTGTTAAGTGCTGTCGAGTCCATTACAACTCATAGCTGGTGAGCTTGAACCGCAGACCTTGAGGTTCAAACTGACCTTGCAGTCCAGTGCATTAGACCCCAGACACCAGAACTCCAATTTAAGGCACTCTAAAATTTAACAAAGACTAAGTCATTGTGATCCTTAGCTCAGGATAGAGAAATTGGCTTTTACAGATTTTAAAATGCCAAAAAAGAAAGAAAGAAAGAAGAAGAAGAAAACTCTAAAATTATTGACATCGAGCCTCTTCTTACAGCTTTCATTTTTCTTACACTCCCAACTGCGGCACCCATTTTGCCCCAGTATGCTGGCTGTGGAACTTGACTCCCGTGGGACAGTAGTTGAGTTTGCTAATCTGAAGAAGCACATCAGCAGTCGTTTGCAAAGTGTGTCAGACCTATAAGTTCTAAACCAAGCTGGGAGGAATTTTAAAGATTATAAGTCTCAGATGGGGAAGCTGACGTCTGGAAAGTTACCAGTTGTACTCATCTTAAAGTTGGCACCAGAGCTTGGTCTAGAACCCTGGCCCTAAACCCTTTTACTAAACCAGGCCAAGTCCCTATTCACAATCCTCAGGCTATGAAATTGACTTCTTAACAAAAGATACATTACCCAACACAGTTTCCAGCCAAAATTTGTACTGGGGATAACCTGATGACAGTGACCTTGAGTTTGCTCGGGTGGATGAGGGCTAGTGTGGTGATGGCATGAGGGCCCATCTGTCTTTGTTGAGAGCAAGTCCGAGAGCACATTCAACTGGGGTAACCCTGGTAGCAAGGAAAATGTGGCGTGATGTTGCCTTGTGACCCTGCCCCGGGGAGCCAGCAGTGCTTCTGGAACCCAGGGTCTGCAGCCTGTATGCCCAGGCAGGCACTGGACAGGGGAACTGCCTGATGCACTTGGGAGGTGACCATTGCTGTTTGACCCGTTTTGTTTTTTTGGGATGTTTGTCCTTAGTTAGCTAAAGGCAGACTGAGAACTAGACCTGCTTTGTGATGTTCTGGGGGAGGTCAGGCAACACATATTGTGGGAGTTGCGTCAATTCCAACATATAGTGACCCTACAGGACAGCAAAGAACTTCTCTGTAGGGTTCCCAAACTGGTGTTATGGAAGCAGACTGCCATATCGTTCTCCTGCTGAGTGCCTGGTGGGTTCAAATCACTGACCTGTCTGTTAGCAGCTGAGTGCTGGACCACTCTCACCCAGGGCTCCTTGACGCTGTGGAAGGTCCTGGAAACTTGAAACCCAGTGGCTACTGAATGTGTCAGACTAGAACTGTGCCCCATAGGATTTTCAGTGGCTGGTTTTGGGGAAGTAGGTTGCCTCTGGGTGGGCTCAAAACTCTAACCTTTTGGTTAGCCACTGAATGAGTTCACCATTTGCACCATGCAGTGACTCCTCTGGGAATGTAGTGATTAACAAAACCTTTTGGTAAGGCTTTAAACTATGGAGCTGACAGTATCCGAGGAAAGCCCCTCTAGAAATGACAGTTCTGTTGGTAGGCTGGATTAGTGAACTGCACAGGCAGCTAGCTCATCACACTGAGCAAGCTGGCTCTTACCTGTCTGGGAGTTTTATATCCTGGTAGAAAGGTGTCGTCTACGCCTCACATGGCAGCCATCCTTGGTCTGATCTTCAGTAGCACCCTCCTCAGGCCCATCTCTCAGACATCCTATTCTGTCTTCCTTTCCTCTCAGTAGAGACCTTCCTCTGAGACCAGGCTGATCTCTCTCTCTTCTTGTCTTGAAGCTTTTGTTTACGCCCTCATTTAGAATGCCGCCTCCTCCCCTTCCACATCTTCAAATTCTGCTCAACCTCCAGGGCTCAGTTCCCATCTTCTCTGCAAAGCCTCGCCTAGTCATGCTTTCTGCCCGCAACTCAGCTCTCCCAGCGGTGCTGTGTGCAGTCCCGTCCGGTGCTGAAGAGAATGGACTGGGGAACTAGACTGCCTGTGTGTGGCTTTGACTTGTAACTTTTCCAGGCCTACATTCTCGTTCTGTAAAATGGGGATAATTGTGCTTGGCCCATAGTTGTGCAGATGAAATGAGTTCATACAATTCAAGTCTATAGAACAGTACCTGGCCCCAGAGTGCTCACGCTGCTATTCTAGTCCCCCTTACCTTCCTTCTGTTCTTGTTTAATTGTTCTAAGTATCTCTTTCTTGTCCTGGTATAAAATGATAAAGTATTCCCATGAAGAAAAGGACTTGATTTTGCATTATTATTGGCCTATGTGTGCATATGTTGTTGTTGTTAAGTGCTATTGAGTTGGTTCCTATTCATAACCGCCTGCATAGGGTTTCCGAGGAGTGACTGGTGAGCTTGAACCATCGACCTTGTAGTTCCAACTGACCTTGTGGTCTAGCACATTAACCCACAGCTCCACAACAGGACTCCATATGTGCATATAATAGGTTCCAAATACATTTAGCTTAAAATGAAATGTAATTGCACAGAAAAAAATAGATGGTCCGGAAGTAAGGCATTGAAAAGAAAAGATGAGCACAGATTGAGTTTTCTTACCATTCTTAGAACATGGAATTTATTACACCAGAATTTAGCAAGGATACTAACAATTTGAGGAGGTGTCTTAAGACTGTTCTCTTCTAGGTCAATGAGGGGTGAGAATCTCAGGCAGTAGATTCTGATATATCAATATCTCAGAGCATGCAGGGTGGGTCATGAGTTAGTTGTCATGAGTATACACCCTCCTCTCTGAGGAGCATGGAAAATCCACCAGTAAGGAGGGGACCTTTGCCTTCAGCCACATTCGCCCTGCCTTCCCCTCCTCTTTTATCAGCACCTCAGAGACTCACAAATACTTATCTTCCTCTGCCAGTGTTGACACTCTTGTGGGAAATCAAAAGTCACCCCTAGTGGTCAGAGTCTGGGACCCGGGTGGATGCACTCTAAAAGGGTAACTGCAGATGGTATTCCTGGTGATAGCAGACAGTGTCCAAGGGGTCCTTTGTTACTACCCTGTCCAGCAGCCCAACCCCGAGCCCGGTCTCTCACTGGTGACCTCTCTATGGCTTCTCCTTCTTCTAGGCTGGAACAAGACATTAAAAAGTTAAAGGCTGACCTGCAGGCCAGCAGGCAGGTGGAACAAGAGCTCCGCAGTCAGATCAGCTCCCTCTCAAGCACCGAGCGAGGGATCCGCTCAGAAATGGGCCAGCTCCGGCAGGAGAACGAGCTGCTGCAGAACAAGTAAGCACATGCTCCTAGTGGACCGCAGGCCGTGCACGCACTGTGAGCCGAGCGCCTCACTCTTTCTCTGCTTTCCAGGGATTGGAGCACAAGAGCCAATGAGACAAAAGGATTCTTTTCTGAGAAAAACTTTTTTAACTAAGATGTTTAAAATACTGAATCGAGTACTCCAGCACAAACTATATACACGTGTATATACAATCTGTAAAAGCTTGTAACAACAAAAACAGTCTGTTATTTTGTCTTTTCTCATCTAATAACTTTTCTTAGTTTTGAGTAGTTATTGAGTTTTTATGTTAATATAAGTAAAATTGAAAATCTCAACCTTTGACTGAAGGTTTCCAGAGGATTGAACTATATATTTTCTGTGATTTTTGGAACTTAAAAACTCATGTTGAACTTTGATTTTATTTGAAGAGACTGGCTAAAAGCCAGCCCTTCTGTATGCCTTTTTCAAAGCTTTTCATTAATTGATTTGGGAATTACTTGACTCCATTTGGGCCTGCCCTTTATTAGTACGATTTAGGTCTTTAGGCAGTGTGTATCTGTAATAGCAGCAGCACTTACTATTGCAGATGCTGTGCAGTGTGTAGCTAAAGAACTCAAACATTAGAGACAAATAACCTTCCCATTGCTTTTCACCTTACCGACTTTTGTGTGGCTCCATCATTGGTCCCTAGAGAACACGCCAGTGATAAGCTCACTTTGTATTGATGTGTAAAGCTGGGAGTGATAGGAGGTAGGGAAGGGCATATGGCTAAAACTTTTATCTGAAATAAAAGCATACTGTGACTCTAAGATGGTTGGGGAACCTAGTTTCTACCAAAACTTATAGCATCATTTGTAGGCTATACAAAGTTATCAACTTAACAATTAGCCTGCTGTATTTGGTCATTCAATTAACTCACCTGCAATGTGATGGCTGAAACTGCAGTTGCCTTGGCAGGGCTAGACCAAATGTCCTGTTTTTTGAGCCTACCCCCTGTATCACTTACCTTAACAGGGCAGGGACTAGGTCTGATTGTGTATCTTGTAAACCAGCCTGTTTATTAGTGTTCAGGAATTGTTAAATAACTGATAATATGTTTTCCCTGGGCATCTGGGAATTGACATTTATTTGCTATTTAAACCTTCTACTTATGTGGCCTTAAAATGATAAAGAAAAAACATATTTCTCCAGGGCATATAGGAGGCATTTCTAATGATAAAACTCTATATAAAACAATCATTTCCATATAGGTTACATAATGCTGTGCAAATGAAGCAAAAAGACAAGCAAAATATCAGCCAGTTGGAAAAAAAGCTAAAAGCTGAGCAGGAAGCACGGAGCTTTGTAGAAAAGCAGCTAATGGAGGAGAAAAAAAGGAAGAAGCTCGAAGAAGCCACTGCTGCGCGGGCTGTTGCATATGCTGCTGCGTCTAGGTATGCTTATATCACCTGAGTGTTTCATCCACGGTTGCCTTTCCTTGTACCAAACTGCATGGAATTGGATACTTTGGAAAGGATTAAAAATACAGTGATCACACATGGATGGATTACTTTTAAGTACTGTTTTATTACTTGGCTTAAACTCCCATCTGTTCAACTTGTCCTCTCTTACCGTGCTTCCTCCCTCAATGAGCTCGTCTATAAAGTGGGATGAGAGGGGCTCACCAGGCCTCCCAGATGTGGGAGCCAGAGTTCTGATCATTAAAGTGTTTCGACCATTTTAAGATTGGTGGTGACTAAACGCTTTGAGGCAGTTTGAATTAGGAAAAGATTGATTCCACCTGGAATATTTCCCCCTTTATAACATTAGAATTATTCTCCACTCAAGTGTAGAAGATCTCTGGTGGCACAGAGGTTAAGTGCTCAACTGCTAACCAAAGGGTCAGCAGTTTGAACTCATGGGAAAAGATACAGGAAGGGGCAGTCTGCTTCTCTAAAGATGGCCGCCCAGAACACTCTGTGGGGCAGGTCTGCTCTGTCCTGTACAGTCGCTGTGAGTTAGGATCCACATGATGGCAATGAGTTTGGTTTTGGTTTGGTCTTAGGTGTGTGTGTGTGTTTCAGAAGTCTGTCTTAAAATGGAACAAAGGTAAGATCTTGGTTGCCTAAGCACAGTACTGACTGCTCCTGTCTTTGCTGGGTACCAGCAGATTGTCAGGTGAGCTGGTAAAGATGGGGAAAAAGTGAAACAGGTATGACATCCTAAGTCACTGAAGAGTACCTTTGTCTGCAAGTATTCTAAAAATGGATCCACAACTGCTGTCTGAATTCCAAATTCCAGTAAGGAGAAGGGATAGCCTTCATCATTGTTTCTTTGATTTTTGGACAAGTGAAGTCCATCTCCATGGTGGGATCAGTTGTAGGTTTGCAGATGAAGACTGAGGTAAATTTTTCTTTCTTTCATTCTTGATTTCCATCCTGATTTGTATCTGTGTGGTATAATTCAACTGTAATTCTTCCTTGAGCTTTTTTTTTCTTCTTCTTCTTCCTTGAGTTTTGCTTTATTGTATTAAACAAGTAATTTACGTGTCAACCTTTGGCATGCTAATAGCCTTCGTCTGGATTCTGGCATTTGTAGAATAATTGATGAATCCTCATTGCACTTTGGAGGCAATCACAGCAGAAGAGAACTCCTTCTCTCTGTGTGCTTTTGTCTTTCCCTTAGCAGACTCTGCCTCGGATGGCTGAGCCCCTTTGGCCCCATCAGCATCTACTCACCTTTATAATTCTGCCTAGAATGTTTGTTTGTTTTAAGAATTTGTAACTTTAAGCCTTTCTGAAACACACCCACAGGAGATTCTCCTAGGCAGTCATCTGGTTTGTCCAATGCTGTCTTTAATTCATGTAGCACTTAACCGGTTTAAAGGTCCACTGAGGAGGACATAGCAGGTTCATAACCATATTGTTCAGTATCTCATATGTCTGAGAATTCATCAGTTGGTTTCAGTGTTCCTTTGGGCTTCCAGTTAAGCTGCTGTAGTTTGGTCTGATCCTTGAATGGTTTCACTTGCCTTCACTTCCGTAAAGGTTAAGTAAATCTCAAGCTTTACGTCTAGGGATAGACTTCCCTTTTTGATAGCCCAAAGACACCCACTTTCTACAGTGGGCTTTCTGAGACCCATCAGTTCAACAGCTTTGGACAGGCTGTGCCATCATCTTTTTCAGTTGTCTGTGTGGGAATCGCCTTGATGGCAGTGGGGTTATTGTGGCCCTAAGGAGTCTAATGCTCTGCCTTTGTTTGTTTTCCTCTCTGCTACAAGCTTGTGGTAACTTAACTTACGGACCAAAGAAAGGCTGAGAGTCCCAGTGCATAGCCTCTCCTAAGTGAAACAGATTTTGAAAACCAGCTTTCAGCTGACTGCCCCCTGCTAGAGACAGCATATGTTTGGGTCAGCTTTGCTTTGTCACCTGGTCTGGGGGAAAGCATGCTGGCCTGTGAAGCTGACAACCACGGCAGGCCTACAAGCTAGGTGACCAGGTGCTAGTATTGTGTCAATCTCACCTGAGTTTTCTTGCCTGGAAAATGGGCTAGTGTAGCCCACCCCATAAGATTGTAATAAAGATTCAATATGGTAGTGTAGGTAAAGTACCTAGCTTGATACCTGGCTCATGTTAGAATACTCACAAAGGACAAGCATTGGAGGTCATTGTGGACTAGATCAAATCACAAAGAATGAACAGCTTGCTCTGAAAGCTACTGCCACACCATGGCGCATAAGAGAACCAGTAAGCATATGGTCTTTTAAATGCCCCCCCCCCCCCCCCCCCTTTTTTTTTTTTCAAAAGGGGAGAGTGCACCGAGACCTTACGGAATCGGATCAGAGAACTAGAAGCAGAAGGCAAGAAGCTAACAATGGACATGAAGGTGAAAGAAGACCAGATTAGAGAACTAGAACTGAAAGTTCAGGTAATGTGGTGATGGGAGGTGGGCGAAAGACTTCCCTCTCATTTGAACTCCATTTTTATATGTGTCTTTTGGTACAGGACAAATGCCTTCACACCTGAAAATCTCTGTGGAAAAAGATTTAAAGCTCTAATCTTGTCCAGCTCATTTCAAGTCTTCTTTGATATACCTAGATTCTAATTCCAGCCAGAAATGTTGATGCTGCCTTGCCAGGTTTGATACCAGGACCTGCCTTACTATGGATTCCTCCTACATTTGCATGTTAGGTAGGCCAGGTTTAGTGGCCTTCAGAATTTGTACACCTCTTTTTAGCCATCACTTTTATTCAGTCCATGGCCAGGGGTTTGTGGTTCTAAGCAGTGCTTGATGGGGAAAGAGGCTGGTGCTGTGGATGTCGTTAGTCTTTGGGCTAGTTTACCTTAGCCAAGTACATGACATTGGCTCTTCAAAGGGACACTTAAAACCAATGTCATATAAGGTTACTGTAATTTGAATCACAGGGGACTCATTTAATTAAAGGAGCCTTGTTGGCACAGTGGTTAAGCACCCGACTGCTAACCAAATTGTGAGCATTTCAAACCTACCAGTCTCTCAGCAGGAAAAATATGTGGCAGTCTGTTTCTGTAAAGACTTTCAGCCTTGAAAACCCTACAGGGCAGTTCTTCTCTGGCCTCTGGGGCACTATACTTTGGAATCAACTTGATGGTGGGACTGATGAAAAATTACTGGTAGGAAACAAAGTCTGAGGCATGAGGTAAAGATAGGAAAGCGAGGCTTCGTCAGTAAAAAGGCTTTGGAATAGCTAGGTAACTGAAAAGAAGAAACTAAAGTTAGAAGCTCATTCATATCACACACACAAAGAAATGTTCAGATGAAGAGTTGAATGCAGGAAAGACAAAACAAAAACTTTAAAAAGGTGAAAATATAGTAGAAGTTATTTGATATCAACAGAGAAGACTTTCTAGATACCTTCTGGATATCTAGGAAAAATCACAAAGGGAAAAAAGCAAAATGAATTAAGAGAGTATACAGATGCTGTAATAAATACAATAAATAAGGAATTAATATTCTTGATACATAAATAGCTTATAAAATAGCATGCTAAAAAAGTTTAAATAGGCGAAGGATGTGTGAACAGGTAATTCACAGAAAAAATACAAGTGACTGATAAGAACATAAGAATATATCCTCAACAATCATCAAAGACATGCATATTAGAATTAAGTATCATTTTTCTCCTTTGAAATTAGCAAAAATGATGATATTAACGCTGGTAAGCAATAAAATAGCCCTTATACATTGCTGGTAGAAGTATATAACCTTATGGAAAAGGTTACGAACTTTTAAAAAGATTTCTGATACTTAACTGACAAGCTGATTTCAAAACAAAACAAAAATGTCCCTTTTAGGAGTACAGCCTACAGTAACTATCTTAAAGTCTGATAAATGATTTATATACAAAGATCAAGATGTTCTTCATAGTAATATATAAATGCAAAATGCAAAATTGTCTTAACAGTAGGAGACTTTTTAGTAAATTGTGGTATGCACACACAAGCCATGGTGTTTTCAGTATCCTCATATGCATGTGAAAGTCAGACAGTGAATAAGGAAGCCCATAGAAGAATTGCTGCATTTGAGTTATGGACTTGAAGAAGTGTATTAAAAGTACTGTGGCATTTGAGTTATGGAGTTGAAGAAGTGTATTAAAAGTACTGTGGACTGTCAGAAGAACAAACAGATCTGTGTTGGAAGAAGTACAGTCAGAATGTTCCTTAGAAGCCAGGATGGCTACACTTGGTCTCTCAGACTTTGGACATATTATCAAGAGGGACTAGTTCCTGGAGAAGGACATCATGCTTGGTAAAGTGGAGAGTCAACAAAAAAGAGGGAGACTCTCCCCCCCCCCACCCACCCCCGATTGAAATGGATTGGCACAGTGGCAGCAGCATGGGTTTGAGTGTGAACGATTGTGAGGATGGCACAGGACTGAGCAGTGTTGCGTTTTGTTGTGCACAGGGTCGCTCTGAGTCAGAACCAACTCTATGGCACCTAACAACAACACACATACACATGGCAATATTATGCATCCATTAAAAATTTGAAAAACAGTTGAGATGACGTAAGTTTTTAACAAATGGTATACAAAATTGTACATATGGTGTGATTTCAGTTATGCTAAAAGACACATGCATAGTAAAAAGTTTAAAAATACATTCTATTTTTCACAGTCTTCTTTGGGTTTTAGGATTATGGATGATTTTCTTTCTGTGAACTTTCTGTGTCTGTATTTCTAAATTCTCTATAACATGTAGATTTCTCTTTTGAATTTTGTTTTCAAATATGTGTGTACATATTTATTGGCTACTAGTTGTTTTAAGGGTGCTTATTCTGTATTATGCTCAGTCAAAATAAAGAACATTGTTGTCATTTTTAGTATAGGTTGAGAGTAGAGCTTTGATAATTTGACTGCAACATTACAGAAAAATTTATATATAGATGGCCTGCAAGGAAGAGTTCTCATGGTTCTGAAGTCACCTTGCAATAAAGTGTTTTATTCAGGGCAGTCCACTGATGTGTAGACACATGCCCAATGCAGAGTCAGATAATTTTCTGCTAAAATGTGGTTGTATGTGACTACTGCTGTACAGTCTGTATTTGCTCTGAGTGGTAAAGTCTCAATCCACAAAATGCCAAGTCAGTAATGTTAAGTGCCATGGAGATGGTTTCAACTCATAGCAACTCTGTGTAGTGTAGGGTTTCCAAGGAGCAGCTGGTGGGTTTGAACCGCTGGCCTTGTGGTTAGCAGTCCAGTGCTGATCCTACAGTGCCGCACCAGGAGTCCAAGTCAATAATAGCAGGATTTGATCTGTGATCTCAGATGAATTTGTTGACAGCGATGTGAAAACTGTCTGGTCACATTGCTGTTTTGATGCTATTGCTAGGAGCTCCGAAAGTATAAGGAAAATGAGAAGGACACTGAGGTGTTAATGTCCGCCCTCTCAGCCATGCAAGATAAAACACAGCACCTGGAGAACAGCCTAAGCGCAGAGACCAGAATCAAACTGGATCTGTTCTCCGCACTCGGGGACGCAAAGCGGCAGCTCGAGATTGCCCAAGGTAAGAGAAGAGCAGACCCAGGTGAGAAGGTATGAGTATGAATGGATGGACATGCAGAGAGCAAACCTCCCCTAGAGCACTGAGCCAAAGGGCATTTCCACTCTTTCTTCATGTAGTTTGGTAAGTGCCTGACACTGAAATCTAGTAATCATTACATTCATTCCTTCTGTACATGTATTTTGAGAGGAGAACACGTCAAGAACCGGGCCTATAGAGAGCAGTGCGAGTTTCTGTGCTCATGAGCTGACAGTGTTGAAGAACTAGAGAAGTGTGTCATCACAAGGTGCTGTCATATCAGTATTACAGGGACTGTGAGACCAGCTTGTAGAGAGCGATAGAGACCCATCTAGGGAGTTAGTTAGAGAGGACTGTTTCCCAGGGAAGCTGATGTCTGAGCTGGCTCTTGAGTGACGAAGAGTTAGCCCAACAAAGGAGCAGCCTGATGTGGGGATTTAGGGATTAGAGAGGCTATCTAAACAGAAGAAGCAGTCTGGGCAATGGGAAGGAAGGCTCTGCAGGGCCTGGTGTGTTCAGAACCGCAGCTAGCTCTGCTTGGCTGGAAGGAAGGGAGAATGAGAGTGGTGGGAGAAGAGGCTGGAGAGCTGGCCATTCACTCAGCAGGTCTCTGCTAGCTCTGTGAGAACCCCTGGAGGTGGGGACAGTCCTAGTGGGCACAGACAGTGGACAAGAAAATATGTAATAGACCAGATGGTGATAGGCACAGTGAGGAAAATGAAGAGTGATGGGGTACAGTTGTGTGTAGGGCGGCTCCTTTGACAGGGTAGGGCCCTTGAGGAGACAGCACTGGAGCAGAGAGACCCAAAAGAAGAGGGTGAGGGAGCCACATGAGTATCTAGGGAACAGCCCACCCGGTGGCGGAAGCAGCAAGCCTATGGGCTGTAGCCTGCATCTGCAGGGCAAGAGCCACAGGAGTCTGAAGTCACAGGGTCAGACCCCCTAGGGTTTTGGAGCCCATGGAAAGAACTTTGAACTTGACTCTGAGTGACAACATGAGGAGATTTGGCAAGATTCTGAAGAGACACATGACATGACCTGATGAAAAGAAATTTGGAATTTGTCCCAGAAATGATTAGTCTCACTGATTGGTCTCCGATTGATTACTGAAAAAAATTCTTATAGTTGATTAGGAGATTGGCCTCCGATTGATTACTGAAAAAAATTCTTACAGTTGATTAGGAGGAAGGAAAAGAATGTATCAGTGCAAAACGGTGGAGCATTCACACTGACTCGCGGCAAAGCATTGTGTTAGGAGCTAAGGGGACAGAGGTGAGTAGTACATAGTCTAGTGGGGACTCCTAGGGGAGCCCCCTTTACACTTACAGAATTATTGAGAACCCTAGAGAGGTTTTATGTATTTATTTATTTCTAATGTTTTATTGTGAATTATATGATAGTTTACATGGGAGAACTTTAGTTTTACATTCATTCCATCATACATCATCTCATTGCCATGGTTCCAATTACCTCCATGCATCATCAACCACCCAAAGGGTATATCCCAGAAACCCGCCCCCTACATTTCCCTCTCCTGTCCCCAGTTTTCAGCCCACAGTCCCTTTCCCTCTCTGGGTCCAAAGTCCCCAGTCGCTTCATTACTCCACGTCATCATCTCTGTCTCCATCTCAGGCATCTCTGTTTCTCTGGGTAGAGTCCCACTTCCTAGAGAGGTTTTTAAAATTATTCTTGTCTATCAACAATATTAATGTTTATCAAGATTTTCCTGTTAGAAATTAAATTTTAAAATACTGGGCATTGTTGTACTTTAAGCGAATCTCTTTAATGTCTGGCTTACTAGAAGACAGTTCACTTCTGATCTCTGTTTCTATATTCAATTCATTATAATATCACATGTCATGTAGTTTCTGGGAAACTCCACTTACCCTCATGAAAGAGTGAGAGTAAAGAGGCAGGTAATGTCTCAGTGTTGTTAGGAAAATAGTTTTAACATTGTGGGGACCCCCATCTACACTTTAACATTGTGGGGACCCCCATCTACACTTTAACATTGTGGGGAACCCCCATCTACACTTTGAGAATTGCCAAGGCAAGCAGAAGGGCCTGCTTGAAAGGCCAGAGGAGTGACTGGGGATGGCTTCACGAAGAAAGGGGCAGTGAATGGGCTTTCAGGATGGATTCTGAAAGCAGGGAAGAGCATTGTTACCTGACGGGAGAGTATACTAACACAGGAAGTCCTAGGGATGTCCAGGTAAGCAGTAGCCTCAGCTGGAAAGTGTGAAGCTGCAGAAGAGGATGGTAGATTAGGAGGACCATGAATGATTCCACAAAGATGATGTAGTCCCAAGATTTCCACATATTCTGGCCATTATTTTGGAAATCTTCCAGTAGCAATAAGAACAGCAGGGTGAAAGATGGATTTGCAAGGTGAGAGTGAGCAGAGGTAGGAAGGCCAGTTTGGAAGTTCTCACTCTCTTTTATCTAAGAGGTGGTGAGTATGAGAAGGGTGATCCAGACAGGTGAGTAAAGGAGAATAGAGATGTCTGAGATATCTCTGAAGATAAAGTCACTGGGACCAGTAGGAAGAGCAGAACAGTTTCAGAGGAGAGAAGAGAAAATGTACTTGGTTTTGGATGTTTCAATTTGGAGGTACTTCCCAGCGACCCAGGTGAGACATGTTCTTCAGGCAGCAGAAAGGATCCTAAACCCCAGAGAGAGGTCAGAACCCCTAGGTTGGGATGTAGAAGTTGTGAGACCTTAGTGAAGCTGTAGGATTGGCTGGGGTGGCCCAAGTGATGCAGCAAGAAGAGAACGCGGCTGAGAATGGAGCCACTTTGATGGGTGAACCTGTGGACTCAGGGAGAGGCCTTTAAAAGCTTCCTGAGTATCCTGCATTCAAGATAAAACTTCTGATGTCACAGTGGCTGTGTTGCCTATGTAGCTCAGCTCCCTGACAATTGCCCCTCTCTCCCCTCAACTTCGAACGCACCTAGGTTTACAAACCTGAAAGAGATCCCCACCCTGGACTCTGAGTAGCACCTGGCCTCAGAGTAGCCAGTGGTGGCTTGGCTTCCCAGCACAGATTGTCAGCCCACCCAAGCCAAAAACCAAGCCTACTATTGCCTTTGAATCGATTCTGATACTTAGTCACCCTTTATAGGGCTTCCGGAACTGTAAATCTTCAGCCACAGACAGCTTCATGTTTCTCCCGTGGTACAACTGGTGGGTTTTTAACCATGGATGTTGCTGTCAGCCCAGGAAATCTAATCAAGTGACTGAAAAGCAAAGAGACTGCCCTTTCCGAAACTCTGAGACTGTTTCCATGTTGCTGATGAAAATTAATCCAACTTAAAATACGCATGGAAAAAGATACAGTAGCTCAAACATCAGATGCCATTAGGTATTTTATTCATCTGAGGCGTATTTTGTTAAAAGAGAAAGAGAATATTTGATGCTTGCTTAAAGCTGAGAGGACTTGAAGGGAGTGATTTGGAGGGAGGGAGCAGCCACTTCTCTGCTCTTTGCTGCTGCCTACCTCATTGCCTCCTCCACTAGCAGTCTCAGAAGATTCTAATAAGAATCTGAACTTGGTCACTTAAATCAAACCCCTGGTTATTTTTCTCTATCATCCGATTCAGCCTGCTTCCAAAATGACTTTCATCTCTACTATATATCCTTTAAAAAAATGCCACCAAACTCGCATACGTTGCAAGTACGTTACTGTCTTTGTAGGACCCATGAGCAATCTCAAAATGAGGATAGCTCAAAATGCAACCTTTTTTTTTTTTAAAAGCATTTAAATTTTTGGAAGGCTACTCCCTAAGTGTTTCTTTCCCTGAGTAGACCAGGGAGCTCCATAGCATGATGGAAATTGCATTTGTTTTGGAACAACATGGCTCTGGATTCAAATCCTGCCTCCACCTCTCAACCGAATGACTTTGGGCAAGGTATATTAACTTGCAGAACCTCATTTTTCTCTTTAGTATAGAGATAATAACATTGACCTCATTCATTGAACAAATATTTGTTACATTGAGCAGAGTACCAGGCTGAGCACCAGGGATACAGCAATTAGAAAACAGTAGCCAGAGATTATTCCCCGGACACAGACCATCACCCAGCTGAGCACATCAGAGATGGAAGAGCGCTGGAAGTGCAGGCTCCGGAGTCACACTTCCACAGAATATGAGGCAGGAAGGAAAGGTCAGGGTGTGCTGGAAGTCTAGAAAGAGGACAGAATCTAGGAGGGGAGGACAGCAGAAGCTTTGCTGAGCAAGTAGGAAGCAGAAACCTCAAGAGAACAGGCAACTGTGGGAGAAGCACTGGCAGGCAGGCTAGAGCTGTGTTTGGTCAAGAAACCCGCATGGAGCAAGGGAGGAGCTGCTGGAAGCGGAACTGAGCAGAATAGGGCAATAGTAAAGTGTCCTGCCGAGTGCGGACTGGGTGGCCCACAGTGCCCTCCATGAGGGAGAGGGCACGTAGTCATGGAGAGTCCGAGGGCAGTAGTCACATAGTTCCTTGCTTCCCACCAGAGGCCTTCCTTGTCCGGTGTCCTGGAACTGACACTTGGGGCAAGTCCATCCTCCCAGTTCAGGAGATGAGCCACAAGTCAAGGTCAGCACCCCTGCAAGGCTGTCACAGGGGGCCCCATAGGAACAGAATCTCTGTTACCTCTAAACAGGGGGCTCGGACAGACTACAGAGCACAGGCCAAATCCTGCCTGCCATCTGTTCTTGGTATCATCTGGGACCTAAGAACATAAGAGTGGTGTTTACATACTCCCATAGTTGGAAATGACAAAACTATACAGCAAAGATAGCATGTGATCTGCAAAGCCTGAAATACTGAATCTCTGGCCCCCACAGGAAAAGTTTCCCAGTGCTCACAAAGCACTGGGCTGGACCCTCCCACTGATGCAAGTCCCCTCAGGGACTGTCCCAGGAGGGCATGGTGTTGGGTGAACTCTCCCTCCTCACTGACGATGGGTTTTGATCTTCCAGGACAGATCCTTCAGAAAGACCAGGAAATCAAGGACCTGAAACAGAAGATAGCCGAAGTCATGGCCGTAATGCCTAGCATAACGTACAGTGCTACCACCAGCCCCCTGAGCCCCGTCTCCCCCCATTACTCTTCCAAATTTGTGGAGACCAGCCCCTCTGGACTGGATCCCAATGCCTCTGTTTACCAGCCCCTGAAGAAATGAAGGCCAGCTGTGTGCTTTGCCCAACCATTTGGTTACCAGAAGGCATCGCAAAGGAGTGTCTCTTGCAGTCAAGATAAAAAAGTTTATATTGTATTTTGTGGGACTGTATATGTTGTCATTTTTAAAATGGGGGGGAAGATACCATCCAAATCTGATTAGAACTGCCCATCCATTTTTCTTGTAAATTTTTAGAAGACCTCACAGAACTTTGCAGTTTATTTTTCTCGGCCAGCACATTAAAACCATACTTGGATTTCAAGTAGCCAATTTTGCCTTTTATGTATTCTTACATGGTTTTCTCTTGAAAAAGAAGGGGGGTGGGGGAAGTCAGGGTTTTTGCTTCTCAGCCCTTTTTCTTTTGTTTTATTCTTAAATAAGCAAGCAAAGCTGGCTCTTTGGCTTCATCTGGGATAATGAAAACTTTTGTTTTTTGGAGTGAAAGAGTTAAATAATCGAACACAGTTTTGATTATTTAACTTAATTAAGGAAGATGATTATTGCTATTACAGGAAACAAAATTGACCAGACACATTCAAGGAACATCATTTAAGCTGCGTGGAGAGACTTAGGTGGTGAGACGAGCTGTGATCATGTGATGGGGTTGTGTTTGCAATATTTATATTCCCAATGGTGTGCTTAGTCCTAGAAACTTGCTAGCAGCAGTCTTGTTCACAGTGCCTTGAGAAAAGACATTTCAAGAGGAAACTTGATCATTTTAAGCTATTTTCCCCCTCTACCACCATTCTATCTTCTGTCTATATCAAGCTCGCTGTGGATCCTGCCGTGAAATGGGTGGGTCACTGGGCTGTTACCATCAAGGTGACATCATCGCACCCCAGGTTCTGTAATCACCTTCAATGAAGCACCTAAGTTGGGGGCTCCAGGCAGCGTCTGCATAGGTGAGCCAGTAATGATGGCTAATAAAAGCCACGCCTCTAGGTTTGGTTTTTAATTTTTAATTTCATTTTATTAAATGTGTTTTCCACGTTTCATCATCTTGTATTTGACAACCAAAAGGAAGCTGACTATTTCTCAGCTCTTGTGCCAAGGAGGATTTCTTTCTTTCTTTTTAAAGTTTTAAAATCAAAACTCTACACACAAGATTTCGGTTTTAAATGTATACTATACATTGATAGAAAAGTGTTTAAACTGGCAACTTTTGGAAGTATTTAAGAATCAGGTTAGGAGTGGAGGGAGGGCCTGGGAGAGGGAAGGGCAAATCAAAATTATATTTGGAAATTTAACAGAATTAAGAAAAATGGGTTTTGCTTCCTTGTCAAGGATTCTGAAAGAACGGAGTTCTTCTCAGTTTTCCTGCTAATCGGGATATACATACAGCTCATCTGAAGCAAGTGAAGTAGGACAAGCAAGTCAGTAAAACAGAAGCATTAAAGGCACCCTCATTTTAATCACGATCCTAGCTTTAGTCAGGCATGCATGTTGCTACCATTTTGCATTGTTGAATCATCTTGTGTAATTGTCACCATGCAAGTGTTACTCACAACTGTCATCGGTTTTTTTTCATCTTTGTGCAAAAGCTTGGAAAATTGTCACTGACTGTGTTGAGGCTTCCCCCATTTTGTTGCCTTTTGGGACATTATTTTCGTTAAAACTTGATCTTGGCTGCATTCTTTTTTTTTTTTCCTCTTGTGGGGTTCAAAAGAATAAACATTTTCTTGCAGATAAAACTAGTTTTCTGCCTTTTTAACTTTTAGATAGATTGTTCCGAGTGGGGCTTAGGTGTGCACTCTCTTATTCTCTCGTCATCTCAGCACCCCTGACTTGGGGGCACCCCAACACAGCTTCATCTGCTTGACAGCAGACACGGGACTCCAGAGAAATCCATCTTCAAGCTGGTTTTGTTTCTGTTCTTCAGATGCATTCCTCTCAATAGTTCTCTTTCATCTGGTTGGAACCAAGGCTGATGTACTTTCTTGTACAACCCTTTCTGCTACAGATCCTGAGCTGAACTCCAAAGTTACGACTTTTCTTTTCTACCCTTGGTTTTAGAGGCTTCTGTTTTCATCTTCTGAGAAACTAGTTGCCTCTCTTGGCCCATGTTTTCCATCTTGGCCATTGTTACAATTGGTCTTGGCACCAGTTTTGGAAAATTCTGCTTTTGGCACCCCACCCTCTGCCCCTATTGCTGGTCAGCTTTTCTGAGTCTTGGCCATTAAATTTCTTGTAGGCACACCACACTTGATACCGTGAGCAGAACTCCCCAGGGGAAACGCCTTGGCTTTCGCTTTTGCCTTCCCTGAAAAGAGTGTGTCTGTCTATAGCATTCTTTATTTTTTATAGCATTCTTAATGGCACGTTCTTTTCTGCCAGTGAAATCTCCAGTTGTCGTCTTTGTTGTTTTAGGCCCATCATAAAGTGGCTCCACATCTTAGTACATTCTAATTTATCACATGCCATAAAGCAGTGTTTGCTGTTTTTGATAGTTAAATATTTACAGGTTGTGCAGGCTGAGTGTGTTGACTGGCTGAATACCCTTTCTGTATTGACATCTTCTGATTTTACCTAAGGAAGTAGCTGTGGTGAGTCCATTCCTCCTGGGATCATCTTTGCGAGACAGTCTCCAGACAAGAAGGGATGGACCTTTCTCCGCCCATCCCATTTCTCTTAGCTTACCCAGCTATATTCATACCCACAAGAGAAGCCCACTGGAGAGGGCTGAACGCTCCCCACAGCTGCCTCAGAGCGCTTTTGGCAGAACTCCCACAGCAGAGGGAGCTAAGGAAGTCGACCAGAAACTCTCCAAGGCCAGTTCAGTGAAGTCAGACTAGTAAACTATTGGCAGGTGGGCTGCAGTAGCTAGCCCCGTGTAGAGGGCCTCTGAGACCTGGAAATGCATCATTTTATGTGACTTTCCGTGGAGTTCACTGCTGAGCCGGCTTCTTTATGGGCCCAGAGCACTTGCCAAGGGCCTCCCCCTTCTCTGATCGCCTCCCTCGTCTGCTCTAGGCCATGCAAAGCAGAGGCCAGCCCACCCCACGAGGTAAATGGGAGTCTGGTCCTAGTTTTGCCACCACTCTGTGCCTCTGACCTCCTGTAACCTCTCCTGGGGCTCAGTGTTCTTACCTTTAAAAAGAAGGATGGATTCTTGGTGACCTGCCTGCTTGAAGGAGTGGCTAGGAAGACAGCATGCCTTGATGCAAAGAGGAGGGCCCCAACCAGAGGAATTCCTGTTCTTGGAGCTAGCTCCAGCTGACGGCATGCCTCCTACTCAGAACTGTGGCCCACAGCTGTGGACTGGTAGCAGTATCCACCAGTTGTTGCTGCTAGTCAGCAGCCACCCAGTCAGCCCTTGACTCATGGGAACCCTTGTCCTATGGCATCCTCATGAGTGGCTGTTGGGAACCAGAGAGTTTATTGTGACTGACTTTTGGAAGCAGATTTCCAGGCCTTTCTTCCTAGTTTGTCCTATTGTAGAATTGAAACTTGTTCAACATCATAGCAACAAAGCACCTGTCTTAGGCAGGGATCTCTAGAGGAACAAAAGCAGTGACATGTACATCTATCAGGGTAGATAAAAGAATATTACCACTAGGGCTCCTGTTCAGACATGCATGGGTTTATTCCATACAAAACATGTTTAAACATATGTCTGTCATCAGTGAATGGCTGCAGACACTTGTCTTACTCTTGTTAGAGTGCTTCCAGAAAAAGAGTCCAGTCAAAACAGTGGCTTCTCAGGGGATCTGCTGCTGGCCCAGTTAAATTCAAGGCAGGTCCATTTTTTGCGATTCCAAAGCAGTAATTTGATAAATTTTCTCAAAGGATATAGGAAGATCATGGGGATTTACAAAGACGTTTTAAGAACATTGAAAACTGAATTGGTGGAAAAAGGCCAGAAAAGTTGAGCTGAGTAGTTTTTCCCCCCATCAAGACAAAGCACCTGCACATTCTTTGAGGGTAGCAAGGGCTGTCCTGTGAGAATTTGATTAGGAAACCTTACTCCATTCACCCACAGTCCTGATTGCACCCCTTCAAACTTCTATTTGCTCCCCAAATTCACAGAACACGATATGAGTCCCACAAAGATACCAAAACTGCCACTTGGACATGATGTGAATAGAAGAGGGCAGAGTTTTTGATGGAAGGGTTATAGAAACAGCCCTTTCAGAAATGTACGTCCCTAAATGGAGGCTATATTGAGAAACAATAGCTTCACATTTTGACATTTTTGTTTAACAGAAGTTTCTAAAATTGAATAGAAATACATATTATTAAACGAGTGAAGGTTTACAGACAAGATCATCAGCTTTACACTCAATAAATCACATGTTTTGTTTCATCTCCATGACTACTACAATCCCCTCCATGGACTTCAGTTACCCCACTTCCTCCCTGTGGTACCTATTTCCATCCCACCCACCTGTCCATTCCTTCTCCACTGTGTCCTTAGGAAAATGTTGCCCTTTTGATTTTGAATGACCATTCCATGGTGAGTATATACCTTACTAGTGTTGTTCTCCCTATATACCTATCTACTACTTGGCTGGAAACGGGGTCACCAGGATGAGTTACTTTCCAGACCTGATGGTGGTCAAGGGCCATAGCCTCAGGTTTCTCCAGTCTCTAACCAGTAAGCCTGGTTTTTGAGTTTTATTCCACTTCCTTCCCCCTCCCCCCCCCCATTCTACTCAGAACCTTCTGATAGCCCTTTTAGAGTAATTAGTGTAGCTGGGAACCAACTAGCTCATCTAGTCTTAGAGTTCTGGAGACTGATGTTCATGTTCTGTTGGTCCATTGGCCTAATAGAGCCCAAGTATCTTCAAGTCTCATCGCTCATCTTCTGCACATGGAGAGAGCACTTCTGTAGAGTACTTTTTGATTTACCCTTTGTGTGTGTGTGTGTGTGTGTGTGTGTGTTTGCAGAGATTTGTTTCAAGGAGATAACTCATGCAGTTGTGGAGACTGGTATGCCCCAAATCTCTGGGTCACGTGTCAAGCTAGAGGCTCTTTCTGAATCATGTGGTTACAGGGGTTGACAAATCCAAAACTGTCAGGCTTCTGGCTCATGTCCTAAGAACCAGAGATTGGAGGATGTTGAGCTGGATGCAGGACCAAGAGAAGGAAAGCTTTACCATATATATTGGTTGCCGGCCACACCCTCGAGGAAACTTACCTTGCAACTGATTGGCTGCTCATAGTAGATCACAGAATGGAATATCTGCCAAACCACTGAGAATCTTGGTCTGTTAAAGTTGACACATAATCTTACCAAACAGACAAATGGTGACTGTTCCTAACCTGAGTGTCCCTCTTAGAGGATGGCTGGAAAACAAAGACTTCCTCAGACCCACGGAATCTGGATCTACAGTTGAAAAAGATCTCAAAGATGCATTGGCACGTTGTTTTAGAAGCCCTTTCCTGAGCCAGCTCTCCTAAAATGAAAATGTGAGTGAAGACTGTTGGTCTCTCTCTTGTAGTCTAGAAAAAGCCCCCCACAAGACTTTGAAAATAGAATTCAGAGTTTAATTGAGAGACAAGCTGGAAATGAAGACCTCTAAGGAGCCCTGCTGTGGCACTGTAGGATAAGCACTGGATCACAGGGTTGGCTTGAACTGCAAGGTCAGTGGTTCAAACTCACCAGTTGTTCCTTGGAAACCCTATACAAGGTCACCAAGAGTTGGAACTGACTCAACAGCACTTAACAACAACAAACCTTAGTCCTAGGTGGTGCAAACTCCTAACTGAAAAGTTGGCGGTTCAGACATACACAGAGATGCCTTGAAAGATGCTGGCCATGTGTGTCCAGAAGACATTCCTTTGGAGTATACTTCTCTGCTACACACTCACGGGTCTGCAGTGAGTTACAGTCGACTCTGCAGCAACTTAACTACAACAAGCCTTGTATATTTTATTTTATTTCTACCTCCATTAAGATGTAAACTCCATGAAGACAGGAATTTTTCTTTATCATTCAATTATGGTCAAGATGAAAATTCCCCACCTAGACTCAAGATGAAACAATACATCTTAGAGTCTTGGAGAAATCAGACTTCTAAATGGACAGACACTCCGCAGGTTCTATCAGTTTACTGTTGTAACGCCAGAACCTAGAACAATGATTGACACATGGTGGTGTGGTGGTAAGTGTTGTCGAGTCAGTGCTGACTCATCACAACCCTGTACAGGGTGTGGTTGGTGAGCTTAAACTGCCGACATTGCAGTTCAGACCGACCTGCGGTCCAGTGCTTAGCCTACAGTGCCACACAGCAGGTACTCAATATTGAGTAAACAGGGTTAAGGAGTACATACAATGTGTAATCTGAAATCTGGAATGGAAAAAGAGCACTGCTGTAATAGTACTATTAGAATGGTAGGACAAACAACCTTCTCTAGAAGGGGGAGGGACACATGTGACCTGAAATATTCACCATGACATCTCCCATCTGCCTGTCTCTGGTTTCTGCTGAAATGTGGTTTTCTTTCGGGCTTCGCACCAGTTCAGTCATGGCCAACACAGTGAAATAGGAACATACTTGAATTTGTAAAAAGTGGAAATACCCAAACAGGAACAATTATGAATCAAAGCCCTGGAATGGGAGACTCAGAAGAGGTGTGGTGAGTCCTTTCAGGATCCTGATGCAGAAGAGTGGATTAGTGCCAGGATTGTGGAGAGTGACACACAGTGTCACATTAGTCACCAACTTTGAGCTGGACACTGTTGTTTCCAGCTGTGCTGTTCAAGAGATCTGGTGGCTGTGCAAAGCCCACGCTGCCCTTGCTTTCTAGGAGAGAGATGAAGTTTTTAGCAAGGCATCAACCCACAATTTTTTCCATTCCAGTTATTTCAGTACACCCACATTTTACAAATTTGGGTCTGTTCCGGTTTTGTTTTGTCAGCTATGCCTGAACTGTAAAGAACCTTTTCAAAGCCCTGTTTTGCCCGATTTTCTCGATGAACTCCTGCTTGATTTAACCAGGTGCAAAGATTTCCAAACAGCTGGATGCACTGAGAACTATCACTTCTTTGTCTGGGAAACTTCACGGCAGGGAACCTGTGGGGTGCCTATCCATTCAGAAATCTGATTTCTCCAAGACTCCAAGATGCGTTGTTGTATCTTGAGTCTATGTGGGGAGTTTTCATCTTGAGCGTAATTGAATGATAAAGTTTTCCCTCCAGGTAGGGCTCTGGTTAAATTCAGGGGCCATATTCCCGTTCTTTCCTCCCTCCTGACTTTTTGAGTTTTTCTGCTTTATTCTGATCTCAGTTTTTGCTGTTAGTTCTTCTGTCGTATGCCAGAGTTTCAAGTCTTACATCCCCCTCGGTGGAGGCTTTCTAGGATTGTGGAGTCCCTCTGCCATTGACCACACTGCCAGAGACCACACTGGTCTCTTCCCCAAGAATCCCCTTTGCACAACACGCTCTGGTCTTTTAAAGGCCGTTGGAGAAGCCTGGATCCGTTTGCCCTGGGAGATGTCTGTTCTGCCTCTGTATCCTAGCTCTGCAGCCTCAGGATGCCACAGGCGTCAGAACAAGGGAGGACTTAGTGTAGGCAGCGGCCTTTCTGTGGTGTAGTTGGTGAAGCTGCCCAGGCATCATCAGTTCCTGGCCACTCCGTCCCTTATTGCTCAGCAACTGGGTTTTGTTGTTGAATATTTTATGATGCTTTAGTTGAAAATTCACACAGCAAATTCGTTTTCCAATCAGTAAGTCATACAGCTTGTTCTGTGAAGTTGGTTACGATCCCCTTCCCATTTCCTCCCTGGGTTCCCTCTTTCCACTCTTGTGGTTTCCATGGCCCTCCCTGCCTTCTCATCTTTGGTTTTGCCCTTTGGTCCTTGTAGCTGGTTGTTCTAAGGAGCACATTCTTCACGGGTATTACTGTTTCTTTTGTAGACCTGTCTGATTATTCGTTGGAAAGTAGTCTCCGGGACTGTCTTCAGTTTCAATTAGAAGGTGTTTTAGGGCAACAGTCCTGGGGGTTCCTCCAGTCTCATATTTATTTTAATGAGAATTTTTTCTACCTTTTTTACCCATTTTCACTGGACTGCAAACCACAAGGTCGGCAGTTCAAACCCATCAGCTGCTCCTTTGTTTGTTGTTAAGTGCTGTTGAGTCAGTTCCAACCCATAACGACCCTGTTCAGGGTTTTCAAGGAGCAGTTGGTGAGCTTGAACTGCCAACATGCAGTTCAAATGACTACAATCTGGTGCATTAGCCCACAGCGCCACACCAGGACTCCAGCTGTTCCTAGGAAACCCTATATAACCAACTCAACGGCACTTAACAACAACAACAATCGGGGCAGGGCCTAAAATGTGCATTTCTAACAATTCCCAAGTGAGACTGGTACTGCTAGTTCTGGGACTCCACTTTGAGAACCACTGACTTGAGAAAGGGCTGACCCCAAGACCCAGCCCTTGCCTGAGGCCATCCCTTCTAGCTGCCACCAGAGGGCACATTTGGCCTTTGTGAGAATTTAGTCGGCCAGCCCCACAGGACACCAGAGGTTCTTACTCTAAAGACTTGCATGTAATTATAATGCTTGTTAGCATGCATTAGGAAGAAGAAACGTAGATCTAAAAATTAAAATGGGTTCTCCAAATCTGACTTTGGCAGTGTCCCAGCTCTGGAGAAATAGAGCTATGTGTCCCCACTGGACAAGACTTGGGGCCCCTCGTCTGACACAGTGAAGTGGGACTTCCCTTCAGAATGACCTAGGATCTTTTCATTAGTCAGAACGCATGGGTCAGTTAAGATGCCATTGAATGGACTTCAGCTCAGAGTGACCCCATGTGATGGAGCGGAGCTGCCCTAGAGGGTTCCGTAAGTTGTGATCTTTATGAGAATAGACCCACGGGCGTTTCTCCCTGGGAGCCACCGATTTCAAGCGACCATCCTTTTAGTTAGACTGAGGATTAGCCATTACACCATCATTCAGATTAGAAGTGATTTTCATTTTCTTTTTATACTTTATTATATAAAAATTTCCTACCCTGAATGTAATAATTTATAATAAAAAACAGTAATTATAAAATTATTATATTTTCTAATTAAGATTTTTTTTAAATGTAATTAAAGGGCAAAACAACAACTGCCAAAAAGGTAAAATGCCCCGGGCTTGGGAGGAGCAGCTGGGGGTACAGAGAACAATCCTCAGTGGCACTTGTCCCTGGGGTTCCTTGCTTACTGGCTATGTGGCCTTGGGCACTCTGCTCAGGAAGGTAGGCGGGGACCTCGGAGCAGACAGCTCAGGGTGGCACTTGGCCTGTTGTTGTCTTCTCATATGTCACACCGATGCTTGGGATCTGATGTATTTGGGTTTGGTCAGTCCCAGCCCAGGAACAGTACAAAGACACACTCGTGACTACTGTTCTCACATGCCCAGAGGCTTCCTGAAGGTCAAGTGGGTGGGAGCAGGCCAAGAATATGAACATTTAGAGGCTTTCTGGTCCAGACGCTCCTGTTGAGTGGCCTACAGACATATTTTGGGTATCCTGAATACAATTTAATATATTTGAGCTAACATTTAAAAATTGAGATATTTTAGGTGGAAATAATCCAGATTCTTCCTGTGTTCTCTTGAAAATTGATCCTATTTCAGGGTTGGCATCCCGCTCCATGCCTGCCCAGGGAGCAGCTTCTACTCCACAGTCAGGAAGGGGCGTGTCAGGAAGAGGGCAGTGGGCCTCAACCCTGGCTGCTCATTAGGAAACTTGGGCATTTTACTTTTAAAAAATTCTCAGCAGTTTCTAATGTATAACCAGGGTTTGAAGCTGGCAACTAGAGGGTAATCAGAGGATCCCACAGTCCTGGCTGGGACCTTGCAGCCTGAGAGAATGTGGGTCGGCTTGGGGCGAGGGCTGGGCAGGACACGGAATGTTTTTAAACCAGTTACCATCAGGTAGCTTTGGATCTGTGACAACCCTGCGTGTGTCTTTAGAACTGTGCTCTGTAGGAATTTCATTGGCTCTTTTCTCAGAAATAGATATCCAATCCTTTCTTCTGAGATGCCTCCAGATGGATGCTAGCTCCAGTCTTTCTACTAGAAGCCACGTGCCATGTGCCCAGAATGTTTTTGATGGCCCCACATTGGGATGGGAGCAAAGCGGTTCTCAGCTTCAGTTCCCTGGGCTCCCTCCAGCTCCTGTGCCCGAATTCCCCTTGCAGCCATTTTCAGCACACTGATTTTCTCCAGTTTAAATCATCAGTCCTCTTGTTTCCCAGAGGGTGTTGTGTTAATTTGTTACTATTATATGTTCTCTTTGAAGAATTCAATATTCTGACCCAGAGAAACTGACTGTGGCCAATATTAACCCAAAGGGGATTCAGTGGAAGAGGTTGTGGCACCCACTCACCCACCAGTCCGCTTGGGAAGTCTCAGAGGCAAGAGCTTCTCAGCAGAACCTGGGTCCATATCCCAACCTCTCCCGAGTCAGTCTTGGGAGACTGGGGTAGGTAGATGAGCATTGCTGTTCCCATTATCCACTCCCTCTCTGCTGAGAGAATGATGCATCCCGCCCTTGCTTCTTTTCCCTGTGATTGCGTGAGCTTGCTCTCCTCAGTTAAGATGGACCAGTAGCATCTGAGTTGAAGCTTTCAATGCACCTGACTGGTTCCGGTGAACCTCTTGCTTCTCTCTGCCAGGAGAACAGCATTTCCCAGCTAGGCCCCCACCTGCAGACACAGGTGAGCGCTGAGCAGAGCCACAGTGCTCAGACCTGGGAGCCAAACAAAACAAAGCATGGCACTGATGTAAGCCACGCTGCTGTGGAGACTTGGTTACCACAGCATGAGCTGACTAATATAAAATCCAAGCCACACCCTGGCTGGGCTCTGGGGAGGAGAGCAGGAGACTTGGAACCCCTCATCTTCATAGCAGAAGGCAGAACTTGTGATGGGTGACCCACAAGGCCACACACAAAAATAGGTTGTTTCTCAAAGAAACCAAGGTACTATTGGGCTGACACGTGTCTGCTGCGCCAGTAGTTTTAGTAGCCAGTGTTCAAGACAGTGGGCCTCCACTACAGCACCTTTCAACTTGCTCTTCCACCAGCTCCACGTTTTAAGGATTATTCCAGCAAACAAAACTAATGACAGGATGAATTCATTACAACTGATACGATATTGGGCCATACCTGTGAATACAACTGATGGACAGTCACAGCCAGTGGCAAGCCTTCCAAGTCACCTGTGCAGCCTGTTGCTGGCTTCCTGAAATGTCAGAAATAGCTTTGGAAGCGCAGTTAGCACCTTTTCAGGCCTTGATCTACCTGGGTGCCCAGGTGGGAACCAACAGCTTAATAGGCTCCCTCTCCTGAGAGCGTGTCATTCCCTTAGCCAAAAATGACCTCGACCCAAAGGCGCAGCAGCAGTTTGATGGGCCTTCTGAAGGAAAGACCCCGGGGGCAGCAGAGGGCGGCAGAGGCTGTTCTGTAGCCTCAGTGGCCCTGAGAGCCACCACCACCTGCAGAAAATCCTCTCTGAAGCTTCCCTCACACCAGGCCCCACATCCATGTAGTCCCGTCGCCTCTGACAGCAATCCCGGTGGCTGCGGAGCTTCCCTGGCCTCAGATGAGGAAACTGAGTCAGAGAGCCTGAGCAGGTCACACAGGTGGGGAGTGAAGTGGGGGCTTGGTCTGACTTCAGTGCTAGTGCCTTTATCAGGAGGTTGTCCTCAAATCCCCACAACAAGGCTGTCTGAGGGAGGCAGGATCATTGGATGTCACCCCCTCCCAATGCTCTGTTATCTGGGTGGTGGTGGGGGGCGGGCACACTGAGACTCCAAGGAGGTGGGGACTGAAAGGGCTGTTACAAAGAGGTCTCTCTGGGGGCTCAGGGTAGTATGCAACACCCTTACTCAAGTCACAGCCCTGACCAATGCATGGGAGTCTCCCCAGAGGGAGACCATTCGTCTTACAAGAGAGTAAAGGAGAGAAGTGAGCAGAGAGAGGACCCTCAGTACCGCCAAGAAAGAAGAGGAGCGAGTGGAGTGTGTCCTTTGGACCTGGGTCCCTGCATCGAGACCCTCCTAGAGATGGGGGGAGCAGCTGGGGGCAGAGATGCCAAACCACCTGAAGGGCTCCCTGGAGCAGAAGAAACCTGAAGAGACAAGGAGCTTCCTCAGGAGCCAACAAAGAGAGCAAGCCTTCCCCTGGAGGCAGCCCTGAATCCAGATTCCTAGTCTCCTAAACTCTGGTGTCCTGGGTGGTGCTGCAAGATAAGCACTGGACTGCTAACCATGAAGTCGGTGGTTCAAATCCACCAGGTGCTCCTTGAAGACCCTATACTGGGTCACTGTGAATTGGAGCTAACTCAAGGGCACTTAACAACCAAAAATTGTGAGAGAATAAATTGCTGTTTGTTGCAGCCATCTGTTTGAGGCATTTCTGTTTAGCAGCGACAGATAACTAAGACAAACTACATTAATTTTCCACCAAAGGTGGGGGAGGGGAGTAGAAGCCCTGAGAGTCACTCTGATTGGCCCTATCTGGCCCTGTGCCCACCCCTGAACCAATCATTGTGCCCTGGGGAACAATGCCCGCCAATGCCCAAGAGAACACTAGGGGACAGGTAACAGAAAGGTAAGCTGGAAAACAATGGAAGCTGCCTGCCACTGGAGGATGTTGGTCTCCACCCATATTTGCCATTATTCCAGGGAAGTGGACTTAGGAAAAAGCCTTTGGCTTCCTTCAACCTACCAGCCTTCTAGGCCCACATTTCCATGCCACCTGGGATTCCTCTGGTCATTTCATGGTGCTTACGTGCCATGGAGTTGGTTCCGACTCATAACGACCCTGTACAGGGCTTCTGAGGCTGTAAATCTTTATGGGAGCAGAAAGCCTCATCTTTCTCCTGCGGAACAGCTGGTAGTTTCTAACTGCTACCTTAAGGTTCACAGCCCAATTTGTAATAGTTGGGAAAAATATGGCCTAGAGAGAGGGGCTTTGTGCTCAGGGCTGGGGCATGGTTTGGCAGCGAGAGCAATCCCACCCAATAACTTTGTGGGGTTCACAGTGGGCCAGGTGCCATTCTGTGGGTCATCTCAGTGGAACCATCATGATAGCTCTATACAGGTGAAGAAACTGAGGCCATGCCCAAGCCTTTACAGACAAGAGGAGCTGGAACCCAAAGGATCTCTCTTGAGTGAGGTGGAGTTTATCTATAAAATCCTCAGTTTGGGGAGTAGGGGAATGGCTATACCAATGTGACCACCTTCCCAGCACAGCCTGCCTTGTTCCTTTCTGGGACCCTGCCTTTCCTTAAGAAATTCACCTCTCTCACTGAAGGATGAGCTCAGGTAGTGTAGTGGTTATGAGTCAGGCTGCTAACCTCAAGGTCAACAGTTTGAAAACTGCAGGAGAAAGATAAGGCTTTCTGCTCCCATAAACATTTACAGTCTTGCAGACCCTATGCAGGGTCACTATGAGTCAGAACCAACTCCCTGGCACCCCACCCTCCCCACCCACCACTCACTGAAGGTAGAAGGCCAGAGCACACTGAAAGCATTGGCAAAGAACAAGGCTCCGGGAATTGATGGAACACAAATTGAAATCTTTCAACAAATTGGTGCAGCGCTGGAGGCGTTCATGCATCTCTGCTAAGAAATTTGAAAGACAGCTGCCTGGCCATCTGATTGGAAGAGATCCATATTTGTGCCCATTCCAAAGAGAGGTGACCCAATGGAATGTGGAAATTGGACAATATGATTAATATCACATGCAAGTAAAATTTTGCTGAAAATAATTCAAAATGGCTGCCACAGTAAATTGTCAGGGAACTGCCAGAGGTTCAAGCCAGATTCAGATGAGGCTATAGACCAAGGGATATCATTGCTGATGTAAGATGGATCTTGGCTGAAAACAGAGAATACCAGAAAGATGTTTGTTGTTGTTAAGTGCTGTCGAGTTGGTTCTAACCCACAGTGACCTTGTAAAGGGTTTCTAAAGAGTAGTTGGTGAACTTGAACAATTTACCTTGTGGTTCAAATGGATTTTGCAGTCCAGTGCATTAACCCACAACACCACATCAGAACTCCAGAAAGATGTTTACCTGTGCTTTATTGACTATACAATAACTTTATTATTGTTTTTAACTTTTTATTGTGAATTATGTGGGTTGACATGGGAGAACATCAATTTTACATTCATCCTATCATATTTCGTTTCATTGCAATGATTACAATCCCCTCCATGCATTATCAAATAACCAAAGGGTACACCACACAGGCCTGCCCCCTGGCTGTAAGCACACAGCCCCTCTCCCTCCCTGAGTCCAGTGTCCCCAGCCACTCCATCTCTCCATGTCATCGTCTCTGTCTCCATTTCTGGCATCACTGCTTCTCTGGGTAGGTAGTCCCGTACTCTGGTCTTCTCACTTGATGGTCCCAGGGACCTCAGCTCCTGGACTGCAAAATCAGTCACTCCCCTCTGTTTGTTCAAAAACATCAAAAACATCTCCCTTTACATTTCCGACCCTCACAGTCAGTCCTGATGGCAGTTATTCACTATTGTACCATAAGAGACTTATTCCCATCTCCTTCTATTAGCCCTGTCCCAACAGATTGGAAACCATTCAGTGGAAATTCTACATTCCCCAACCCTGTCTAGAACTAGGCTCCTTGAAAGTTTGTAAGCCAGTCACTTCTTGCCTCTATAGCCCCCCATTTTGGGTAGTGAATGTCTAAGTTGTCCATCCCTGTCAACCCTGTGTACCAAGGGGGTGGGAGTGATCCTCACTGTAAAGATTTGTTCTCTTTTTTGAGCTACTACATCCATAGGTATAGGTAGAGTTCACCAAATTGTTGCGGGTTACTCTTTCCCACCCCCTCTTCTTTCTTCTTCTAGTCAAGTTCTGATCATCCAGCCATTGAAGCCAGGTCAAGTGGGTAATGTCTACAAGTATGGGTGTTCTTGTGCATCTCCCCTCACATCATATCAGCTGGATGCTTCATTCTCTGCTCTAGTCCTCTGTGGCCATGTCACTGCCTCTGGGCCCAGGAGTCCCCTGGTCTTGCCATACTGCTGGCCAACCAGCTCTCTACACGGGTTCACAGGAGTCTATTGAATGTGGTCAGACTTAGCTCACAACATCATTGCTGTTTTTCCCCCTCTTCCCCTTATTGGTGACGAATGTGTTCACCAGCCAGACCTCATGCCTGCTCGTGTATTCCCCACCAGCCAGACCACATGCCTGCTCGTATATTCCCCTTGAATCTTAGTCTTGGAAAGGAGTTTGCTCTGAGGTGACCAGACCACTTGCCTTGATGGCTCCGGGGCAAACAGCTTGCTTATTCTTACAGTAAACAATCAGACTGTTGTTACTGTTTTTTATTTTTCCTGCCAGTCTTTCTTTCACAAAGTATCTGCTGTTCTTCTAGCCACTCCAGGCTGGTATGCTTGTCCTTTCAAGTGGAAATTTGATTCTGGATGGGGTTCAGGATTCCACCTACGGTCTTGTGCAATGCAAAGGCTCTACAGGAAGCCTCTTTCACTGGGCAACTTCTAGCCACTTCAAGGTATTCCAGTCAGTTATAGGCTGAAGATGGACTTACAAGCTTTCAATTGTGATGTTTCTGGCTATTCCTTTCTCTCCCTTTCAAGTGTCTATTTTTACAGTGGTAGGCAAGGGAAATCAAGATTCAAAAGACAACCAAGTATCTTAACATTATTCCCTTCAAAACATGCCTCAATCCCTGTATCCTGGAGCCCTGTTGTTCCAAGGTTGTGCATACATCATCATTTACCTCTGTCCCACTTAGCCCATGCAAACCTGTCTAACTACTCTCCCATCAGCTTTGTTCTTCCATTCCCCTCACTCTTCTTGTGTGCTGCCCCTGTCTCCCCGCACCCCCCAGCACCCAAGCTATCCTGTGTCTATTCCCTACCCTGTGCTCTACCTACTCCCTTCCTCTCCTCCCCTCATCCCATACATCCCAGTTGATCAGCAAATATATATATAATTTTTTTCCCCTTTTAGGGTGGGTTCTTGTTCTTAGTCTTTTACAGTAGTGGTCCTATGCAGTAGTATTTCTCATTTTGTGACTGACTAATTTCACTCAGCATAATGTCCTCAAGGTTCATCCATGTTATGCGGTGGCTTGCAGCTTCCTTGTTCTTCAAGGTAGCATAGTATTCCATTGTATGTATGTACGACAGTTTGTTTATCCATTCTTCAATTGATGGGCACTTAGGCTGTCTCCATCTTTTTGCTATTGTAAATAGTGCTGCTATGCAAAGATGAA